>NC_134850.1:57377648-57980857 GCF_965363235.1 Mytilus galloprovincialis | reverse complement strand
AAACCCACACTTAGTAGAACATGTCATATAAAGGAATGGGCTAATACACAAACCCACACTTAGTAGAACATGTCATATAAAGGAAATGGGCTAATACACAAACCAACACTTAGTAGAACATGTCATATAAGGGAATGGGCTAATACACAAACCCACACTTAGTAGAATATGTCATATATAGGAATGGGCTAATATACAAACCCACACTTAGAAGAATATGTCATATAAGGGAATGGGCTAATACATAAACCCACACTTAGTATAACATGTCATATAAGGGAATGGGCTAATACACAAACCTACACTTAGTAGGACATGTCATATAAGGGAATGGGCTAATACACAAACCCACACTTAGTAGAATATGTCATATATAGGAATGGGCTAATATACAAACCCACACTTAGTAGAATATGTCATATAAGGGAATGGGCTAATACATAAACCCACACTTAGTATAACATGTCATATAAGGGAATGGGCTAATACACAAACCCACACTTAGTATAACATGTCATATAAGGGAATGGGCTAATACACAAACCCACACTTAGTAGAACATGTCATATAAGGGAATGGGCTAATACACAAACCAACACTTAGTAGAATATGTAATATAAGGGAATGGGCTAATATACAAACCCACACTTAGTAGAACATGTCATATAAGGGAATGGGCTAATACACAAACCAACACTTAGTAGAACATGTCATATAAGGGAATGGGCTAATATACAAACCCACACTTAGTAGAACATGTCATATAAGGGAATGGGCTAATACACAAACCAACACTTAGTAGAACATGTCATATAAGGGAATGGGCTAATACACAAACCCACACTTAGTAGAATATGTAATATAAGGGAATGGGCTAATACACAAACCCACACTTAGTATAACATGTCATATAAAGGAATGGGCTAATATACAAAGCCACACTTAGTAGAACAAGTCATATAAGGAAATGGGCTAATATACAAACCCACACTTAGTAGAACATGTCATATAAAGGAATGGGCTAATACACAAACCCACACTTAGTAGAACATGTCATATAAAGGAATGGGCTAATACACAAACCCACACTTAGTAGAACATGTCATATAAAGGAAATGGGCTAATACACAAACCAACACTTAGTAGAACATGTCATATAAGGGAATGGGCTAATACACAAACCCACACTTAGTAGAATATGTCATATATAGGAATGGGCTAATATACAAACCCACACTTAGTAGAATATGTCATATATAGGAATGGGCTAATATACAAACCCATACTTAGTAGAATATGTCATATAAGGGAATGGGCTAATACATAAACCCACACTTAGTATAACATGTCATATAAGGGAATGGGCTAATACACAAACCTACACTTAGTAGGACATGTCATATAAGGGAATGGGCTAATACACAAACCCACACTTAGTAGAATATGTCATATATAGGAATGGGCTAATATACAAACCCACACTTAGTAGAATATGTCATATAAGGGAATGGGCTAATACATAAACCCACACTTAGTATAACATGTCATATAAGGGAATGGGCTAATACACAAACCCACACTTAGTAGAATATGTCATATATAGGAATGGGCTAATATACAAACCCACACTTAGTAGAATATGTCATATAAGGGAATGGGCTAATACATAAACCCACACTTAGTATAACATGTCATATAAGGGAATGGGCTAATACACAAACCTACACTTAGTAGGACATGTCATATAAGGGAATGGGCTAATACACAAACCCACACTTAGTAGAATATGTCATATATAGGAATGGGCTAATATACAAACCCACACTTAGTAGAATATGTCATATAAGGGAATGGGCTAATACATAAACCCACACTTAGTATAACATGTCATATAAGGGAATGGGCTAATACACACACCCACACTTAGTAGAATATGTCATATAAGGGAATGGGCTAATACACAAACCCACACTTAGTAGAATATGTCATATATAGGAATGGGCTAATATACAAACCCACACTTAGTAGAATATGTCATATAAGGGAATGGGCTAATACATAAACCCACACTTAGTATAACATGTCATATAAGGGAATGGGCTAATACACACACCCACACTTAGTAGAATATGTCATATAAGGGAATGGGCTAATACACAAACCAACACTTAGTAAAACATGTCGTATAAGGGAATGGGCTAATACACAAACCCACACTTAGTAGAATATGTCATATAAGGGAATGGGCTAATATACAAACCCACACTTAGTAGAATATGTCAGATAAGGGAATGGGCTAATACATAAACCCATACTGAGTAGAACATGTCATATAAGGGAATGGGCTAATACACAAACCCACACTTAGTAGAATATGTCATATAAAGGAATGGGCTAATATACAAACCTACACTTAGTAGGACATGTAATATAAGGGAATGGGCTAATACACAAACCCACACTTGGTAGAATATGTAATATAAGGAAATGGGCTAATACACAAACCTACACTTAGTAGAATATGTAATATAAGGAAATGGGCTAATACACAAACCTACACATAGTAGAACATGTCATATAAGGGAATGGGCTAATACACAAACCAACACTTAGTAGAACATGTCATATAAGGGAATGGGCTAATACACAAACCAACACTCAGTAGAACATGTCATATAAGGGAATGGGCTAATACACAAACCCACACTTAGTAGAACATGTCATATAAGGGAATGGGCTAATACACAAACCAACACTCAGTAGAACATGTCATATAAGGGAATGGGCTAATACACAAACCAACACTTAGTAGAACATGTCATATAAGGGAATGGGCTAATACACAAACCCACACTTAGTAGAATATGTAATATAAGGGAATGGGCTAATACACAAACACACACTCAGTAGAACATGTCATATAAGGGAATGGGCTAATACACAAACCCACACTTAGTAGAACATGTCATATAAGGGAATGGGCTAATACACAAACCCACACTTAGTAGAATATGTAATATAAGGGAATGGGCTAATACACAAACACACACTCAGTAGAACATGTCATATAAGGGAATGGGCTAATACACAAACCGACACTTAGTAGACATGCAATATAAGGGAATGGGTTAATACACAAACCCACATTTAGTAGAACATGTCATATAAGGGAATGAGCTAATACACAAACACACACTCAGTAGAACATGTCATGTAAGGGAATGGGCTAATACACAAACCAACACTTAGTAGAACATGTAATATAAGGGAATGGGCTAATACACAAACCCACACTTAGTGAAACATTTCATATAAGGGAATGGGCTAATACACAAACCCACACTTAGTAGAACATGTAATATAAGGGAATGGGCTAATACAAACCAACATTTAGTAGAACACGTCATATAAGAGAGTGGGTTAATACACAAACCAACACTTTGTAGAACATGTCATATTAGGGAATGGGCTAATACACAAACCGACACTTAGTAGAACATGTCATATAAGGGAATGGGCTAATATACAAAGCCACACTTAGTAGAACATGTCATATAAGGGAATGGGCTAATACACAAAGCCACACTTAGTAGAACATGTCATATAAGGGAATGGGCTAATACACAAACCCACACTTAGTAGAACATGTCATGTAAGGGAGTGGGCTAATACACAAACCAACATTTTGTAGAACATGTCATATAAGGGAATGGGCTAATACACAAACCAACACTTTGTAGAACATGTCATATTAGGGAATGGGCTAATACACAAACCAATACTTAGTAGAACATGTCATATAAGGGAATGGGCTAATATACAAAGCCACACTTAGTAGAACATGTCATATCAGGGAATGGGCTAATACACAAACCAACACTTTGTAGACATGTCATATAAGGGAATGGGCTAATACACAAACCAACACTTAGTAGAACATGTCATATAAGGGAATGGGCTAATACACAAACCAACATTTTGTAGAACATGTCATATAAGGGAATGGGCTAATATACAAAGCCACACTTAGTAGAACAAGTCATATAAGGAAATGGGCTAATACACAAACCTACACTTAGTAGGACATGTCATATAAGGGAATGGGCTAATACACAAACCCACACTTAGTAGAACATGTCATATAAAGGAATGGGCTAATACACAAACCCACACTTAGTAGAACATGTCATATAAAGGAATGGGCTAATACACAAACCCACACTTAGTAGAACATGTCATATAAAGGAAATGGGCTAATACACAAACCAACACTTAGTAGAACATGTCATATAAGGGAATGGGCTAATACACAAACCCACACTTAGTAGAATATGTCATATATAGGAATGGGCTAATATACAAACCCACACTTAGAAGAATATGTCATATAAGGGAATGGGCTAATACATAAACCCACACTTAGTATAACATGTCATATAAGGGAATGGGCTAATACACAAACCTACACTTAGTAGGACATGTCATATAAGGGAATGGGCTAATACACAAACCCACACTTAGTAGAATATGTCATATATAGGAATGGGCTAATATACAAACCCACACTTAGTAGAATATGTCATATAAGGGAATGGGCTAATACATAAACCCACACTTAGTATAACATGTCATATAAGGGAATGGGCTAATACATAAACCCACACTTAGTAGAACATGTCATTTAATGGAATGGGCTAATATACAAACCCACACTTAGTAGAACATGTCATATAAGGGAATGGGCTAATACATAAACCCACACTTAGTATAACATGTCATATAAGGGAATGGGCTAATACATAAACCCATACTTAGTATAACATGTCATATAAAGGAATGGGGTGATATACAAACCTACATTTAGTAGGACATGTAATATAAGGGAATGGGCTAATACACAAACCCACACTTGGTAGAATATGTCATATAAAGGAATGGGCTAATACACAAACCCACACTTAGTATAACATGTCATATAAGGGAATGGGCTAATACACAAACCAACACTTAGTAAAACATGTCGTATAAGGGAATGGGCTAATACACAAACCCACACTTAGTAGAATATGTCATATAAAGGAATGGGCTAATATACAAACCCACACTTAGTAGAATATGTCAGATAAGGGAATGGGCTAATACATAAACCCATACTGAGTAGAACATGTCATATAAGGGAATGGGCTAATACACAAACCCACACTTAGTAGAATATGTCATATAAAGGAATGGGGTAATATACAAACCTACATTTAGTAGGACATGTAATATAAGGGAATGGGCTAATACACAAACCCACACTTGGTAGAATATGTAATATAAGGAAATGGGCTAATACACAAACCTACACTTAGTAGAACATGTCATATAAGGGAATGGGCTAATACACAAACCAACACTTAGTAGAACATGTCATATAAGGGAATGGGCTAATACACAAACCCACACTTAGTAGAATATGTAATATAAGGGAATGGGCTAATACACAAACACACACTCAGTAGAACATGTCATATAAGGGAATGGGCTAATACACAAACCCACACTTAGTAGAACATGTCATATAAGGGAATGGGCTAATACACAAACCCACACTTAGTAGAATATGTAATATAAGGGAATGGGCTAATACACAAACACACACTCAGTAGAACATGTCATATAAGGGAATGGGCTAATACACAAACCGACACTTAGTAGACATGCAATATAAGGGAATGGGTTAATACACAAACCCACATTTAGTAGAACATGTCATATAAGGGAATGGGCTAATACACAAACACACACTCAGTAGAACATGTCATGTAAGGGAATGGGCTAATACACAAACCGACACTTAGTAGACATGCAATATAAGGGAATGGGTTAATACACAAACCCACATTTAGTAGAACATGTCATATAAGGGAATGGGCTAATACACAAACCAACACTTAGTAGAACATGTAATATAAGGGAATGGGCTAATACACAAACCCACACTTAGTGAAACATTTCATATAAGGGAATGGGCTAATACACAAACCCACACTTAGTAGAACATGTAATATAAGGGAATGGGCTAATACAAACCAACATTTAGTAGAACACGTCATATAAGAGAGTGGGTTAATACACAAACCAACACTTTGTAGAACATGTCATATTAGGGAATGGGCTAATACACAAACCCACACTTAGTAGAATATGTCATATAAGGGAATGGGCTGATACACAAACCAACAATTAGTAGAACATGTCATATAAGGGAATGGGCTAATACACAAACCAACACTCAGTAGAACATGTCATATAAGGGAATGGGCTAATACACAAACCCACACTTAGTAGAACATGTCATGTAAGGGAGTGGGCTAATACACAAACCAACATTTTGTAGAACATGTCATATAAGGGAATGGGCTAATACACAAACCAACACTTTGTAGAACATGTCATATTAGGGAATGGGCTAATACATAAACCCATACTTAGTATAACATGTCATATAAAGGAATGGGGTGATATACAAACCTACATTTAGTAGGACATGTAATATAAGGGAATGGGCTAATACACAAACCCACACTTGGTAGAATATGTCATATAAAGGAATGGGCTAATACACAAACCCACACTTAGTATAACATGTCATATAAGGGAATGGGCTAATACACAAACCAACACTTAGTAAAACATGTCGTATAAGGGAATGGGCTAATACACAAACCCACACTTAGTAGAATATGTCATATAAAGGAATGGGCTAATATACAAACCCACACTTAGTAGAATATGTCAGATAAGGGAATGGGCTAATACATAAACCCATACTGAGTAGAACATGTCATATAAGGGAATGGGCTAATACACAAACCCACACTTAGTAGAATATGTCATATAAAGGAATGGGGTAATATACAAACCTACATTTAGTAGGACATGTAATATAAGGGAATGGGCTAATACACAAACCCACACTTGGTAGAATATGTAATATAAGGAAATGGGCTAATACACAAACCTACACTTAGTAGAACATGTCATATAAGGGAATGGGCTAATACACAAACCAACACTTAGTAGAACATGTCATATAAGGGAATGGGCTAATACACAAACCCACACTTAGTAGAATATGTAATATAAGGGAATGGGCTAATACACAAACACACACTCAGTAGAACATGTCATATAAGGGAATGGGCTAATACACAAACCCACACTTAGTAGAACATGTCATATAAGGGAATGGGCTAATACACAAACCCACACTTAGTAGAATATGTAATATAAGGGAATGGGCTAATACACAAACACACACTCAGTAGAACATGTCATATAAGGGAATGGGCTAATACACAAACCGACACTTAGTAGACATGCAATATAAGGGAATGGGTTAATACACAAACCCACATTTAGTAGAACATGTCATATAAGGGAATGGGCTAATACACAAACACACACTCAGTAGAACATGTCATGTAAGGGAATGGGCTAATACACAAACCGACACTTAGTAGACATGCAATATAAGGGAATGGGTTAATACACAAACCCACATTTAGTAGAACATGTCATATAAGGGAATGGGCTAATACACAAACCAACACTTAGTAGAACATGTAATATAAGGGAATGGGCTAATACACAAACCCACACTTAGTGAAACATTTCATATAAGGGAATGGGCTAATACACAAACCCACACTTAGTAGAACATGTAATATAAGGGAATGGGCTAATACAAACCAACATTTAGTAGAACACGTCATATAAGAGAGTGGGTTAATACACAAACCAACACTTTGTAGAACATGTCATATTAGGGAATGGGCTAATACACAAACCCACACTTAGTAGAATATGTCATATAAGGGAATGGGCTGATACACAAACCAACAATTAGTAGAACATGTCATATAAGGGAATGGGCTAATACACAAACCAACACTCAGTAGAACATGTCATATAAGGGAATGGGCTAATACACAAACCCACACTTAGTAGAACATGTCATGTAAGGGAGTGGGCTAATACACAAACCAACATTTTGTAGAA
Organism: Mytilus galloprovincialis; assembly: GCF_965363235.1. Lineage (NCBI taxonomy): Eukaryota > Metazoa > Mollusca > Bivalvia > Mytilida > Mytilidae > Mytilus > Mytilus galloprovincialis. Next base: position 57,972,811 of record NC_134850.1, on the reverse strand, counting down.
CATGTCATATAAGGGAATGGGCTAATACACAAACCAACACTTTGTAGAACATGTCATATTAGGGAATGGGCTAATACACAAACCAATACTTAGTAGAACATGTCATATAAGGGAATGGGCTAATATTCAAAGCCACACTTAGTAGAACATGTCATATCAGGGAATGGGCTGATACACAAACCAACACTTTGTAGACATGTCATATAAGGGAATGGGCTAATATACAAAGCCACACTTAGTAGAACATGTCATATCAGGGAATGGGCTAATACACAAACCCACACTTAGTAGAACATGTCATATAAGGGAATGGGCTAATACACAAACAAATCAAATCTGATAAAGTATATTACTGGTGAAATAGACACAGATAAACGTTTAAGTCAGCATTTTTGTAACGAAAACCTTAAAAACCGGTACGACGTATTCATTTTAGATTTTATTTATTTATTTCGAAACCGTTTAGTTTTATTTAGATTTTTTGAAATTGTTTCCAGTGAAAGCAGTCATTAGTTTTATAAATTCTGTAGGTTTTCTTTCTTTGCACAATCAATAAGTTGCTCTACGCTGCTTTAAATTTGCAATCATACATAAGTGGAACTACTTAAATGTCTCGTTTTCTTTTTGTTTTAATTTAAACATTATGCATTAGGAAATACCAATCTCAATTGAGCTTAAGAATGTTGCTAAGGTAACCTCATAATATCTTGCTTTCTCTTTTTCAGAATTTGAAACAATTTGGTTATGCTGCAAACAGTAAATGCGGTGAAGTCATATGTAAATATTACCCTGAAAACAGAGACAACATTGTTATGCTGGATGTAGGAGCTGGTACTGGTTTATTAGCGGAAGAAGTAAGAATGTGAATGACTAATGCATTTGTTCTTCGTAAAACATTTGTATAATACACACACAAGAAAACGACCTCGAAAAGAAATCAGCAACGAGAAGAGATTTCATAGATATAGGAAGATGTGGTGTGAGTGTCAATGAGACAACTCTCCATCCAAATAACAAACTAAATATATTGTAGAGACACTGAAATCCCAGATATCTTGCCCAAATTTGGTTACATCATTTTTGTCATTTTTGGTTTATAAGCTCTTCATAGTTTAAATTAGCTTTGGATTTTCAAATATTTACGCTCCGAGCATCACTGAAAAGACATTTGTTGTCCTGATGACGACAACTTTGATGTCTGTATGATGACCCCTGAATATCTCCTCTTTCGTATTGTTAGTCTGGTGCCACTTCGAAGAATACTTTATTTTCATTTACAATACAACAAATATCCTAAACATACAGATATATTGTGAAGAGCTATCTTACTGAATTATCGAAGTATGTTTTTATGACATATGGATAAGCAAAGGTGTATTAAGATATAGGTCTTGTACCAATCAAGATCATCATTCATCTCATATAGTCACTAATTGAATTCAATTTATACTTTTCAGTACATGAAAATTGAATTAATATACACAAATTGTGTACATATGTATTTTAGTTGGCATCAAAAGGCTTTAAAACCATCGATGGATTAGATCCATCTCCAGGAATGCTTAAAGAAGCAGAAAAGAAGAAGTTATATAGAAATGTATTTTGCAGTTACTTTACATCAAAGCCTTTGCCATTTTTCAAACAAGGTAAAATATTTGCAAGACTGAATATTACTATCGAACTGTTATTTAATTATACACGTTTTACAAGTAATTCCCAAATGATAACAGTATTGAAAGAAACCAATTGTAAGTTCAGATATAAATGTTCACATATGTTTGAGATAAAGACGGTTAAACATTGCACATCAATTAGGCTTTAGGTTGATAAAAAAGTAGTACTGTATAAATTGAAAATGATTATATCATGATTTTAATATGAACATATAATAGTCACTTACATATATATTTTATTTTGCTGATTACTTTTTGAAGTGTTGTTGATAGCTATTCTGTTTTTTTTTTATTTGTAGACAGTTTCGATTTGCTAGCAGTTGTTGGTTCATTTGGTACAGGACATATCCCGTATGACGCCATAATTGAAATGATAAGAATAACAAAACCAGGTAAATTGAACATTTTAGGACTCTTAAGAAGGAATTTAAAACTTAATTAGACTTTAGGCATTACGTCATAATACTTTGTCATTGTTATTTTATTTACGAGTTCACATATTTAGTGATCTTAAATGATCCCGTTTGTTTCCTCTTTTGAATTTCCTCTTTTGTTGTCTACGTTGTGTTTTGTTATTCTCTTGTTTGTCTCTTGATCGTATTTTGCCATGACATTTTACCGTTTATTTTCGATTATGAGTATGAATATTCCTTTTTTATCTCCTCTTTCTAGTTACTTTTAAATTAATTGCGGTTTTACAATTACTATAATACAATCTCTTGATTCTTATTAATAAAGATGTATGAATGTGGTAGATAAGAGCTTATCACATTTTGAAAATAAGTTAGAAGTTAATAATAGAGTACATAATACACCTATTTGCAAAATAAGTAATAAACTTCAAGAACTTTCAAAGCGGTTTGTGTTTGTTCCGGCCGACAAAGATGCCTACAATGTGGTGGTGGTATGCCGTAAATACTACACGGACGTTCTTAAGAATAAAATTTTAGATTCATCAACATTCAGGTCAATCCGCTCCACAGAGAGTCATATAGTAAACAAACATATCACAACCACATCAAAGCTTAAGGCTTCTTCTGAACATTTGAAGGTCCCTACTATGCATTGGCTACCTTAGCTACACAAAAAGCCATTTAAATATCGTTTCACCTCGGCCTCTAGTAAGTGTTCTACAACTAATCTTTAAGTGCTCTTAACTAGTTCATTAACTACTATTAAAGAGCTTAACATAAACTATTGTAATAAATATATGAACATAGTTGTATAAACCATTTTTGGAGTGTAACAAATTCTTTGGATGTTTAAGATAAATTACGTGCTTTTGATTGTCCTTTTGATTCTGTTGACGGTTTTGATTTTTCTGCTCTTTACACTACACTTCCACACTATCTTATTAGACACAAGTTTTCCTTTTAATTAAATGGTCGTTTGGTAAAGCTGAATGCACATATATTTGCTGCAACTCATTTAAAGTCTTCTTCTCTAATGAGAAAGGTAAATATGCTAGATATACTTAGTGGAGGTGTGATTAGACGAATAAAGCTGTTAATTTTCTACTTGATAATATTTACGTACGTTTCGGCAACAAAGTTTATCGACAGGTTGTAGGTATCCCCATGGGCACTAATTGTGCCCCTTTAATAGCAGACTTGTTTTGGTACTGTTACGAATCACAGTTTATGAATAAACTCATTAAAGACCCGTCGAAATCGCATTTTATTGAAAAATTCTACAACACTTACCGTTATCTTGATGATATCCTTCGTTAAATAATCAGGAATTTTCTCAATATACTGCTGAAATTTACCCCAACGAACTTACTTTAAATAAATCATATTTATTCGGTAAAAACTGTCATTTCCTGGATTTAGATATTTCGGTTTTAAACGGGAAACTCCACACTAAAATTTACGACAAAAGAGACGATTTTTCGTTCCCTTTTGTTAATTTTACATTTTTAGATGGTGATGTTCCTTTGGCATCTTCTTACGGTGTGTATATTTCACAGCTCGTTCGCTATGCCCGTGTCTATATGCCGTTTTTGATTTTAACGAACGCAATCTATGTATTACTGGTAAATTATTAAACCAGGGATATCGTTACCATAAAGTACTTGAAGTTTGGTTGTAAACTTATTTCAAACGGGATAGGCTAGCACATCCTCATTTTTACGGAAATGTTGTTAACCGTGCCCGGCAATTTAGAAATGATTCATGTAAACTTGTCGCTTCTATAAATAAACTTATGCTAAAAGGTTACCTATTCAACACTGTAATAAGATCATTGCATATTGTTTTTATTGGTATAAATATTGTTTTTATTGGTATAAATATTGAGTTTATTATCAGTAAATTAAAAGCTAACTAAATATTACTAGTATGTTATATACATTTTCATATTCATGAATCTACAATCTGTCGATACCTTAACTTGGCATTGTACAAGGTCATGTTTTTCTCTGGCTGTTTATGACGTCTTTACACTAAAGTTTAGTCTTAGATGCATGATTTTATATTAGTTGTTCGTGGCTTTGAACTAGCTGTCAGATAACTGCGAGTACTCTCAGATCTGTTCATTGTGTCTTTTTGTGTCGGGATGTTTAAGTACCCGGCCACGTCCATTTGTATTTTTGTCCATCTGATGAGTTAAGCCTTTTTCAATCGATCTTTATAGTTCGTTCTTATGTTGAACTGTTATACCATTGTCCCAGGTTAGGGGAAGGGTTGGGATCCTAGTTTGAAATGTTTACATTGTCTTATCCTGGCCTTTTATAGCTAACTATGCGGTATGGGCTTTTCTCATTGTTGAAGGCCGTATGGTGACCTATAGTTGTTAATGTTTGTGTCATTTTGGTCTCTTGTGGACAGTTGTCTCATTGGCAATCATACCACATCTTTTTTTATAAGGTATCTCTAGTTGCAGAAGTTTAAAGTTCACACAAACATTTTATCATTGATAGCAAACTACAGATTATGAATAATTAAGAATCAATATACATTGTATTTGATATATCACCCTTTAAGAGAAGGTGAGACAAGATATCGCCGATTTTAATATTTTTTTTTAATTTGAGTTATTTATATTCAAGGCATAAGGCCAATAAACGTATGTCATGTCTTTAAAACAAATATTTGTGTATATATGACTTCTTGACAATGTTTGTCTCGTCTCTAACGTCTTTATCTTAATTTAGGTGGTATAATCTGCATATCGAATAGACGTTCACCTTTTTATGAATCACCAGATTACGTGGATAGGTTCTTCCCGTTATGTGATCGATTGGAGAAAGAAGGAAAATGGAAGAAGGAAGAGATAACCACGTATAATGGATTTATGGAGAACGCAGATGGAATTATCATAGTGTATCGTGTAAGCTAAGACAACATAACAACACGTTAGACATGAAAGTTGAAGTGACTATCGTAGTGAAGAACGTAATTTTTAGTTTTTAGGATTGGAAAATATTAGCAATTCACCTGTTAACCGGTTATTGTCATCTTTTATTTTTCAATTAGTTACGGTTTTTGTTATTGACTTATTTTGCTTATTATACCAATTCATTGAATTAACTTCACATTTTCAAATTTCAGTTGTTTTATTTCCATTTTTTCAAACATTCAATTTGTTTCTACTTCTACATTTTTTAGAATTTAGCACATTAAAAACCATTGCACTTCTTTACTTTTTCTGTACTGCAGCGCCTGCATAGGGTGAAAATATCACGGAAATCTAGTGCATTCATTTCCTATCATGTTATCCAGATAAAGGGTTGCAGATGCTTACAAAGAAGTTTTTAAAGTAATGAGATTGAAAACATCTTTTCGCAAAGTGTTTTGGTGCCTTTATGGAATATCTGTTAAATAGATGTTACCAAATATGTTCGGATTGTAATAACCGAAAACTCGCACTCTTATCTCTAAAAGTGACCTACCGAATACAGATAACAGTCAGCTGTGTTCTTCCATGAGCCACGCGATGGGTGTCATATATAGAGCAGGGTTTAAAAACCCTTCCCTTTTGTGGGGCTTATTTCGCTAAGTCTGTAGTTTTCTTTGCTGTTTTGTAAATTGTTTGACTTTTTTGACAGTTGCGGTTTATGCAATGACATTGTCACTTTATTTTCGACTTATCAGTTTGAATATTTCTTTAGATTCTTTTGACTTTCTTAAAAATGCTTTTCAAATAATGCCAAAACAAACCAAGTGCCCTTCATAAAGAATTTGCTTACAAAAATAAATATCAAATACCTTTTGGTTAAATTATCAGAGTAGTATTCCTTTCTTTTCATTCAATTTACTCATAACATTCATTTATTTTCATTCATTTTACTCATAACACAGAATGATTATATACACTAATCGTTTCAGGTACCGCGCTTCCACAGGAATGTATAATTTAGCATTTTGTCAGTAGTTTATCCATATCCAATCTTTTAAGGTCCGCATATCTAAACAACACTAAAAGTGATTCTTATCAACTTATGTTTAATTGAAGTTCATTACTATTTTGTAATTTTCGTGTATGCATACACATGTATGAAGTCAAATATATTCAAGGACAAGTATATTTGCCTTTCAATGTTGAGTTCAAACTGTCGTGCAAATTGCCGCTGTATAATCTGCCTTTTAAGTGTATGTAAGAGTTCAGATCACAAATCAGCTTTTTTGTTTATACATTTTATAAGATAAAGTAAAAAGGCAACTATTTGTTTTAAAATTGTGGTTCATTTATTTGTTTCGGAGATGAGTGTGAAATTTATTTTTAATGAACTAAAACACATTTCTTTAGGGGCCAACTAAGGACCGTTTCGGGTGCGAGATTTTCCTACTGTGTTGAAAACCCATTGGTGGCTGTGGGCTGTTTTCTGCCCTTTGGGCGGGTTGTTGTCCTCTTGACACATTCCCAATTTCCATTCTTAATCTTTTTTCGCCTTTTCATTTTTACAGTTTTGTACTTGAATAGTCGTCTGATGTTTAGATTTATAGATTATTACATTTAGAACCTGTGTGAATTAGTATGAGAGATAATGCTGGTGACTCTTGGAATATCTACAAATTAAGTCGGGTTCGTGAAATAACAGCAGTGTTTGTTATTGATTTATATCTTATAAGTGCATGTAGAAATGAATCGTTTTAATACCTTTTATTATAATTAACAACCAAACACACAAATAATGAAAAATATGATAATGGTTTTTGGAAGATAACTTGACTTTATTTACTTGGTTAAAATGAATCGTGTAAAGGTAAAATATGAAGGAAAGGAGAAGAAAATTATGAAACTTTAATGTTAAATAAAAAAAGTTAGGAAGTTATATTTTAGGATTTGACATGGGTGGTAAATTGTTTTATTTACAACCACTTGTTTAATGCTTCTGCTGATTGAGGTTTCCTCCCCCGAGTTTATTACCAATCCCGTAGTCTGCACTTCTGTGTTGACATGCATAATGATTTTTGAATTCATAACTATAGGTTTACATTTTACAAAGAAGGGACGAAAGATACCAGAGGGACAGTCAAACTCATAAATCGAAAATAAACCGACAACGCCATGGCTAAAATGAAAAAGACAAACAGACAAACAATAGTACACATGACACAACATAGAAAGCTAAAGAATAAGCAACACAAAAACCACCAAAAACTATGGGTGATCGCAGGTGCTCCGGAAGTGTAAGCAAATCCCGCTAAACCTAGGATATTTACTCCAACAATATAATACATTAGCTGCGTTTAAAAAAAACTTTTGAAATTGTGAAACTTTAGTTTCTTAATGTTCTTCAAAATTTTAATTTGTTTAACTTATCTCACTCTTTTGATTCGAGTATCACTGGTGAGTCTTTTGTAGACAAAACGCGCGTTTGCCTTTCAAGACCTTAATCCTGTCTATGATGAATCATTTTACCACCATTTGGTCCAATCGACAGCATTTGAAGGTTTTTACTCCAAGGGGATCACCAGCCGAGTAGTCCCAACGTCAGTGTCGACTCGAATTATCATTGATACGGTCATTATTATTAGTTAAGGTGGCTCGGGCCTATTAGAAGTGCCGTATTTTTTGTTATTTTATTCTTTACAGAAAGTGAATCAAATTGGTCGAAAAAAATAGGGGGTCACGGACCATTTAAGTTCAAAATTTTACTTTTAAACAGGTATGTAAAAGGGACCATTTTTCAATGAAATGATAGGGAAAGTAGTTGACATATTTTAATCGGAATATCAAAAAAACGTTCTATGACACTTGGTCCAAAACTGTAATATAAAAAGCTGAACTATAGCTTCAAAGAATGAGCAAATAAAAAACATAGGTCACGGATAAGGAAAAAAAATATTTTGCATTAAAACCCAAATTTTGGCGGGAAAATGGTGAAAATTGGTGAAATGTCATTTTGACCCTTTAACAAATACGGATAATAACGAAAATATTCTATTAGTTACATAACTACAATGATTTAACATTTCTAATCAATCAAAATATTTTAAAAAAATATATCGAATTTACGACAAATACTTTTGTAATTCATTCGTGAAATTATGCGCAGTCGAATAGTCCCGAGCCACCTTAACAATTTTTATCAGGCTTTTTTTTGCGGGAAGCATGATAAACTTGCTATGTTTTATAGTACTGTTACAATAACAACTTGTTGAAGCATCTTCTCTGAAACCATTGGAGATGAAGCTTGCAAAATTGGACATATTAATCTGAAGTTTCGTGTGCTATAAATATACAAATATCTTTTTTTTGCGTTAATTTGGTTTGTTTTTGCTGTCTTTCCTGGATTGCACTGTCATGATTTAATTTATATGATATATGCATTGCATATATCCATATCATATTAAGATATTTAATCAATAATGTCCAACCTTTATGTGAAATCTAATTTAGATGTTGGTAACGTAGATCATTGTATTATATATTGATAAATTTGATGGACAATTAATACTGTATCATATATTACAAATGTCAACAGCAGGTAATTTCTAAATCACACTTTGTCAATAACTACAATCATGTCAATATAAATGATATTTTGAAAGTTACTTTCAATGGCTGTCTAGTACCATTTATAAACAGTTTTAGCATCTGTTCAAATTACGCTGCAACAGATATATTGAAGAATACACATTTTCATATCAAATAACGTTAGGTATTGTGATATTATTGCTAAGTAGTTATTTATTTATATAAGGATGACTGTCGTTAAATGCATTTTTTTTAGAAATGTCCTGCTTTGTAAAATTTTATTCGTCAGTCGAAAAAATCTTTGCATCATCGTCAATTTTTCACATGCACCCTTTTATCCTACTTCAAACTATTTGTTAGGTTCAATATGTCTATAAATATATAATAGTAAAGGACTTCGCTAAAGAATACAGAAACATAATATGTTCATATGTTACGGTACATCCGCATTTAAAAAAAAATCAAAGTCTTTCTCTATATTTTGTGAGCGTAACTTGCTGTCAAAGGTACCAAACTTATACATGTAATTGAATACACAAGAGGCATGCTTCGTCTACATAAGACTAATCAATGACGCTCAGATCAAAATAGTTAAAAAGACAAACAATTACAAAGTTGAAGAGCATTGATGGTTAAGGTTATTTTTTCCTGGGACAAGAAAGTACTTAGTATTTCGAATAATTCACACTTTTGCAAACAGTACATTTATAAAAATGACCATTTACAATGCAATTGATATTCGTGTCCAGACCGAAGTGCTGACTACTGGACTGTTGATACCAAATAAGTTGTTTTAACTACAATTTCATATCTTACCTCAACATGTTTATTACTAATACGATTAACCAATCAAAAGAATAAGGACGTGCATTGTCTAATATTAACTTCATTGGCCCTTTTTGACGGTTTTGCTTAATATATTATTTAATAATGTCAGTATCTAAATTTAAGCGTGACATTGCTCTAGTATTTAACAACTTTCAAATTTATATATCTCAAATACTAAGATTAATTAGTTCATAATACTTGACTTGAGAACATCCTTGCAGTACTTGTGTGATATTTTGTTCATCCACGTATTGTGCGAATAAATTAATTTAAAAAAAAAACGATAACTTTAACCAGTAATTGATGACAAATCAAATCAAGAAAACTAAGGGACATTATGACTAATAGAGTGACAAAGGTTTTATTTTTGGATTCGAAAAACCTGGTAAATTCATGTAATAGTTTCCATAAATACTCTGTTGTCTGTCTTTGACGATTGCTGTCCACAGTTTTTCAAAGCCATTGTTCCCGTGGTATGCCGCATACACAACAGCGTGTGGACACTTCGTCCCATAGTTTGTGTAACATTTTACTGCCTTCATTAAGTTAAAATTCAACCTCGTCCTTAAATCAATATGTACAACACCATCAACTTTCGATGGTAAAATACCGAATAAATAAAAATCGTCAACCCAAACAAATGGTGAACCGATGGCAGCTTGGTATAACATAGGCACTAGGTCTGTAGATATGAACACTACAAGTCCACTACAATATGTGTGAGGATATCGTTTTATACCTTTAAATTCGTCATCTCCTACATACCATTTACTTCTTTTATTCCGTACAATATTCATTCTATGCTTTCCTATCTTGTTGCAAAGAATAAACTTTTTCTTCTTTTTAAGGTCAAACATTTCTTCGAAAACTTTGAAAAAATTGATATAGACATCATCGTCAATTTTGGTAACAAACTCTGCGTTCATACAATGTTCTGATATCCATTTATAACCCATGACGCCTTTGTTTGTTAAATTCCGATAAGTATCTAGAAAATAGCCTTGCACAATATCACCGTACGTTTCACTTTCATCTTCAATTCTTTTTTGTATTATTTCACTTTTTACCAATCCTAAGAGAAATACGACGCGAATACTTTCTGGACTGTAATATGTTGCATTGAGCATTTTGCTCCTTAGAACGATTCTTCTTGTAAAATGTTTAGGTGCTGTATGGACCATGACGATGGTTGACACTTTAGGAACTCCGTGACAAATGTTTTTATTGTTTATTTTGTATGGCATCGATATAACAATAGGATAGTTAGAACCTCTAGATTTGAGTTCTCTTCTCTGTATGGAAGTATTAAGGTTTTGATCTTCATCGCAATTGTAAATGTCTTGGGTTTGAATCTGTTGTATACTGTTGAAAAAAGGAATTTCCAATTTGAATTTGCTAAAATCTTCGACTACACTCAGAATCAATAAGTTCAAAATGACAATAAAGAAAATAAAAGTCAGATATCTTCTGTCATATGCATTCATATCTTGTTTAACAATATTTCTCTTGTTATTATCTGCAAATATATATATCTTATTGTTAAAATGTACAGTCAGACATTCAATAACAAATTATATAGTCTTTCTCATCCCAAAATCGAACAAATATAAATCACTGGATAATTTAGTTAAAAGGTATCAATGTATCTTATAATATAATGTGAAGGAAACAATTGACCACAATCGTTTCTGATATTTGCACTAGTTTTTATGAATGTGATTAAAGTAAAAAGTGAATAACACAAAAAATGTATCAACTAATATTGCTGGACTTTATGAATAATATAACTCAAATGCAAAACAAGATACCGTATAACACTAGTGGTAGATTTTTGTATCTCAAGTAGAATATGCCGTGGTTATGGTTACCAAGATTTACAGATATAAAAAAAAAAACTATTCCCATATTTGATAAATGTTTACCAAATAAAGGTTCGGAAATTTAGTGTGTCACTATCAGTTAAAAATATTTAAATGTGATTTTTCAAATTCGATAGCTCTGAAAATTAATGAAACACATGAAGAAACATGATCTCATGTTCATTCTGATATACTTGGTTAATCAGGGTTTATAATGGAGATCGTCGTTCTTTATCTTGAGAAAGTTGGAAATGTTGTAAGAACTTTTGTGTTTGCATCTTATTTTCTTTCTTTTATTGGCTATTTTGTTGTTTTTCATTTTTTTAAACCTTCTATATAAAATCATTACTGATACCAGGAACAATAATCAATTAAAAGTCAAATGGTCGTAAAACAGGGTTCCTTTTTAACTGTTACAAACCGTTACTTATTATATGTTATAGGCATGACTTTCACAGATATATGCTCTACGTATTCTATGATTCATATCAAAAACTGTGGATTCATAATTTACGATATCTTTTGCGGCACTCAGACATATTCCACATGATTTCTGTACAAATTTATCTACAAATAAAGCAACAGTAGCATACCGCTGTTCAAAATTCATAAATCGATAGAGAAAAAACAAATCCGGATTACAAACTAAAACTGAGGGAAATGTATCAAGAGAACTACGACACCACAGAGACACAACACCGAAATGTAACACACACCGAAACGAACTAAAAACAATGGCCATTTTCCTGACTTGGTACAGGGCATTTTATAGTTAATCTAAAGATTTCTCTTATAACATATAAGCCTACAAATAAGTCCCTTTTCGACTAACTTTACAGAGATTACGTTTGTATTTTAACATAATCAGTAATCAAGTAAACAAGAACCTTGACGACAATCTGTCCACTTGACTGTCCCTCTGGTATCGTTCGCCCCTCTTTTACAGCAAAAAATTGAAAATTTTAAATAAAAGTCAAACTATGTCATAGCTACTGTGAATCTGTAAGCAAAATGTTGGTAACTACTTGTAAAACATGTTTATACATGATATAAAGAATTATCTATCATAGTACAGTTCTAAGCTATAAAAGCTATATTGCAATGCTAGAACAGCTTGGAACCATTAGATTACAAATAATTTTGATATTTCTGAAGTTAGGAAACAAATGATCCCAACCACATTTACATAACAGTCTTTATTTGTACGCTTTTCTTGCAATTGAATACTGACATGATATATTGATATTGAATACTGAGTTTTGATTGATGGTAATAATATACTGTTTCAACATTGATTGTAGTTAAACTGATCTACGCCGTGCAAATGACCGATATCGTTCAATATGAAAACAAAAATGTATATTTAAATCGATTTATGAACCATTTTAAAGTCCTAATGCATTGGGCACAGTGTTCAAGAGCAGACAGTTTACTTGTGTGATGATTTTGTATCTTAGTCTAGATAGTTTACCCTATGCTAGTTGCCATTTGTTAGAAGCCTTATTGTATATATTTGTATAAACTTTAATAAAACAAAGAACAGAACGAGATATTTGGTGGGTAAACCTTGGGTCAGGTCAAATGTAAAGGGGTTTATCCAAAGGGAACTGTTAATAAACCTCCCTTCAAGAATGGTACGCCTGCAATAGGGGTGTATAAGCAGCAGCGACTCCTTGATCTTTGTAATTTGTCTGAAATCTACGAAGATGATGGCCATGATATGTACGTCCGTGATTGTTAGAGAAGGATATTTTATATCGTTGTCTCTTATATAATTCTATTACTAAGTGTAAATAAAGAACAGGTTGGTGCCTGTTAGTATCCTCAGATATTGAATTGCATTCATGATTGTAATGCAACAAAGGGCAAGTATGGTGCCTGTTCTATAAAAGGTCAATTGTTGAACATGGTATAGATATTTAATTAGAGAACGCAAATAGTAGCTGTACATATTTTAGTTCAGTGATGTCACTTTATGAATAAAGTTTACTTGTTTAATATTTTAAAAATAAATCGTTTTGGATCCAGTATCAAACTGGTAACGAACTCATCCTAAAATTGAAATAGACACGCTTACCGGATGTACACGTTACAATTTTATACAAGAAAAAAAATCATACTTTCAAATAGAGGATAAAACATAAAAACTGACAAAAATCTAACGTCAGAAATAAACGGAACGAGTAAAAAGAGACTGTCATGTTTCTGACCTGAAAAAGGATGGGTTATATGTGGTCCATTAGTTAGGTAAGCCTTCCGCTTTTGTGACAGCTTTTAAAATGATTTTACACTGACGAAATTGCATGAACAATAAAAAAAAAAAAACATATGAGGTTAATATGCCATTAATTGGATCGTAGTAATAGATAAATCATTGAGCAAAAACATAAACAAATATGTATTCACTTTACGACTCTGCGCAATTATCGTCCGGCATTAAAAGAAACTCTACGGATTGGTATCTCTTCTGCTGTACGAGATGTATTAATAAATAGGTATCCTAGTGCAAACTGTATAATAACGTGGAAATTTCTTCCGCGTGTATGGAAAGGTCTACTCTATCTGAACGTTACATTTTACAACTACCATTCGAAGGGTCTGTAGCTGGCCTGTTGCTTGGCTTAATTGCTGCTCTATGCCACATTCTGACCTTTTTAAATCCCTCTCATCAAATTATAACTAGTAACTACTAGTTTGTAATCTTACTGAATAAGAATGAAATATATTTTTCTCTCTCTGAAGACAAAATAAAATCAAGCAAGCTGAATTCGTAAATAATTGATGGTTCTTTATGTAAAACGAAAAACCAACAAACGTAATTTGGACCTACCTTTTGATTTCAATATTTTCTCTAGAACTCTCCTTCTTTATCATTGTAATAATTGTTGTTATATCTATGCATCTCTTTTTCTAATATGATATGCAAATGATTTGTTAAGATAACGATCTTTTGTCATATCTCATTTTAATCCATCTATACTGATTTTATTTATTTTCATTTGTTTTGTCAGCATATTGAACAACAGCACATGTTACATGTACATCAACTTGATATGTTAAATCTCTTTCTATTCATTCATTGTTATACAAATAAAGACACAAACAGTGATATGACATTATGTATGTGACAGTAAAAATAGTTGTTAAAGCTATAACATGATGAACTTGCTGTTCATTCATCTCTTGGCTATATTCTAACGAAGTTTACTTATCGCCCTGACGGTAGAGCAAATTGTTACCAGCTTTTTAATTGTTTTGCAAATCCTTTCAAGATAGATGAGTATCTATCTATTTATCTACTTTTTGGAACATTAAAGTAATTGAAAACAAAATTTCTATTAGAATCTCATTAGTGATTTTTCAATGAGCTATACGATGTGTCTATATCTAAACAAACTAATGACTTTTTTACCACGTCTCAAATTGTGTTTTTAAATATATGTCATCTGTCTGCTAATTCCCGAATATGGCTGTTATTATAGCGAGTGTGAATATGCTGTACGGCGTGTCTAGGTATTTTGTACATCCAACATTCATGTATTTATTTTTGAGGTTTATGTTATATTTTCGGATGCATAATGTGTTATGTCTTATCGCTTCATGTCCTAATAATTATAGCATTGCCTTTCAATACCATCATTGTCATATTTCCTGATATAAGTTTAATGCCGAGTGTGAATTTGCATTGCTTTACGACATGTTTTTGATCTTTCTCTTATGGTTTCGGTCGGATAATCTCTTATGTCTTATCGTTTGTAGTCCAAATAATTATAAAACTGCCTTTCAACAATATCATTGTTATGAAAATTGTTTCGACGAGTATTGTGTAAATAATTATATATAGTTCAATATTTCTTGTTAGGTACGCAAACGCGTCACGATTTGTGATATCTTGTGGTGTATGTCGTTAATGGAATATGTTCATTGTTGTTCTGTGGTCGACTATTGTCTTACTTTTGTGTGTGTTTCTCTGTGATGAGTGTTCTTAACTGTGTTTGTGCTGTCACGTAGTGTTGTCTCTTTTAAAACTATATATATATATCTTTATCATTGCTAAAGTATCTCGATATATTGAAACGCACAAAAAAATCCACTTTCCAACAGTTGAGGTATATAATTTACTTTCTATTCAACATGTTAACCAAATCACAGATAATTATAGACAGAATTGGGGTAGATATTACTATTCCTCCTATGATCCCAATAAACATAGAGGATGTACGAGTATCAGTTTGTGAACTTTTAGATCTCTTGTAAGAACTAAGGTTCTTATTATCAATACGCAGTTCCCGTTTGATTTTAGCAACAACCTCGTCTAGTTCAGACACGCCCACACTTCTACCAATAGGCTGACATGGACAGGAACACATTGCTTTGTCTACTGGTTGAGGAGTGCTGTTTTTGCTGTTTTTGATTTGTAAGCGAGAGTACTCGTCTGTTGCAGTTTTACCAATCGCAGAGTTCGTTGTGTTGTCTATATCAGTCGATGTTATGGTTCCATTAGTATATACAGTACAATTATCTACAAACAAATATGTTAATAAAAATGTAGATTTAAACAGAACAAACAGCCACTGGATATTAATGCTGTGCAAAGAGACTGTATCTGTATAATGATAACAGATATTATATTAAAACAAAAGATGTGGTATGATTGCCAATGATACAACTCTCGCCTAAAGACCAAATGACAAAGAAACTAACAAATATAGGTCACCGTATGGCCCCAACAATGAAGAAAAGCTTTAACGCATAGTCACCTATAAAAGGCCCAAAAATGACAAATGCAAAACAATTCAAACAAGAAAACTAACGGCCTAATGTATGTACAAAACATGAACTAAAAACAAATATATAACACACCAGCAAACGACAACACCTGAATTTCAGGCTCCTGATTTCGGACAATCACATACAAACAAAATGTGGGAATATCTCAATCGCATTCAATAAACCATAAATGTCCTAAATATGCATTCAAAAATTGTGCATTTAAATAAAAAAAAATAAAACAAACAATCTGGTATAACCTGGCGTATTCGGTATACATGGTGGTCTAGTATGTTTGAGAAATACAATTAAGAATGGAAATGGGGAATGTGGCAAAGAGGCAACAACCCAAATAACTTCAACGTATGGGTTTTGTTGCCAAAAAGTTGCCAAAAAAATACTTCAATTTTATACAATCCTTTCCGCAAACTGACTATATATTTGAAAGTTTGTGACTGTCGGAATATTTGTCCATGCGTAACAACTCTTTTCAAAACTAAAATTCTAAACAAGTTAAATTCAATCAAAGTGTCATCTAAAACAAAACTCGAAATGTTACATTTTTGATCGACATATTATTTGGTACGATTTAGGGACGTGTGTTTCAAAGACAATTTGGCATCCCTCTTTTATTTCATTTGTTCCATTATTTTGTTAGAAAGCAGATCTTTGAAAAAGGTAACGAAGAAGATTGATAACAAGATTGCTTCAAAGAATATCCTTTATGTTGCTTAGATAGATTGTATCCTTTAAATGAATGAATTTGCATGATGTGTGGCAATGTTGATCGCATCTATACGATCGCACCTAAAACAAAAGACATTTAACATCAACACGAAGATATAATATAATATGAATGCCAACGAGACCAGCTTCTACCACAAACAAACGGACGTATGTCACTACATGGCATCAAACAATGAGCCAAAACACCCATTCGATATAGTAAGCAACAATGAAATCCCTAGAGATGAAACA
Organism: Mytilus galloprovincialis; assembly: GCF_965363235.1. Taxonomy (NCBI): domain Eukaryota; kingdom Metazoa; phylum Mollusca; class Bivalvia; order Mytilida; family Mytilidae; genus Mytilus; species Mytilus galloprovincialis. Next base: position 57,955,779 of record NC_134850.1, on the reverse strand, counting down.
ATGTAAATCATTAAAACACGAAACTAACGATTTGTAAAATCTATAACTGTTCCAAAAAATAAAGTGTGTCTATACCCAGGCATACATATCCTCGTTGTAGTTTTAGTTTTCATTGCTCGTCAATTTAGTAGACTGTTGACCTTCTAAAATTTAGAATCAAGCGTCACTGATGTGTCGTACAGATGCCATCACAGTTTGGTTAACGTTGACCTTTATAGAATACCCGTTTTACAGATGATATCGGATAAGTTCCTTATATCGTAACTACAATGCCGCTCCATTTTCACGAATGTGTCCTATCGAATTATTTTTTTTACCTTCTTTGAAATAACATGAGCAATACAACGGGTGCAACATGTTGAACAGGATCTGCGTACCCGTCCGGAGCACCTGATAATTCTGCTTTGAATATTACTCTGAGTTTTTTTTTGTGATTTTAATTTTTACGTAGATGACTCCCGAGACCCAAATTATAAGCCTGGTATCGTTGACAAGTTTTTTGTATGCACAAAACAATAATTGAATCAAATGTTTATAGAGGCACTAGTTACGATATATATTAAAAATCTAATATATTACTTTTTTGCTCAATCATTAATGAAATGCAAAAAGCCAAATAAAAATTAGATTTTTATAGTAGCCAGTATAGTTCAATTTGGTAAAAATAAGCCAAAAACGTTGATTATGAATCATTGACTTGCAAGTGAATAATTCAACCTCGTTGAATCCGTAGTCATGTGAACTTTAATTTAGCCTCTCACCTAGAGATGGATAACACGTGAATTGTATGTGTAAAGTTATTTAAAGGAAAAAAATGTCAACATTGAAAGTGAAACAAAGGTAAATCATTTGATTGACTGATTCGATTCACAAACAATCAATCTTATACAGGTAAAAACGATGCTAAACATTTATTTTTCATCCATGTTATATGAAATTAAAAAGACATAGAAGAATCTAACAGCACGAGTTTTGCATAATCTATTTATATCTATATTTATGTTTACATCGCTTATATGGTCATTGAATGACTTAAGAGGTGAACACGATAATTAGATGGCGTATTGACTAAAATACACAAGAAACGAATCTATATATTTTCAAGGCCTGTGCCGTATTAATTGTTTATTTTAGACTTTTAACCGTTAGAATAAATGTTTTGCATTATTATAAATTAAATATTCGAATTTCATTAAAATCGATAAACATGAATTTGACAGCTAGTGCCCCTTTAATCAGCGGTCAAAAGTTAAGCCATTTTCGTACTAAAGAGTAAGTCTGATATCTTTGGTGAGTAATTAGTACCGATTTTTACAGTATTGAAAGATCTGATAACAGTTTAAAAGTCATTTGCTACTTATAATTAAAACGTGAACATGTTTTACATAATTGAATGACTTAGTTTAACTAGTATGACGAGTATACGTGGGATGTAATGTAAAAGAACATAAAACGATTTCTATTTGAAAAAGAGAAAATCTATTTTATTCTCTTTTTTCCACTTTACTTGAATGAAATGTGAATAGATTTGGTATTGACAGGCTTGTATAATTTGGGGTACAAGCCCCAAAATGATAAAATAACATATTTTTGAAAAACAGCATTCAATGAGGAAGCAAGCTATCTACATTATTTTCAGTTTGGGGCACAGTCCCCAAAATGAAATTACAACATATAATTTTGTCTGTATTATATGATTATGTTGCTGATTCAAACGAGATATAGATTTGATATTGACAATCTTGTATATTTTGGGGCACAAGCCCCAAAATGATAAAAAAAACATATTTTTGAAAAACAGCATTTAATGAGGAAGCAAGCTATCTCCATCATTTTCAGTTTGGGGCACAGTCCCCAAAATGAAATTACAACATATAATCTTGTCTGTATTACATGATCATATTGCTGCTTCAAACGATATATAGACTTGTAAGCGTATAATGAAGACCTTTTAAAAATATTCTTTTGAAGAAAAGATCAAAGCTGATCATACTTTCCGATAAGAGCAAGAACAAAGAAATTATCAGTTTGCTTGAATAACAAGTCAAAACGGCAAATATCGTATTACTAAATTATATGTTTTCTATTATCTTTAATTAGTAACAACATTCTCCCTTCAGTCACAATGCCGTTTTGTCATAAATCAAACAGTTGGTGGGTTTTTTTTTTCGTTTGTATTGATTATTATGGGCATTGTTCATCGATGAGGGCCGTACATTGATGTATACTGTTTATTTCTGTGTCATTTTGTCTCCTGAAGAGAGTTGTCTCATCGGCAATCATATCACGTCTTCTATTTTATATGTCAGACTATATCTGTACCCGGACATGTCCTCTGTCAATATAATCTGAACAGGTCCATATATAACGTATTGATAAATAAACTTTAGATGGAGCTGATATCTAGAACATTGACGCCCAACAAAAGAAAAATCAATACTAGCTAATTTTATTCGCTCGATGTCTGCATGTTTCGATATGATTTTTAAACTAAACAATAACAAAAACGACAAACTGCAACAAAAACATAATTTTGATCAAAAACAATTTTAAAAGAAAATCATAAAGACGAAACTATTTCCAATTTAAACAGGACATTTGAGCAGATCACAGATGAACATTTATCTTTCCATCATATGGTTTTAAATTTATGTTCATTCAAATCTAAATAGCGAATCATTCTTGCAATACTTTTCTTTTGTGTCATAAAATTCTAAACAATTACCTATTTTATAAATACTTAGCCGAAAGTGGCCGCCGCACATTTCTGTATTATTTCCAGAGCAAGGAATACTGCATTCTGGTTCTGGTCTCTTGTTAAATCGGTCATTATCATTGCCGCAGTGACATTCTTTACCATACTACATTTCGATAAATGAAAAGAGATGCATTATACGAGGGTATCACCATCCTAGTAGTCAGTACTTTGGTGTTGACATGAATATCAATTGTATGGTCATTTTTATAAATTTCCTGTTGACAACGCTTTGAATTTTTCGAAAAACTAAGGATTTTCTTACCCCTGAAATAGATTACCTTAGCCGTATTTGGCACAACTTTTTTGGGATTTTGGGTCCTCAATGCTCTTCAACTTTGTATTTGCTTGGCTTCATAACTACTAGTATTTTGATCTGAGCGTCACTGATGAGTCTAATGTAGACGAAACGCGCGTCTGGCGTAATAAATTAAAATCCTGGTACCTTTGACCTATAGATGTACAAAATATGCTGAGAAATATTGGTAATGAATCATTCACTTGCAAAGAATAATTTAACCTCATTAAATCCGCCTCATTAAATCCGAACAATGTATTCATGTGACCTTCAATTCATCCCTTAGTAAGAGGTGAGTTAAGCATGTTCTAGGTGTGCTCAACTATTAAACGGACAAAATCTATGAAAAGGTAGCATTGCTAATTCATATCGTTATCAGGTTTGATCAACAAAAACTCATTCTTATACAGGTTAAAAAACATTGATTAGCAGATTTGTTTAAAACATATAATATGAAATCAAACTGACCTAAAAAAAATGCAATTTCGCGAGCTCGCTTTCTATTCTAAGAAGCATTTTATTTTTTAAATATTTTATAAATATCAGCTGTGTTTCATGTAAGCCTGTTGAGCAGTCAAATACAAACTAAAACCTTCACGTTTAAACTTGTTATAAATCAAATTAGAGAATTTGTCCGTTGAGTCGAATCATTGAACATGAATTTGACAGTAAATGGAAATTGGGTTTATATCAAGGAGACAGCAACACGACACAAGAACAGCCGAACGCCACCAATTGGTCTTCAATGTAGAGAGAAAATCCCGCACCCGGAGGTGGGCCTCAGCTTGCCCCTAAATGTTCAGTGAAAATAGACGTCATACTAAACTCTAAAACATTAATGAACTAAAATTAAAAAACTTACAAGACTAACAAAGGCCAGAGTCTCATTACCTGGATAGGCGCGAATATGCGGCGGAGTTTAACATGTTTTTTTTAGATCTCAACCCTCCCCTTATACCTTTTGTCAACGTAGAATAAACAAACACACAGTATACACACAGTTAGACCAAATTAGAAAGACGTCCGAGTCCGATGTCATGGCTGTATAGCCAGTCAAGGTCGTTAAATACTTCCATGGTCGTCGTCAAAATAAGTAACAAAAGACACTTAGTCTAAGCAAAATGACAATGATACATAAATTAACAAAGGACTCCTAGCAATTACCGACATGCCATCTCCAGACCTTATTTAAACTGATCGGAAACAATTTCTTCATTATATGAAAATCAAGCACAATCCCTCCCGTTAGGGGTTTAGACTCATACCATCATAAAATATATGAGAAGAACATAATCCGTATCATTCCAACAAATGTGTTCATTGTTAGTATTAGTCTTATTTAAAGTAATTTCGGAAGGATAAATATCTTTAGAATACACACTGAAGTCGTCATTATTGAAAGCTTATATATCATCTCCAAATATCTAAAAGTATTATTGTTTTGAATCAGACGTTGTTTCGATTGGCCTTTACTGATTTCAGTAATAAATTGTAGCTAATAACAATATAGAAACATGTCCGCAATAAGGGGTGCACAGTTATTCTCCATTGGAATTCAATAACTTGACGATATACGGAATCGCCATAGCGAACAAAAATGTTATCTAATAAAAATTCAAGGGCACTTATGGTATCTAAACAGGTCCAATTGACATACTTATTATGTTTGTTGTTACTAAAACATGACCTTAAAGAGTAAGAACATATATATTCGAATTCTGACTTTTTAATGCCCATTTAATTAGGTGTTTGAATGTTTTCTAAAAAATAAGATTATGAGGCAAGGTGGTACATTTAAACGAGAAGATCTCATTTTGTGTTTCTTTTCCTTATACAATAAACTTATCCTCATGCCTCTGTGTCTTATACGTACAATACATAGCCACATTTGTCATCCATTCTTATGATTAATCAGTTTGAGTTATTTTGGGAGAAAAACGAAAATATAGGTGTCACAACACCAATTAAAAGTCCCTATCTGTTCAACAAAATTTTGCAATTTTCACAGCTTTCTAAATATTTTACCTTAAGTTTAACTTCATAGAAACTAGGTATATCCTGAATTGTACAGGTGTAACCTTTCTGCATGCCAATTTTCAACATACATTCAAAATCATATAAGAAAGAAGAGAGCCCCCGAAAGGAGGTACCACTAAAAATAACCCCTGGTTTTCTGGAAATCTTAAATTAGTTTACCATGGAGCCCATTTATCCTCAATTTTAAATGCAAACTCCTAGACAGGTACAATTTTGTTCAAAATGGTCTTAATATATTTCTCTTTCAACAAAAGTTTCATTTCTGCAAATTTGTTGGTTAGTTTAGGTGAACAATGACATCAAACGCACTATTTTTTGTCTGAGTAGGCCTACTTAATTTGAGGGAGTAATTGGTGGTATGACACCTAAAGAGACAAAAAAGTTGATTAGAAATCTTTTGTTTTGCTTTATTTTTAATCCTTAGTCAATTTGTAGTTAAAAACAGCCTTTCTGAGCATAATGCGACTTATATTAAAAATTTCACAGCTCTGAGTCAATTTAAACTGACTGTAATGTATGACTTTGATAGAAAATACTTGAAAATTTCCTGGAACATAAACTTTCAATATCAAGATCAGATTTTGCTGATTTTTCCTTGTTTGTTCTACTACTTTAAAGACTTTCAACAATTTTTGCAATGAATTAGTAAAAAATCCAAGGTATTGAAGTGTCAAGGAATATTGACCCCCCTTTTTTTCATCTGGTGCCAGTAAAGTACTACAAATTGATCAAAAGTGCAGTCATGGTCATTTAACTGCTTTTATTTACATCAGTTAATAAAATTTAAGATATAAAAATTTCATTTGGAATAATAAATGGTACTTTTGTGAGTTTCTGCAGTGTTTACATTAGGCTATGCTATCTGCCAAGTACATAGTATGACGCAATGATATAAGGGGTAAAAATCAAACAATTTCATTAAATCTGCATGACAAAATTTGTTTGGGGGTAGTAAATAACCTATGTTTTAATGTTTAACACCACAGAAACAGCTTTCTGTGCATTTATAACAATTTAGGACATTTTTTTTTTTATATTAAAGCATATTGCCATGCAGGGTGAGAAAAGCTAAAAATAGCACAAACTCAAGTTTTAGGCTCTAAATTTGCAATATGTGACATTTTGCCCCCAAAAAGATTGAAATGTGGCTTCTATTATTTCAAATGATCAGTTAAGACAAAAAAGATCAATTTTTTTCTGTATACACGTCCGGATATGTTTCCGTCATCAGACCGACTTTTAAGTCAGTCAAGACTACCGGTTAACATTGAGAACTAATCGTTTGATAGATAACACCAATGAAAAAATAAATAAGCCAATCAGAGAGTGGTCCATATCGTGGTTTCTAGATCGTAATAACCACTACCTTTTAACTTGCACATTATCTTCAGAAGTTCTCGTTCGGGGACAGAACAATCAATTTCGCGTTTATCTACATGTACACTATGAATAATATACTACTATAATATATAGAGATAGAGACTCTATAGCAGTGCATGCATAACTATAACCACGGATAAGAAAAGGTAGAATTAATAGCAAAGACACTTTATTTATAATATAGAAATGTATGTTCATAGTATACATAAAATAATGGAATATAACAGAAAACAAAACAATAACGAGCTTTTAAAAAATGAGATAGGGCTTTAAAATACTGTCCTGTTTCCATGTACTTATATGACTTTTGATATCATTTCTGAAATTCTCCAGACATAAAATCTTTTACAAAAATTCATCATAAAAAAGTTTACAAACTTTCAACCAAGCATTTAAGCCTGCGATTTCGCGGGTATGTTCTAGTACAGGGTTAAATTCATAATTTGAATAGATTCGAAATCACCAATATATTAAGCATGTAATTTTTCAAGTACTTTCAACGAGTATTAAACATTTTGACACTCTAAAATTAATTAATTCCACTATTTTCAAAGGCCTAATTACAACCATTTATAATCAGATTTCGATTGTACGGTACCAAGTGTACTAGTAAGTAGATTGTAGATCGTTTAGTAGTGGAACAATGGCTTGAAGACAATACAAATATATATCTGTTAGGGGTTTTTGAGTAGTCGCAATATAATATTTCAATACAGTTTATTCGATACCAGAGATAAAATCCTTGTTTGCATTCTACTAAATTATTAAATAATAAATTCATAGCCGCAGAAGGAAGTGTACCCGACCTGATGGATACATTACTGAATTTAATAAGATTTTTTTTTTTTAATTTAATTTGCATTAATTTTCTTATTTCTTTTGCAATTTTCATTTAAAAAAAGTTTTAAAGGGGCACTAGCTACGAGATATAAAAAAAAATCTAAAATATTATTTGTTTTGCTCAATCATTAATGAAATGCAAATAGTGAAATAATAATTCGTTTTTAGGTGTAATACCACCAAATCATGGTACGTCACATCCGGTTGTAAACGAAACTAGGTCGAAAAAAATATTCCCTTGAATTTGACAGTTGTAGGTAATTAATCCTCATTTTGATGCAGTGAAACATTTCTGTGTCATAAACATATGTCTTGTGTATTTCAAAGCACAATTATTTTTTTATTTGGGGTTTCTATAGAATATTTTGTAAACTTCAGTTTACATGGTTACTAAATCGTGTACACATGTTTAGTAAGGGGAGAATTTGATTAGTTAGCTCCAATAATGGTTCTTTTCTTATATGCAATGAAATGTTATGTGAATTGTTTTCTATAGTACTGGACAGGATAAATCTTGACTCATGTCAAGTATTTCTTTATTTGAAACAAAGATAAATTCTGCACATTTGTTTTGGAAAAGTGCAAATTTAACAAAGACTAATAAGGGAAAATCAGTGGTGGTATTACACCTTTAGCAGCCAGTATGGTTCAATTTTGTGAAAAACATGAATTTGACAGCTAGTGTCCATTTAGGACATATGATTGTCACTATACGATATTTCAAAAATCAGAAATCATTTTCTTTTTTTAAACGTATATTTACACAATTGTGAATAAAAATATATATTCATATACATACCTCAGTTCCAGCATATAAATAGGCTTTTGAATGGCAAGTATATATACACCAATTATTGGTCAGACTGTCTTGCCATATAGCAGAAGTGTGTTGGAGAGTTCTGTCATAACCATCTTTGTAACATCCAATGTACGTGTATATACATGATGGAATTTTAGAATCTAATGAGAAAAAAATAACGGTCATAACAAGCTTTTAAAGGACACTAGCTGCCAAATTCATGTTCACCGATTTGACTCAAATTCTCATATTTATTTATAAGAATGTAAATAATTTTTTTAAACTATCAAAAGTATAAAATAAACAATTTGCGGGACATGCATTGGTCTCAATAAGATGTGTAAATTTTAGCCAAGACGCAATCTAATTAACTATCGAGTTGACCTTCTATAACCATTTAAGCGATGTTAATAGATTAAGCAACTCGTGCAATTGTTAAATTTTGTACTTTAGATTAAAAACTAATTTTTATCGTCGTTTTTACCTTTATAAGAATGATTTTTTGTGGATCGAATCAGTTAATCAAATTATTCACCTTTGTTTCACTTTCAATGTTGACATTCTTTTCCTTTAAATAACCGTACACGGACAATGCATGCGTTATTCTATCTCTTTTTACGGGGTTAAATTGGAGGTCACATGAATACGGATTTATTGATGTCGAATTATTCACTCGCAAGTGAATAATTCATTACCAACGTTTATTAGCTTAATTTGACAAAATTGAACCATTTTAGCTGATAAAAGCAAATTATTATTTCACTATTTATCTTTTATTAATGATTGAACAAAAAAAATCATACTTTAGATTTTTTATATATCGTAACTTTTGCCCCTTTAATAAGTGTGATACAATTCAAAGAATAAGATGCGAGGTAAATGTTGCTGCAACCATAACCGGTAAGTCTGGATTTAGTTTAAGGATGTTCGCTCTTCTCGTTTTTGAGTTTTTGCTAGACATTCGGAATTCTCTGGTTTTATCAATGAAGTGATTTTACAAATTTTGCCGCTAACCCCTGCTTTTCTTTTCATGATTTTATTTCATTTCATATAGTTTAAATAGCCATTATTAAAATTTTATAATATCCTTGTTATTTTTTCATACTTTTTGAAAGAAAAAAAGTGTAAATATTAAAAGTATGGACAATTTAGAGAGAATCATAACCTGCCGAATTTAAATGGTTTATATTTCGAAAACAAGCACACGTACCCTTCGTTTTCTTCTGGTTTGTTAGTTTCTTTATTTACAAATTACAGTCTTTGAAAAAAGGTTGTAATTTTGAAACATCTTTATAGACGTCATCGCGTATGTTATGTTTAGCCGTATACAATTTACGGAAATATTGCTCATTCGTTCTGTTTTGTAATTCAACAAAATCCATCTGTACGAAAATAACATGTAAAAAGTTAGAAGGGGCTGTTTACGTGTAATTTAACAAGATATTTGTTCATGGGTTAAGATAAAGGTGGAGGATTTTTGAGAAAGAAAAAATAATTATTTGTTATGTTGTAACACCGCTGTCGCAGGTTAGGAGTTTTAGAGCTTTCAAACAAATTTAAACGAACACATTTGAATTTATGTCATTCTTGACAGACGACAATTGTTACACCTTCCAACAGTCGTGTGCCTAATACATAAAGACAGAGGCTATAAAATACAGCATGGCAAAGGAGGAAGTTTTACCAAGAAAAAATATGCTTTTGGTGTAAACATCGTATTTAAATTTGAGATTTGGTCGGTCGAGGTCCTAATGGCGATTTATCTCTACCATGTTGCGTTTACTTGAACGTTCTGCTCAGGCAAGGGTTGGCCAAGGTTTTTCTTTATTTACTATAGCTATGGTTCGATACATCTACTGATGGTCTTCTTGTTTCCCCGTTGAAATTATATAAAAAGTGTGAAACTGTTCAGAAACATTAACAAATTGGACTATTCTTTTCAGGTCCCTTTAGTCCCTGTCTTTTAAGTGTAAAGCGTTTCAGATAAAAGTGTTGAGAAGCGATTCGGACGCACATAATATATCAAGTGTTATTTTCGTTTTGGTTGAATTAAAAAAAATCAATAAAATTGCAAAAAGTCGAAACAGAATGGCCAAATCCGCCAAACTTGTTTGGAGAAGTAGGAACATTACTCAAATAGTATTGATACAATTTTGCAATTAAGAAAAACTAAGAGATAATTTCATTGAAAAGTCAAAATAAAAAGAAATTTACTTACTTTCTATAAAACTTGAATACAACAAAACAATAGCTAATAAAACTTTTAGCATATACATCAACATAGTGGCGTAGAATATATCCGCATACAATACACTTTAATCACAATAAACGTTATGCTTCGTAGCACATAACCATTTTAGAGGAAAAACCGTTTTCTAAATGGGACCATTAATATAACAGATTTGAAAACGTTGCCTTGATCATTAGATTATAATAGATATACAAATGTACAAATGTATATCGTACAGTTATATATACGAATTCAACAGATTATCGTAAGATATGATATTTGATTTTTTATAATCAATGATGATACATATGGAATTACAGGTGGTTTTTACTCGTGCAGTCTTTTGAAAATTGAGTGACATTAAACATAAATAAAATTAAGGTTATAGTATGTATCATTCGAAAGGTTATTATATGTACTTCCTTTTTGATCGGTTGTATAATAAGCTAAAATATCTTTTTATGCCCTCACCTAGGGACAATATGTTTTTCGGTCTGTGTGTCCGTTCGTTCGTTCTTCTGACCCGTTTCAGGTTAAAGTTTTTGGTCAAGTTAGTTTGTGATTAAGTTGAAGTCCAATCAACTTGAAACTTAGTTCACAAGTTCCTTATGATGTGAACTTTTTAATTTTAATGCCAAATTTGAGTTTAAACCCCAATTTCAGGGTTCACTGAACATAGTAAATGCTCATGTGAGTTCAACATCCATATACTATGGACACATTCTTGTTTTTAAAAAAAATCAAAACTATTTCTTATTCTGTCATCTGAATGTTAAGATAAACAAATAAATGAAATCTTTGTTTTGCCGTTACACTACAGTAACTGTTCTACATTGTCAGTTCTTAGAAAAGTAATGGTATGGTTGCAAGCATGTTAAGCTTTTTTTCTACCTTTTTTATGTTTAAAGTAAGAAACCTATCATGATTGCCAATGATACAACTATCCAGCATTGCCCAAAGTGAAGCGAGTTAACGATATTGAAGGTCACTGACTGGCCTTCAACAATTACCAAAATCCGTACCGCAGTATGCATAGGCATCTATATAAGTCTCCGACAAGATAAAATGAGACGGAAGATAACACGCCATATCAAAAAACAAAAAAGCAACAACCGGGATGATAAACTGTTTAACAATTGGACAGAAAATCAACGACCTGACTAATAAACAAACAAAACAGGAAATCTTTAGCTAGGAGCCAGTTGTTTAGTGTTTGCGGTTCAACATGTTCACTGTCTGTTGTATTTGTTTTTCACTAATTGTCAATTATTGTCACTAATTGTCATATAAATCATATGTTTTGATTTCTTCTTGAAATGGATTTTGTCAAATCTCCGGTTCCTTTAAGTAGCTTTATATACGGTATGAGTGTTGCTCTTTGTTAAAGGTCGTACGGTAATTCATGATAATTGTTCCAGGTCATTCATAAATGGTAGGTACTCGTCTCATCTGCCACCACACCAGATTTCTATATCTTCGATGAAATTGTAGAAAATTAACAGTTAAAAGCACAACTGTTGAATAGAAGAAACGATTTATTAAATATTTAAAATGTATTTTTTTGTGTCATGATTTATAATGTGATACACAGAGACCAACTAATCAGTCTTTTTTTGTGCTTTAATAAGCCATATTTATTTGTTTAGAAACTTACTAATAAGCCACTACTATAGTTTATGTTTAGAGACCGATGAATAAGTCACTAACTGTTAATATTTAGGAGGCTGACGAATAAGCCACTAGCTTTTCATGTTGAGAGACAGACGAATAAGTCACTTACTTTGTTTTAGAGCCACTAACTTTATACTTACAGTACGACAAATAAACTACTAATTTTATGACAGAAGAATTAGCCACGTTTTTTTTTTCATTTTATTTTGTGTTTAAGAGATCATATAAACAGTCACTGCCTTATTTATATTTAGGAAAAAAAAGCATAATGACTAAGTATACAAACGAAATCAATCAAATAGAACAAAAACTTGTTTTTTATAAAATAATTGACTAAATGTCAAATGAATAAGTTATGTTGCTTTCTTGAAAACACGATACAATTTTTTGATCAATGTTATTTGAAACTTTTTGCAGTCAATAAAATCTATATAAATAATAGATTTTGTAGTATGTATTTCTTTTTTTTTGTCTTTTCATGCTCTTCAATTACGTACTTTATTTGGCATCTTTAACTTTTTTGATTCGAGCGCCACTGATGAGTCTTTCGAAGACGAAACGCGCGTCTGGCGTTAAAACAAAATTTAATCCTGGTATCTATGATGAGTAAATTAATGAAATAATTTGCTTAAAAAGTGCCTATTATTTTTATTGTACAATACTTTGATAACTTAATTCCAACCCATCTAGAATCTAAAAAGACGTAGTTTAGGTATCTGCATGGTTCAATATTAATTTATATGTTATTTCATGACTGATATTTCATCCCATTTTGTAAAGTATATCCGCTGCCCATAGGAAACTTGCTCAGAGGAATCAAATTAAAATAATATAAGTATTGTCTTGAATAGATTTGATATATTTTAAATGAGAACCATAAACAAAGTAACCCTAAAAAAAATGGGTGGAAATATCGATTTATTAGTGTTTTTGTTGTTCATAAAACATATTATGTTTGCATTGTTTGTCCCCCTCCCCTTTCCAATTCTTTGATCCACATCCGCTTTTTACAAATCTGCATGTATGTCAAACCACCATTGTAAGTCAAATGAAATACAATTTACTTCCGCGAACATCCATCCCATTGGGTAAACCGGTGACGTGATCGGTGTCTTGTATTATAGATATTAAAAGCTTTCAATCATTTAATTTATACTATCGATTATGTCTGACCTATTTTACAAAAACATACCATAAAAAAAGGACTTGTATTCCCAGAGACAGGGTTTATACAAAGCCTGGTATTTACGATAAGTTTATATTTGACAATCATATTTTGTACCCTTTGCTCATTATCAATATCAAATGTTTCGACTTTTAACAAATGTCAGTGCAATTCATTGAAATTTTGGCGGGATAATATTCCCTCTTGACTTTTCATAGCTTTATCATTGACAAGTTTATGTTCTCATAAACTGTAGAAATAATAAGATTTGATTTTACAGATGGCTGATCATTATACATGTAAAAGATTTATAAAAAGAAAAATGGGCAAATTGTTTAAGGCATTCAAATGGAAAACACTAGAGTATTCCGAAAATCTGACAAAAATCCCAAAACATGATGACAAGCGAAATTCCTTAATTGTCTCTGAAAAAAAGATACCAAAGTTATAGATAAAATCAGACATAAACGCGTAATGTGATTTTCATAACTTTTTTGCCCTTTGTAGAATGCTGTTTATTGTCATATTGTATGTAAATAACATCTGCGTTTACGCATGTATCATTTAAAATATACATGTTGTTTAAATTTAAATATTATATGTTTGTATAATGATTGTCATGTTTGTCTTGGTAACAATCCAATATTTGGATTTTTCACCAATAAAAAGATTTGATTTGATTTGATTTAAAATATTAACTTAAGGATGTTCGCTACTCTGTTTAAAAAAAACAAGTTTTTTAAAAGACTGTTATAAATTGAAAGCATATAAATAAAGAAACTAAAAAAGCAGAAAAAAACGAGGGTCCGTGTGCTTGTTTTCGAGATATAAGCCGTTGAAAATTTGGCGGAAAATAATTCTCTCTAGATTTTTCTTTCACTTAACATTGGCACCTTTTTTGTTTAAAATACAATGAAAAAATGACAAGGATTTAATAAGATTTTAAAATATGGCTTTTTCAATAATATCTAATAAGAATGAAAAGAAAAGTAGGGGTTAGTGGGCAATTTTTTTAAATGTCGATACATGGGTAAAACTAGAGGATTCCGAAAATCTGGCAAAAATTCAAAAAGTAGAGGAGCAAACATCCTTAACGAAACGTTTTCCGGAGGCGCAGATTTAGCTACGTGTAGGTATACAGTACATCGATTATATACAGTTACTATTTACACTATAATCAATTATAATTAAAAATAATATATCATGTGCCTAAATGGGATATCGTTTTCAAAAAATCTACTTTCGATTTTGAAGCCTAATATCTTTGTACTTTAGACACCTTTTATCTATTGTATTGCTGTCACGAATGACAAGAACAAGGGTGTCTCTTATATAAGCATGATATCTAACACGGATATTTATTATATTGTAGAATAATTGTAGTTTTCAATGTGAAATATATTATCGAGGATACAAGAATATGACTACAGAAGGAAGTACAGCTTGGTTTTTCGTTGATAGATATATGCAGGTCAACTTGGTAAGTATGTTTTAATTTAAAAAAAATCTTTCAATCGTTTAGTAACAATTGGCCAAACACATGATATTCGATAAAGAACTGTTTTAGCCACAAATAATAGATACCGCATTTCTGACAGTTGCGGATCCGGGATGGGGGAGGGGTTGGGAGTTTGAACCCCCTTTCTTGGACGATGAATTCATTAATTGAGCGCATATGGTTGGAACCCCACCCCCTCCCTACCCCGACCCCAATCTATCCTAAGTTGGAAACTTTCCTTTTGAAAATGGCTAGATCCACCCTGTCTGACTTTATCATGATTCATCTTTACATGTCAACTTAATCAAAGCAGGAGTTGAAGTTAACAACCATAAGGAAGCAATTATGCTTTGTCTGAACATGATAAACATGAAATGGTAATACACACACGTTCCTTTTTATGTCAAATCAAATAGTATTACCTGGAATTACTAATAATGTCTGGTAAATCTGAATTAGATTACCGCTTCAAACATTTTTTTTTGGGGGGGGGGGGGGGGCGGGGGAGAGGCGGTATTATGGATAGGAACCATATGTTATGTTATCATAATTTTCGAAGAGTTAGATTAAGCGAAAAAACATTTGTTAACTGCTTATCAAATGTGGATGTATTTAAGTTCACTGATAAAACTAATGATTTATTTAAAATTCATAATCAATAGACGATGAACAATATTAGTTTAATAATGTATATTTCACAAAAGATATCTGTTTTGTCTAAAGGAATGCTACTTGTAATTATAAACCAAAATTTGTAAAACAGTTTTATGTTATTTTAATCATATCGACTTTAATTTTATCGGAAAAACACACTCTCTAACCTATGCATTTCTAATTCTGAATGTCACTTAATCGAGAACATAGTATAGGTATGTTTTATAATACAAATTGTAATATGATCTACTGAGCTTTTAGCATAGATAACTTGTTTACAAAAATATCAGTTACGAATACATGTCTTGTAAATCTACTTTCGATTTTGCATATTTTCAGAAAACCACTATTTAATTTCTTTAAATAAACTCATCTAGTATATACTCTAACTTAAAATAAATTACAACAGACGAGCGTTCCGAACACCTACACGAAACTCACCAATGACGCTCGAAATAAAAAAAAAATGCAAGTTGGACAGCACTGAGAACCCAAAATAAAAAAGATATGTCCTTTATAAGATATCATGATTGCATGTTTTATTATTTGAATGTGTCTACTCTTTACACTTAACTTCCTTACAACCTAGTATAAAATGGTTTCTTGCACATTTTTAAACTGACTGCCACGAAACAGCGCAAAAAATGCAGCGTTTTGGGATTTCAATGAACATAATAAATGTATTAAGTCGGTTATTTCTTTACCAAAATTACTTAAAAACCTTAACTAGAATCTTGCATAGATACATAAAAATGCAATAGGAAGTTCGGGTTGAGCTGCAGACAACCAATTGCATATCATAATTGGGACGTTGTTTCGCGAACCCGGAAATTTAGTTCCGTTGTGGGTTATCTTTAAAATATCTATGAGCCTTTAGATAATTTTGTTCTAATCTTTTATTGGTTCATTTCTATGAATGTAATTCTGAATATTGTTTAAATCGGTATGACTATATTGATTTTGTTATATATACATATGCATAAAAAAATATGTCTTGAAAACACAGTTATTTCGTAGTGCATTTTCTTTGAGCCAATATATGGAACTAAAAAAATACCACCTGCTCTTTCTTGATAATATTTTAGTGTACTACTTTCAGGACAAATTTTATAAAAAAAATATAGATAACTTCATCAACTTCAACACAAAATGATAAAAATAAAATAAGTTGAGAGGTCTTGAACTCTTTTAACAGCTTCCGTTTTTTAGCCGGACCAAATCACTACTTTTTTTAATTTTCATGACTCAAATTTTTCAACTGTGTAGTTTCATCCACTTACTTGCTAATTGAGGCATAAAACATGAAGAAATATATTTAAAAAGGCAAGTGACACACTGTCTACAATAGGTATCATATGAGCCGCGTCGGATAGAAATCGACCTTATGCAATTCGACGTCAAACCGAGTAACGTTACGATAAAGTTTCACAAGTTTTCATACAGGTAGTTTCTGACGTTATAAAAAAAAAAAACATGTCGCTTTCTGACAAAACTACGTTTTTTCAAAAAAATATTGTGGGGACATTTCTGATCGGATTTTAATGTATTTCTTTACCAAAATTACTTAAAAACCTTAACTAGAATCTTGCATAGATACATAAAAATGCAATAGGAAGTTCGGGTTGAGCTGCAGACAACCAATTGCATATCATAATTGGGACGTTGTTTCGCGAACCCGGAAATTTAGTTCCGTTGTGGGTTATCTTTAAAATATCTATGAGCCTTTAGATAATTTTGTTCTAATCTTTTATTGGTTCATTTCTATGAATGTAATTCTGAATATTGTTTAAATCGGTATGACTATATTGATTTTGTTATATATACATATGCATAAAAAAATATGTCTTGAAAACACAGTTATTTCGTAGTGCATTTTCTTTGAGCCAATATATGGAACTAAAAAAATACCACCTGCTCTTTCTTGATAATATTTTAGTGTACTACTTTCAGGACAAATTTTATAAAAAAAATATAGATAACTTCATCAACTTCAACACAAAATGATAAAAATAAAATAAGTTGAGAGGTCTTGAACTCTTTTAACAGCTTCCGTTTTTTAGCCGGACCAAATCACTACTTTTTTTAATTTTCATGACTCAAATTTTTCAACTGTGTAGTTTCATCCACTTACTTGCTAATTGAGGCATAAAACATGAAGAAATATATTTAAAAAGGCAAGTGACACACTGTCTACAATAGGTATCATATGAGCCGCGTCGGATAGAAATCGACCTTATGCAATTCGACGTCAAACCGAGTAACGTTACGATAAAGTTTCACAAGTTTTCATACAGGTAGTTTCTGACGTTATAAAAAAAAAAAACATGTCGCTTTCTGACAAAACTACGTTTTTTCAAAAAAATATTGTGGGGACATTTCTGATCGGATTTTAATGTACTAGGTACCAATAGAAGCAGAATTGCCACAGTTATATTTGTTTATTTGGATAGATTTTTGTTGTATAACGTTTTCAATTTTTGGTAATATAACCAGTATTGTTTGTGTTCAAAAATTTCTTATGTATTTCAACGAAATTAAATTGTAAAAACTGTAACGTTTATACATGTTCATAACATGAGAAACAAAAGTTATGGTCGACAAAACTATGACAAATTAAACTAGTATACTTTAGACGATTCTGCGTCTTTTAACTCTGTACTGGTGAAAATCCAACATAATATATATATGCCTTCCCTTTTTTTAGTGGGGTTTTATATGAAATTTGTAAAAAAAAAAGATATACGGGGAAACCTTACAATTTTAATCTGATTAAATCGAGCCTTTAGCTAACGTATTCCATACATATAGGACAAAACTAGTATATTATTTCTGATAAGTTTAGTAAAAAATGCCGATATAAATCTTTCACGGAAACCGCTTTATCCGGTCCGACATGAACATTTTCAAATTATCTGAAAAAAAAATTCTTCCTGAATCCTGTCCTTTTCTAAATAACATATTTCTCAACCTTAGTATCAGTTTTGTATGGTGGCCGGTTAAGGCCATTTCGCGTTTTCGCGTTTTCGCGTTTTCGCCCATCATATTATATAGGGCGAAAACGCGAAAACGCGAAATCGCGAAAACGCGAAAACGCGAAATCGCGAAAACGCGAAAACGCGAAATCGCGAAAACGCGAAATCGCGAAAACGCGAAAACGCGAAATCGCGAAAACGCGAAAAGGCGAAAACGCGAAATCGCGAAGTCGAAAACGCGAAAACGCGAAAACGCGAAGTCGAAAACGCGAAAACGCGAAGTCGAAAACGCGAAATCGGAAAGAAAAAATATTTCGCGTTTTCGCGTTTTCGACTTCGCGTTTTCGCGTTTTCGACTTCGCGTTTTCGCGTTTTCGACTTCGCGATTTCGCGTTTTCGCGTTTTCGCCCTATATAATATGATGGGCGAAAACGCGAAAACGCGAAAACGCGAAATGGCCTTAACCGGCCACCATAGTTTTGGCTAACAGGAATACATTGTTTTGCTAAGGTATGTATTTCCTAATACGTTCTACATATTGAACTATTTTTACGTTCACGATCTATTTTTACATTTTATACAAAGTGAAAGTAACACCAGTCTTAACATGCTTAAAAAAATAATTGTATGCAATTCTTAAGCTTAACTAAACTTAAGTAATATTCTGAAAAACTATTTCTGGTAGTATAAAACAAAATTTGTGCTGTATTGCAAAACTTCGCTACACACAGTGAGACACGCAAAAACAAAAATAGGTCAAAAGTTATTCATATCATTGTACCGTTGCATTTTGAACAATCTAAAAAGAAACAACATCACAACTATACAATATTAAACAAAGACCAACCCGTGCTCTATGTGGATTTTGTACTATGTGCGTGCAATTTATCTGTTCATATCTATTCAGAAATTTAGAATGTACGTGTTGCGTGTAATTTAGGTTCAATGACATTTCTATTTAGAAATTGAAAGAAAGAGGGAAACTTTTGCATAATACATGTGTACATGTATTTCGAAAACTAATAACTTTCAAAATAAAACCTTTTAAACCCCCTTTTTTATATCCCGACAACTATAAAATTAGTATTCGGGCAATAAAATTCCCGATCTATGCATCGGTGGGTCTTACAATTTTGCGTCCGTCCGTCCGTCTGAGTGATTAAGGTAACAATTTTGAAAGATGTAAGCTGTGGTGTCGGATTAATAAATAATAAACCAAAATTTCATCTAAAAAACCCGTTTATTTAGAAAATTTGAACTACTATAATTTAAAGAGATAGTATTTGGGATTTTGATCTATATGTTACAAATCACTGTTGAACTATTAAATGTATTATGGCAGAAAGCGCGACAACCAGTCGTATCGAAAAATTCTTTTGGTTCAATTTGTCATTAATTCCATTCCTTTTTAATGTTGTGGTAAATTTCTACCTTATAGCGAGAGCAAGAAATATGTACACTCCAAATATGTTAGTGCATTCGTTAACTCAGAACAACAATATGTTCAACTAACCGTATCTAAAGAAGTTTGGAATGCATGTGTCCCTCATATTCAATTTATGAAACCAAAGACGGATCTGTGTAAAACGTGCTTTCAGTTGAGGGATGATATTTCCGGATCTATTTCAGAAGACGCGAAATAAGTGAGAACTCAAAAATTAATTGACCATATACAGTCTGCGCGGACGCAGCGTGAATATTATACATTATGTATATACACAAAGATCACGTGATGAATTTAGTTGGCTGAGTCTCCAATAGGAAAGTACAACACTCCATGTTCAAAAATTTTTGAAAATGTTCATTACACTATTGACTTTTCACAATATATAAACTTGCAACATTCGTCCCAAGAGGTTGGAGCTCTTTACTTTTTAACGCCTCGAAAGGTTCAAATATTTGGAGTTTGCGATGAAAACTTTCCAATGCAAACGAATTATTCTATTGATGAGCAACAAACAATCGGGGAAAATTGAAGTCGGACACATGGACCCAATGCTGTTTTAAGCATGCTCCACCATTATCTGCATGGTAATACTTACGATGAAAAGGCGTGTCATTTTCATGCTGATAATTCTGTGGGACAAAACAAAAATAAAACTACTTTACATTATCTGTTGTGGAGGTGCGCAAAGGGTTTACACAAAACTATTAGTTTGCATTTTATGATTGCTGGGCACACAGAATGTTTATGTGACGCATGTTTAATTTTGGCATGTTGAAAAAGAAATTTAGAAAGTCGGACGTAAACACTGTATCACAACTGGTTAAAATGTTGACAATTCTGCCAAATGCAATAGGTCAGAAGTTTATGATGAAAATGACGATGACGAACACAGCTTAAAGTGGTACAGATGGGGTAATTTCTTTACTAATTATTTCAAACCACCCAGAGGTATAGGAAAATTCCATCACTTCCGATTTACCAGAGTCGTATTTGCGAGAGAAAATCTTGATCAACCGGAGAAAAGAATGGCTTTGCTTAAGGAAAGCACAAACGTACCGGAGTTGCTCACGACACTTCCAGAAGTTATTCAGCCAGCAGGGCTGACAGAGAAGAGAATGCGTTATCTGTACAATGAAGTCCGTCCTTTGTTCCAGTATAATTTTCGTGACGAATTTTGTCCTCGTGCTTCAGAGGAGTAACATTTCACATGTACTGGTTACAGTTGGATTGAAAACTAGAGAATTATTTATGTTCTCATTGTAACAATCTTTTAAAATAAATTAGATATTGTATACCAATGCATGTTTTCGTGGCTCTCTCTATAACGAGAAAAGGACCGATAAAGAATAAAATTCAAGCACGATAATACTAATTTCACGACGTTGTCGTGAGATTCTGAAGTTAAATATATGTAGCCGTCACAACTTTGAAATAGCGAAACTTTTAAAAGAAGAAAGCTAGAGTAGAACGTTTTTTTTGCATTCAAATTGTATGACTATAAGCAAAATTAATATGAACAAAACTCAAATTGAGATTTTTTTTGCATAAGGTCGATTTCTATCCGACGCGGCTCATATATAGTCAACACAGTAGTCAACACTTCTGTGTTGACATGAATATCAATAACGTGGTCATTTTTATAAATTTCTTGTTTACAAAACTATGAATTTTTCGAAAAACTTAGGATTTTCTTATTCCAGACATACATTACCTTAGCCGTATTTGGCACAACTTTTTGGAATTTTCGATCCTCAATGCTCTTCAACTTTGTACTTGTGTGGCTTTATAAATAGTTTGATATGAACGTCACTGATGAGTCTTATGTAGACCCGTCTTGCGTACAAAATTATAATCCTGGTACCTTTGATAACTATATAACCATATATATAAGATAAGTGTGCTCCTGTACCATATTAATGCTCCTACAACCTGTCGATACCTATATATTGGCATTGTTCAAGGTATATGAAGTCCTGTCACTAAATATATTTGCTGTTGGGTGTGTACTGATTGATATATAGATACATGGTTATTCTTTATTTCTGGAAGATTTTTTCAAATTATGAATATTCAATGTGAAATTGATATCAACAGGTAAACGATAAGTATTGTTTGTCAATAAAAAAAAGTTATTACTTGTGTTTTTTTAGTATTACATGTCACACCTGAATGATCTTCTATTAAAACCTATATGTAGAAGATCCTGCTTCCTTCTTGTGAAACGTAAATACTTTATATATGTTATTATATTTAAAAAAAAATAATATTACAAAATACATATCAAACTTTATTCGAGATGGTTGAGTTATAATACACCTTCAAGGAAAAAAAAGTAAAAAATAATTATGTAATGGTATAAAAAATTATTATCATTATATAAATATTTTAAGATGAACTGATTGCTTTTAGTCACTTTATTTATATTTTACATTCAGTTTTAATCCAAGAAATGGAAAGACACAAACAGACCTTTCGGCACACAATTGATACCTCTCAATCGACGAATCTAAACACAAATACGTCAGTAAGACCAATCATTGATTACGGAGACGTTGACTTTGAAGCCATAACTGTAAATAACCATGAGGAAGATAAAGTCGACATAAAGAACCGAATAAAAGATGCAAAGAAAATATCTGTATTTGATCGTTTGGGTGAAAAAACAAATAAATCAATATGTCAACGAGTAGTGCAAACTACAACCAATCAATCGAAACCCGATATTCGGAGATATTCAAATGACTTTCAAGATAATGATCACGTTCAAAATAGGCACGAGTCTAGCGTTGTACATAACACAACACATATAAATCACAGAACTGATACCAATAAAAGACATCTAGATGTACATAAAGAACACCTTTCGTCACAAGAGAAGAATGATGAATCAAGAAAACGAAAGAACACAAGCCAATCACATAGCACCAACACAAATAGGCAAAAGAAAATTAAAACATCAAACATTGAAAAAAATGGAGAAAGTAGTAAAACGTATAAGCATAATGCACATAATCACATTGAAGGAACCAGAGACAAACGAACGATTCCTAGAAAAAGAACACATGAAAGGTCTCGTTCTGAGAAAAAAAGGCAAGAACCTCTCCTTTCACCTAGACGACGAGAAAGATCATCCTTTTCAAATAACAGAAATCGTAGTGTTGACGTTCGGAAAAGGCAAGATACTTCCTTTCAAAGTTCACTGCAAAAAACAAGATGTAAACGATCACGTACAAAATCTCCACGACGTACTGAATATAAAGGAAAATCTTCACGAAGGAATACACCAGAACAACAAAGAAGACAAACTTCTAGTCCACATGTAGTTCATAGAAGTACACGACAACAAAGGTCTCCATGCAAAAAAACGGATTTTCATTTACTTCATTCCCCTGAAAGGTCACATTCAAAGAACAACAGAAGTCGAGAACCTTTACATTCGCCTAGAAGACGAGAAAGATCATCTTCCGCAAAGGACAGAAATCGTAGTGTTCAGGAAAGGCAAGATATTTGTCCTGACAGAAAACGTTCACTGCAAAACCCAATAAATAAACGAACACGTACAAAATCAACACACAATACTGAATACAGAGGACAATCTTTACTAACAAATACATCAGAACAGCAAGGAAGAAAAACTTCTAGTCTAAATGTAGTTCACAAAAATACAAGACAACAAAGGTCTCCATGCAAAAATACGGATTTTCATTTATCTCAATCAAATTTTGACATCAACACTGCGCATGATACGAATACACAAATAATAGATAAAAAAAACAACAGACATGAAACCATTAGACTTGGAGAGTCTTCATTGATTCATGAAAAAACTTGCACGGTAACAGTTCAAAAAGAAGACACGTACAGCAAAACGCAAAACTCAAGCAGATATTCGTTAAATGAAAATCAAAGACGGAATTGCTCTGACCGATATCAATCTAGTTCAAATAACAAATCAAGATACCACAAGACAAGGCAAAATTACAACGGAAATAAAACATTCACCAAAAAATCTCAGAACGGATTTGAAGCATCTGATCAAAAGATAGACATAACACAATTATCAAAGATGGATAACGATAGTTTAGCGGCTTATCTGAGTACTTGTAGTAGAGAACTAGACACATTTCTATTTAAACACGAAATGATTGACCATATGGCGTTATTTTTGCAAGTTATGTGTCAGGTTTGTGAATCTAAGCATCAGTCATTAGTACAAAAAGCTCTGAATCCGTTAAAGGAAAGAAGGTTTTTTGAACGAAAGGATATAAAAGATATTATTTGCGAGTTTCGTTTAAAGTTTGACAAGGAAAACATTCACATGCTACACAATTTACTTGTTTTGATGAAAGGGCTTGTTTATCATGTCAATGCTGGACCTTCCGATTTAATGCAACCATTAGATTCTTTAGAAAGATGTATTGACGAAAAAGTCGATGACGAGAATCAAAAAGAAGTCCTAGAATCCTTAGTACTAGAAATAAGAGACAAATGGAATCCTCAAGAAAAAACTCCTAATACCGAGAACAAACTGTCAACATTAGCTATATTGCCAGATCTTACGGAAATAGAGACATGTGAAAATGTAAACATTGATTCTGAATATGACACAGAGGAAAGCTATTTACGAAGACTATTTATGGTCCATCGTCAAGATTTTATAAGACCTTTGTGTAGAGGGTTGGTTTCTTTAAACGAAAGTATAAATGGAGATCCAGATTGCCTTGAGAAAAGATGGCGACATGATGACATCCGTGTCTATAAAGATATATCCTTCCTTACCCGATGTTGCAATGAACAAAACGGCATTACCTGGAAAATAAGATTTGATATCACTCCCTATAGCCGAATTAACTGGAACACAAGAAAGTTACTTACATTCGGGTCTCTTGTTTGTTTAACTAACAAATCATTTTCGATCCTTCAGTATGCAACGGTAGCAGAGCGTAATCCTGCTGATCTAAAAAAGGGGATTTGCGAAATCAAATTTACCGAGGATATTGGAGATTTGTCTGCCATTTTACAACAGTCAGATATTATTCTAGTTGAAAGCCAAGCTTTCTTTCCATCTTACTTTTATACATTAAAATCGCTACAGTGTATGCACAGTGAGGTTTTTAATCAGGAAAGTGTTTTACCTTTCGGAAAGCAATTACTTAACAAGAGACACAGCATAGAACAACAGGTGCCAGATTATTTTGAATCATCTAAATTCGTAGACAGAGGATTTGATATCAGCTGTTTGAATTCTGAACTATATCAGGTATATGACATAGATATTTCATCGGAGTCGAACTGGCCT
Organism: Mytilus galloprovincialis; assembly: GCF_965363235.1. Taxonomy (NCBI): domain Eukaryota; kingdom Metazoa; phylum Mollusca; class Bivalvia; order Mytilida; family Mytilidae; genus Mytilus; species Mytilus galloprovincialis. The sequence continues at coordinate 57,930,734 of NC_134850.1, read as the reverse complement.
GATGCAAATTTTCTAAAACTGGACGAATCGCAATACAGAGCATTTCTTACATCAATGAAAAGTAAGCTTGCGCTAATACAGGGACCACCTGGAACTGGAAAAACTGTAGTTGGTCTCAAAATAGCTGAGCTGTTGTTAAAAAATGACCATATATGGCGTCAACAGGAAAACCAAGGGCCAATGCTTCTACTCAGTTACACCAATCATGCATTAGATCAGTTTCTACTTGATATATCAAAACGACTGCGATCAACAGACACAGCTGATATTGTCCGATTAGGATCGAGATCTGAAGTCGAAATATTGAGAGAATATAACTTGACGTCTAAACGCAAAGCATATAATTACACGCGGGAAGAATACATAACTCGCTGGGGAGAAGTTCAATCACGCACAAAAAGGGAAAGCTCAGGCTTACTGAATGTTATGGCGTTTGATGCCAGATCAAATTTGAAAATAAGGATTAAAGAGCATGACAACCTGAAAAAACTTCGAGAGGAAATTGAGACAGGAATAGTTCATCAAGACTGGCTTCATGACGTAGCTAGAGTGATTACGAACTCGCAGTACAGTGCACTCAGAAATGAATCTTCTTTGATTAGATGGTTAGATATTGAATCAGCAACTCAACAAAAAGTTACAATACGACCAAACTATTCAGAAAATATTTATGAAGAAAACGATTTTGATTATTTTGATGACGAGGAAAATTGGTATGATGATCAGAGTTGGGAGTACGATGAAGAGGACATAAAAACAGTTGAAAAAGATAAATTAATGCATCTAGACTTAGAAAAACTGAAGATGGTTGTTTCGTCAAGTATTGTTAACGAAGAAAAAACCCAGAATAAAGAATGGTTTTGGGAGCAATATGATGAGAAAGAAAAATCTATTTTCATTAAGAAAATACAAGATAAACTTTGTTGTACACAAGCTATGTCGATTGAAGGAGCACGGTCGGTGTCCAATGTATGGTGGATACACGATCTTCAAAGGTGGCAGTTGTATAAATACTGGATTCAACAAGCTCTTATCCCAATAAACGAGGAAATTCAAGAGTGTGAGAAAAGCTACAAAAGATCACAAAAACGTTATGAAGAGATTCAACACATAGCTGATATCAACATATTGAAGAGGGCAAAACTTGTAGCATGCACCACAACAAGAGCTGCTAGAGATATAGAAATTCTTAAACGAGTTTCTCCAAGCATTGTTCTCCTTGAAGAAGCTGCCGAAATCCCAGAACATCACGTGGTTGCATGTTTGACATCATCGTGTCAACAACTTATTATGATTGGCGACCACCAACAACTGCGCCCATCTTACAACGATTACAAGACTGCACTGCAACACAAAATAAATATTTCCCTGTTTGAAAGACTTATTCGTGAACGCTTCCCATATAAACAATTAGAGTATCAACATCGAATGAGACCAATCATATCCCAGCTACTAGTGCCTCACATTTATCGTACATTGCAAGACGATCATAGTGTTTTGAAGTACGAAAATGTCAAAGGAATCCACTCAAATTTGTTCTTTTTATCACATTCAATGTTTGAAGATCGGGAGCGTGAAGAACTTTCTAGAAGTCACAAGAACACTTTTGAGGCATTATTTATTTGTAATTTGTACAAATATCTCAGAATGCAAGGATATCCATCTTCTAAAATTACTGTGCTGTCAACTTACCTAGACCAGGTGCGTCTTCTTCGCGAATTGATCAGGCCTATAGAAGACGAGTTTTCAAAAAAGGATTCTTATATAGATGGCATTGTCAATTGTCTAGCAGTTTCAAATAATCACGACAAAACATCAAATGAGATGACCGTAAAAGTCAAAGCAGTAGATAATTATCAGGGGGAGGAAAATGAAATTATATTATTGTCTCTTGTTAGAAGTAACAAGGAAAATAAAATAGGCTATTTATCAGAGGCAAACAGGGTTTGTGTTGCTCTATCACGGGCAAAAATAGGACTTTACGCAATAGGTAATTTCGAACTTTTGAAAGCAAAATCAAAACTATGGAATAATATTGTTAATGATGCAGAAAAGAGGCAATGTTTTGGCACTACATTGCAGCTAACATGCCAGAAACACAAGAATTCGACTGATATTTCTAATCCGGACGACTTTGACCGTGTTGCAGATGGAGGATGTCAAAAATCTTGTTCTGAGAGGAGAAAGTGTGGACATTTATGTTTAAGGAAGTGCCATGTAGATGATCCAGACCATTCCGACAACTGTTCAAAACAATGTAACAGAGAAGTATGCAAACTGGGGCATCGATGCTCCAAAACGTGCCACTTTCCATACTCATGTGGAAAATGTAATGAAATTGTAGAAAAGACAATTCCCGAATGTCAGCATAAAAAACAGATGCCGTGCCATTTAGACCCAGATTCAGCTTCATGCAATGAACAATGTCAAGCTATTATATCTTGTGGTCATCGTTGTCAGAAACATTGTACAGATCCTTGTAATACAGAAGATGACTGCCAGGAGTTGATAACAGTAGACGCTCGCTGTAGACATTCGGTACAAGTGGCTTGTTGCACCAAATATGATCCCCCTTGTAGAATGGAATGCTCGGGAATATTAGATTGTGGTCACAAATGCCAGGGAACATGTTCAGATTGTAGTCAAGGTAGACTTCATGTACCATGTAAGAAAAAATGCAATAGAAACTTAGTATGTGGACATATTTGTAAGGAAAGTTGCAATTATCGATGTCCACCTTGTAAACAGAAGTGCGATCGGCAATGCATTCATGGTGATACATGTAAAAGCAGATGTGGCGATAGTTGTATTCAGTGTATTGAACTGTGTAAGTGGGCTTGTAAAGCAGAATGTCCAAATAGGTTTAAGTGCGAACAATTGTGTATGGAACCTTGTAAAAGACAAAAATGTAATACACTTTGTAATAAAAGATTAGACTGTGGTCATACATGTTCAGGATTATTCTGCGAAAGTTCAAAGTGTATTTGTAAAGTATGCGAAAACTTGACAGAAATATTATTTGGATATGAAGATGAAGATAACGCCATGTTCATTCGGTTAGAAGACTGCAAGTGCGTATTGGAAGTAAATGGACTAGACCAATATATTTCAAACGTTCTGGATAATCCCAGTGACGAGATCGTGTCTTTGAAATGCCCAAAGTGCAGCACTAAAATCTCAACGTCAAATAGATATTGTAACGAACTTAAAATTATCAACAAAAACATTTGTGAGGTATTTCAAACCATTCGAAATATTGAAGAAGGTACTGACCTCCATGCAAAGCGGTTGGCTACAATACAGTTACTCACTGAACATGAAATTGACATACCTATCGAATTATTCACTAAACTATCGAACAAAGTTAAATATACACGATCAATCGACATTCTGAACACGGTAATCGATCAACTAACTTTCTATGAAGAGATCTATAGCTTCAGAGTAGACACCTTTCCATCCGAGTGTCGGCGGCTATTAAAAGCATGGCTAACGCGACTAGAAAAATGGGTGTTTTTAAGGCGGACAAGATATGCACGACAAGAGCATCATGAATTCTACCTAGAAATACGACGACTACAGCTAACAGTTGATATTCATAAATTCAAAACAAAACTTTCTGAACAAAATAAAGAAATACCATTCCCTGATAATATTCAAAAACACTTGCTTAAACTAGAATCTATTGAAGTCATGAAAGACGTAGACTTATCTATAATAAGAAAGGATACAGAAGAAGTATCTTCTAGAATGATTGGTCTCACACTTAAGGAAAAGCAGATGATCAAGCGAGCCATGAAGAATGAATTTATGGGATCAGGACATTGGTACAAATGTAAAAATGGTAAGTTATAAAAAAAAAATTGAGGATTGAAATGGGGAATATGTCCAAGAGACAACAACCCGATCAAAGAGCAAACACAACATTAGGCCACCAATAGGTCGTCAACACAATGAGAAAATCCAGTATCCGGATGCACGTTTCATGTGGCTCTTTAACAAAAGTGTTGACTAATTCAGTGATAATGTACGACCTACTAGACTTCATAATATATATGAATGAACTAAAGTTAAAAATCTTACACGACTATCAAAGGTTAGAGGCGTACTGTAGACTCAATATAAAAATGTGCACTTCAAATAACCTCTATATTGGAAACGTTTAGTTTAACATGTTGAATGTTACAAAAAGGAAACAACTCACGCTACCGAAAGTATGTTGATATTTAGTCTGTTTAAATCAAAAACTCCCTTTTCTCCAGTGGATGACATTACACTAAAAATCAGTTTTAAACCACAACTTCTATTGGGCGATTTTATTATTCGTTCATTGATTGAAATAAATACTGGCATTTCTAATCGCGACAAAATTGTAGAGAAAAGAAATTGTGTAAATTTGAAAAGCTAAATTTTATGAATTCCAATACACAGAATGAAAGACCTAGAGTGTAAAACAGACAATTTGCCAGTTTTTAATTCCTCTCGTTTCAGGTCATTATTATTCTATAGGAGAATGTGGCATGCCAATGGAGAAAATTAAATGTCCACAGTGTGGTGTGCCAATAGGAGGTGTTGATCACATTCTAACTGATGATAATGAGAGAGCTATGGATTTTGAAAATCTGTAAAAAGTTCATTTTCAATTTTAATTTCTGCTTGTAATTATAATATGCTGATTGACATTATGAAGTATATTATGTTTTTCTTGTTAAGAGCACTATGGACAAATCTTTAATCTTCCAGCAATGATTTGTTATACAATCTGTTTCATAATCAATACTATAGTAAATCTGCATGTATTTGTTTATCGTTGTGGCGGGGGGGGGGGGGAGGTATGGTAAAATTTGATAACATCACAAAAATTATGATGTCTAATGTTTTGCTTTTTCATACGTGTGCATTCATAGTTAGCGTGTGTTGTGCAATAATATATGAATATAATTATATGCAACTCATTTTTTGAAAATAAAAATAAGTAATTTAAAGCATTTTGCAATCTGCCTGAAGATGTCATTTCAAATAATCAAATTGTGAAATTAATGGGAGTTTCCTGTTCGTATCAGTAAGAATAACTCAATGCCAATAGTTATCAAATGTAGTAAGTTAATAATATTGCTAATACAGCTAAATGTCGATTACAGTAAGAAGTACATGTCAATAGGACAGACACCCATTGCTCAACAAAATTATGTAAACTAGCAGCAAATAACGAGTACTTATCGTTTATATATTAGTCTATATATACGTCAAGAATGTTTATCCAGATATATGTTGTTGTACTTATCCATTAAAGGGTCATTAGCTGTAAATTTCATGTTCACTGAGTTGACTCAAATTATCGGATTTGATTTTTAACCCACTGTAACGTACTTCCAAATTTCAAAAAGTCTTACGCAAACAATTAACAGTGCACGAGCTCGATCATTTGCATCAGCATTTGACGTGTGTTTTATTCAAGACGTCATCTAAATGAGATTACCTCCGAAACTCGTCTATAAACCATTCGTAACGAAGGTGGTAAATTGAAGGTCGCATGAATACGGATTGAATGAGGTTAGATTTTGACTTAATAAATCAAAAAATGTTTTGGGGTTAATTTTGACAAACTTGGGCAAAACTGACTGCTGATTACCAAATAGTCATTTCTCAAAATATTAGCTATTGCCTTTTAAGGACTGCGTGTATAAAATAATAATTTTCTTTCGTTACGTTTTTTTTTTCTTCTTTTTTGTTTGTCTTATCCTAAAGCGACTAACAATATGTATGACCTGATTAGCAGTAATTCGTTTGGAATAAAAACAAAATTCTCACACCACTATATATTTGTTTCATATCGTATTAAAACACTGTTTTGTATTTAAACTATGTCAGACCTTCAAATATGAACTCTAATGTCATATATTTGATCTGCACTAATGTTGTCATTGTACATTTATAATACTTTTAAAAATCTAATAGACCCTTTTATGTATTCCTTATATGTAAATACATATTTCCCTCCTTCAATACTTTGATGTTGTTAAGAATATAAAGCATGCATGTTTAATGTTTCATATATGAAGGAAATAAATATAACCAATTAATCATTCAACTATAAACATTATTTAAATAACAAACAGAATAAAATACCAAAAATACCGATCTCAAAGAAAATTCAAAATGGAAAGTCCCTAGTCAAATGGCAAAATCAAAAGCTCAAACACATCAAACGCACTGTTATTTTCCTGGCAAATCGATGTCTTTTCAAAAGAGGGACGAAAGATACCAAAGGGACAGTCAAACTCATAAATCTAAAACAAACTGACAACGCCATGGCTAAAAATAAAAAAGACAAACAGAAAAACAATAGTACACACGACACAACATAGAAAACTAAAGAATAAACAACACGAACCCCACCAAAAACTAGGGGTGATCTCAGGTGCTCCGGAAGGGTAAGCAGATCCTGCTCCACATGTGGCACCCGTCGTGTTGCTTAAGTTCAACTTGTTCAAAAGCACATATTTTTTATGGATAGTCTACTTTGTATAACATATCAACCACTGCATACGATATTAAGGTTTGTTTTGGCGCATGAGTGTTGTTGCATCTTCCAGTCACGTCCCTCAGCTGATAAATAGCACTATAAGAGAAATTTACTACTTTGTGTTAAGTTAAACTAAATACTTGAAAATAAAATAAAGGTAGTGAAACATTTTTTTTTCATGAAAAACAACACCACAAAACAAAACAAAACCAACATTCGCATGGTCTTTGTACGCCCATTACATACAAAACAAGTATGTAAGACAGCATACTGCGAATAAAGTTCACATTAACCCTCTGAATGCATGGACCTTAGTTATAACATCATTGTAATCATCTCCTGCTATTAAGAACTATGCATTAGACGATTCCGAAGAAACGAAAACAAAATGTGTCAAAAAGTATACCAGCCTTATGATATAATACTCTAGTTTTTTCTTCATGAGACTCATTTATAGCTTCGAATCAAAGAAATGGAGGTCCGAATTAAATACGATACTGTGTTTACTCATGTGTTTTCCTGTCATATCAAAATTGATACCTTTGTTTTAATAAGTAACTGCGTCAGTTGGTAGTTTGCAGGTTTTTTTTTAAAGTAACACTGAAAACATAACATTCATCGAAACTATATTACATTTACTGACAATTTATTGCATTCACTTATACAATATCATAACAGTTTAATCGATGTTCTGATAACAAAAAGTAAAATCACAAAAATACTGAACTCCGCGAACAATTTTAAAACGGAAAGTTCCTAATCAAATGGCAAAATCGAATGATAAAACATATCAAACAAATGACAACAACTGTTCCTGGCTTGGTACAGACATTTTAAAATGTAGAAAATGGTGGACAGAACCCGGTTTGATAGCGCCAAACTCTTACTTGTATGACAGACGCATCAAATTCCATTATATTTACAACGATGCGTGAACAAAACAGTTATAATAGATAAAATTGTCCAAATATAGGTACAACAGTCATCACTGTGTCACAATCTCAAAACAAAATATATTTAACAAAGAGGCTCAAAATGGGTTCATCATGTCTTTCAGTCGGTTGCGAAACTTTTATTTACTAAGTTGTAACTTTTGGAAAGCTGTTTTTTAAATTTCGTTCGTCCAGTGTGTTGTCCGTCTCTTTCCAAGTATGCTATATGATTGGCTATGGGGTTCTTAACTTTATGTTTTTTGTGTGAAATGTATGAATAGTTAATGCAACTTGTTGTTCATTGTTTTGTTCAATGTTAAAATGTATACATTTTCAACGTGTACTTCTACGATATCATATGCGTGCACCAATGTGTTGAGTTAGTTCTATATAGAATGAAGACTTCTTACAATGAGTATCATATTCCACATTTCCATTCTCAATTTTGTTATTCATTTATAGTAAGCATGGCTTTAAAGCATTTATCTTTACTTTATGTCTACAAATTTAGTCGATTTTAGCAAATTTAATCGATATACGTTTCATTACCACTGAGACGGTGACGTCGCTGGTGACACAATTTCCGATTCTAATTGATTGAACCCATACATTATTACTATATTGATAGACGAAAGACACATTTTGTTGATACACACCGATGAAAAAGTAAAATCAAAAATACTGAACTCAGTGAAAAACTCAAAAAGGAAAGTCCCTAATCAAATTACCAAAAGAAAGGCTTTAACACATCAAACGAAATGATAACAACTATCATATTCCTGACTTAGTACAGGCATGTAGATAATGGTGAATTAAACTTAGTTTTATAGATTGAAACACCGAATTACATCTTTTCAATTGATTCTTCCTTCCTTACCGTACATGTAGGCGGGAGTCATGTATCAAATATGTTTGCAGTTTTTGACAAAGCGAGAAAAAAACGTCAATGGAAATGGTATTAATGCCTGCTTATAACATTTGATAATTTTATGTATCATTGACATTTAAAATGAAATCTACTATCAGCCTAAATATTGAAATAAGGGGATACAATAGGTACTCTAGTATTGAAATGTGTAACACTTTATATATAAAATTGATATCAATTTAACAGCACAAACATGTACACATACCATCAATTATCGACATAGATGGACTAACGTTTGTTATTACTTGAATTTATGGTAAGAAAAAAAAACATGTCGGGATGGGGTGTCTTCGTCTTTGTGTTATTTAGTTTTTATACCATTTTCTTTATTCTTTAATTATTGTTTTCTTACTCTTTTTTGTTTATAATCTAGCTCCCTTGTTTGTGTTTCCTATTTTGTTTTGTCTTAGACCTATAAGAGACAACAGTTTAGTCCCGCAACTAGCCACTGTTAACCTATGAAAGGAACCTTTTTATAGATCGTCTTATGTAATATCTTAATATTAATTGTTATTTGAAGAATTTTGTATTGTAGCAGATCTTTTTGTTTAATTAAATCACCTTTTCGACAATTCTGTAGACTGTTGTCGTCTATTCTAGAATGTACCACTTCTCGATATCAATTTTGATAATTGGTGTGGATGTTTTCAATTTGCTTTTTGAATACATTACCCCTTAAAATCTAAAATGCCAACGTTGTTTCAATATTAATAGTATTGTATAATGCACCTCCCTAGATATCTTATCAATATAAATCCTTATTAACAGTTGTATATCTTTCTAGGTAATTTATCAATATAAAGCCACCTTAACACTACCATAGGTATAGTGACAAACACCTTAAATATATCACAATATTGATTTACAATATACCCTACATGAGATTATATGCAGTACTTCATACTTCAGAGACTATGATAAACATTTATTTTCAATAAGTTGTGTGGTAACATTAAATGCATGATAAATGTAGGTACATGTAGTTTGTTTAAATAATCAAACTCTGTAATACGTAGTATATATCAGAGAAACTTTCCCAAAGTCGTTCCCCAATGATAACCTTGTTTAAACCAGTTCCTTTTTTATGCATTAAATAAAGTTAAAATTTGTCACAAACTGCAAAATGATTAAACTTTATTTCTCAAATGTATTTATGTTATGTGTGAGTAAATTTACCTTTGTTTCAATTTCGTCTCTTCCCATTGTTTGAGATTTTTAATACGAGGAATAATACTTGTTATTAGAAAATCTCGTAGACTAGTGTATGAGCTTTGAATCCCACATCTTGACTGAAAATTAACTTATTTCTGAATATTCAACTGATTCGACAAATTGAATAACGTTTTTCTTTTCTTATTGTGTAGTCATATCTCAACTGCAACAAAAATCAAGGAATGCAAGACATAGGCGATAGCAACTGCGTAAACGATTTGTATAAAAAGAAAATGGAGTGTGATTGCCAATGTGACAACTCTCCACAGATAACACAGACATTACTAGCTTTATGTCATCGTACAGTGTTCCACTAAGAGAAGAGCTCATACCGCAAAGGCATCTAGAAAAGGCACTGAAATGACAAATGTAAAACAATTTAAATGAGAAAAATAACGATAAAATTAATGTACAAAACAGTCAACAGAAAACAAACAAGTTACACAGCAAAAACGACCAATGATCGGTACGATTATAAATTTTAAAACCGCTTCATTTGTGTGCACATGGCTAAGAGTAGTAACGGTTTGATGATGTGGTTCATAAGTGTTTCTCGTTTTTTGTTTTTTTATATAGATGAGACCAGACCGTTGGTTTTCCCGTTTGAATGGTTTTACGCTAGTTATTTTTTGGGTCTTTTATAGCTTGCTGTTTGGTATGATCCGAGGCCAAGTTTAGTTTTGATCTATGAGTTTGACTGTTTCTTAGGTATCGTACGCCCCTCTTTTACAAATTGTGACTTGGATGGAGATTTGTCTCATTGGCACTCATTGGCATTCATATCACACCTTCTTAACTGTACTGGATTCAATTACGAATAATCTACGTGAAAAGTGTAATTTTGAATAACACATACAGAGATTTTCGTCCCTTTAATGTATTTTGAAGCGTGTAAATGCTGTTTCGTTAACATCGGCTATAATTTATGATTTATTCATATCTATTTAATATGACATTTACCGACGTTTCAGAGTATAGACAGACAAATCAGTGGATTGAAACTATCACCTGCTTACATAGGATATATCATTTGTTTTAAATCTACTATCTACCTCCACTTTTAAGTCATATATTGCTTGTAATCTAAAATTTAAATCATTGTATTTCACACCCGAATAACATGCACCAGATTTACCTTAGCTACTATATACATGTATCAACACCAGTATTGACTGTGACACTTATGGAAAATGTAATAGTTTTCATGTAAATTTTAAGGATTAACAAAAACACATATTGACTTGAATATAAGATAAAGAAGGAAATACATGGTTCACCAGATGTACACGTATGCATCAACTACGTAAGTTTATATTTTGTAATGAAAGCGATTCTCAATTAATTTGCTATTGCGGGTTTACAATATATCTATATATTCATACACAAATTGCATTAGAATAAAACCTTATTGTTGAATTATCTCCTAGGACAGACATTAGAGTACAATACAGTCGCTGTAATTTAAATAAACATGATAAAGGTATCAATAGTATACCGCTGAACTCATAAATCGATAGAGATAATAAACAAATCCGGGTTACAAACTTAAACTGAGGGAAACCCATCAAATATAAGAGGATAACAAGGACACAACAGAAACACAACATTAAAATGTAACACACACAGAAAAGAACTATACTATAACAATGGCCATTTTCCTGACTTCGTACAGGACATTTTAAGACAACAATGGTGGGTTGAACCTGGTTTTGTGGCATGCCAAACCTCCCGCTTTCATGGCAATGTTAAATATCACATTAAAATGACAACATTACATGACAAGACTACATTACAAATAAATTGGAGTACATATTGGACAGAGAAACACACGAATAATAGTTAACAAAAGGAACCAGGTTTAAAACTTAATACGCCAGACGTGCGTTTTGTCCACACAAGACTAACCAGTGACGCTCGGATGAAAAAAGTTCCAAAGCCAAAACAAGTACAAAGTTGAAGAGCACTGGGGACCAAAAGTTCCAAAAAGTTGAACCCAATACGGCTAAGACTCTCGAAACAATAATAATACCAGAGAATAAATTTACTAGTTCAAATGACCTGACTATTAAGTAAAGAACTTTATTTGTCTATTAACTGCTAAATATCGAGAAACCTTTTTAAAGTGAACCATACGTTATAGAACCATTATATTGTGTAAAAGATTCATTTGATTAAAAATTATTGATTAGAAGAGATAATGGTTGTCGAATTTGTAGTATAAATTCTACTATTTTCTAATTTTCAAATTTTCAAAGCGGTAATTCAATGAGGAGATATTCATGTTCAAAATCTTTTCAAATTATATGAAATTTGAATGAAGATATGTATATGGCGTGTTAACTTTTGTGATTAAAAATACCGATTGTATCTAACAGTTTATTAATTAAAATACATTCAATCATACACATTTACACTATTGATAGCCGGAGTATATTATCAAATGTTTCCTTTTTACCTGTATTTTAGTAGTTTATGATAATCAAAAATTAAAGAATGTGGTCATGGTTTACAATATAGAAAAAATAAACATATGTTTGGGTCTATATTGCCTGTAGCCATCCTTACTTGATTATAATAATATTAATGATAAATACATTTCTTGTAAATCTATTTTTGTTTTTGTAGCCTTAAGAGAAAATTATCGATTTAAATTCCCTGTAAAAGAGGTGTCCTCTACGTGTATATAAATTGCGTATATGCACAGGAGAAGTGTCCATTGATCGAGTATACTACTATACTTCTATACTTGTGTAATTTGTAAAAATAAAAGAGAGTTTTAATTTTCTCGTATTCATTATGCACTTGTAAAAAGTATTGAGTGTCAAGCAAAGTGGTCTAGCATTTAAAAAGCAATCGGTAAACTAAGATGTCAAATGTGTTTAATCTCACTATGACTCTAACCGAAAGAAAAAAAACCGGTAAGTAATGTACAAATTATAAATCAAAACATTTACTAAATGTTATCATAGGTACAAGGACATCATTCGTAAATATGAATCAACATGCATACATCTTATACGTACAGGTAGTTTACATCCAATCTTTTATAGTAAGATTCCTTACACAGCATCAAAAATGTCGATATTCGCTTAAAAGGATACCAAAGCCTTAAGGAGCCTTATTCAGAAGGGGTATAGTTACGCTACTGTTGTCAGGTCATTAAGGAGTGCATATGTTGGTATCAGGGTCTATCCATCGGAATTTAACTCATGTATTCTAAAACCATATGATGGCATAAAACGGGTTATGTTCTTCTCATAAATTGTATAAATAGTATGTTCCTAACCACTAACGGGTGGGATTGTACTAGATTTTTATATGGTGAAAACATAATCTTTCAATCAGTTAAATTGAGGTCTGGAGCATGCATGTCAATAACTATTGGTAGCCCTTCTTAAAGTATGTATCATTGTCATTTTGCTTAGTTTCTTTTGTAACCTTTCCTGACTCTGGGTTTTACTGTGCGTATTGTTGTGTATTTCTTTATTCTAAATTGGCTAGAGTGGAGGGTAGAGATATTACAAAACATGTTTAACCTCGCCGCATTTGTGTCCATGTCTCCATAAGGAGCCTCTGGTTTTTTTTAAAGCATGTATATATAAAAGCAGAAATGTATTTATAAACCTTCAACATTTGTATATAATGACCAAAATGTATTGATGTAAACCATTGTTTGTTCTGTTTAACATCAAATATAAAAAAAAACATAGAAGAAACACATCTTATAAGTATATACTCCCTTCTACTCATTTCATTTATTTTCTACATTTAGTACTAGTGTAACTGTTCAAAAATGGAAAGAAACAAAAGACCCTCCGAGATTTTCACTAGAAGCTACATGATGCGTAATTCCATTAACAATTCAAATGACAGACCAAGCTTTGATTATAATGATGTAGACTTTGATGCCTTATCTGCTGACCCAATACGGGAATATGAAGTGAATCATGACGTTATTGATATACCAAATTCGACCAAAGAACAGTCACAATTGAACAATATTCGTGGATCTTCAGGAACAACCATACGAGATATCATCAATCAACGAAAAGATGCCAAAAGATTATCTGTATTTAAGCGTTTAGGTACAAATCCACACAAATCGCCGAGTCGACAGCTTGAAAAGTTTACCCAAAATATACCTATAAATGATTGTCGGATAACTTCAAATGATATTCAGGATACTGATAATACTAAACAAATTCTTGAATCTAGCAGCGCACTTGAAACTAATAAAACTAACAAAATGGATACAGTAACAACCATACCAGATATAATCAATCAACGAAAAGATGCCAAAAGAATATCTGTATTTGAGCGTTTAGGTAAAAATCCACACAAATCGCCGAGTCAACAGCTTGAAAAGTTTACCCAAAATATATCGATAAATGATTGTCGGATAACTTCAAATGATATTCAGGATACTGATAATACTAAACCAATTCATGAGTCTAGCAGCGCACCTGAAACTAATAAGACTAACAAAATGGATACTTATGTCGGAAATATGGATTTAAAAGCAGAAACACGTTTGTCAGGATTTGAGGAAATTGGGTCAAGAAAACGCAGCCGATCTCATAGCTCCGAATCCGATCGGCAAAAAGTAATTAAAATATCAAGCAATTTTGTTGGTGTGAACATTGAAAAAGAAGGATCCTCCGATGTAATACAACCCTTAGATTCTTTAAAAAAATGTGTTCAGGAAAACGCCAAGGACGATAATCGACAACGAGACCGAGAGTTTGTAATACCAGAAATAAGAGATAAAAGGGATCCAGTGAATACGCCTAACACCGAGAATAAACTTTCAACATTTGCTATTTTGCCAGATCTTACTGAAATAGAGTCATGTGGAAATTGTATTGTTGATTCTGATTATGAAACAGAAGAAGGCTACTTACGAAGACTATTTATGGTTCATCGTCAAGATTTTATAAGGCCGCTGAGTAGAGGATTCATGTCTTTAAAACATAGTGTATATGAAGATCCTAATTGCCTTGAAAAAGGATGGCGACATGATGACATCCGTGTCTATAAAAATATAACTTTTCTTACACGATGTTGCAATGAACAAAACGGATTAACTTGGAAAATAAGATTTGATATCACTCCATATAGACGAATCAACTGGAACACCGGAAAGCTACTTACATTTGGATCTCTTGTCTGCTTTACAAATAGAAACTTTTCTTTTCTCAAGTATGCAACTGTAGCAGAGCGTAATGCTAATGATCTTAAAAAAGGTATTTTTGAAATTAGATTTACCGAAACTAATGCAGACGTGAATGAAAGTTTAAAACAACCTGATGTTCTTCTAATTGAAAGCAATGCTTACTTTCCGTCTTCCCTTTGGCCATTACGCTCTCTTAAAAGTATGCACAGTGAAGTATTTCGTAAGGAAACTGCTTTACCGTTTGGTAAACAATTATTACTCAAGACATACATCGTGGAAAAAGATGTACCAGATTATTTCAAGTCTTCTAAATTCGCAAAAGAAAAATTTGAAATCAGCTGTTTGAATTCTAAACTACATGAATACAAGATAGACATTTCAATTGAGGCGCACTGGCCTAGTGCAGAGTTACTTGGTCTGGATGATTCTCAACACAGCGCAATCATAACATCAATGAAAAGAAAACTGGCATTAATACAGGGACCTCCTGGAACTGGGAAAACAGTAGTTGGACTCAAAATAGCAGAACTGCTTTTAAAAAATGAACATATATGGCGTGAACAAGACAATCAAGGACCAATGCTTCTTCTAAGTTACACTAACCATGCGTTAGATCAATTTCTTCTGAGTATTTCTACACTCTTGCGTAATACCGACGCCGTTGATATTGTCCGATTGGGATCGAGGTCAGAAGTTGAAATATTAAAGGAATTTAACCTGACTGCTAAACGCAAAGCTTACACTTACACAAAAGAGGAGTACAGTACTCGCACAGGAGAAATTCGAATACGGACTAAAAGGGAAATATCATGCGAATTGAATGTATTGGCATTTAATGCTAAATCAAATTTAAATGCAAAAATCAAAGAGCATGAGAAGTTGAAAAAGCTACGAGATGAAATTCAAACAGGAATAGTTCATCAAGACTGGCTTCATGATGTAGGTAATATTATTACTGACATGCAGTACAATGCACTAAAACACGAGTCTTCCTTAATAACATGGTTAAATGTTGAATCAATAACACAAGTTACTATACAAAAAAACTTTAGCAACAATATTAACTTTGAAGATGATTTTGATTATGGCGATGATGTGGAAGATTGGTATGATGATCTAGGTGGAGAATATGACGAAGATGGAACAGCGACAATGGAAAAACCTCTCCTGATTCATTTAGACTTAAATAAACTGAAAATGCTTATTTCCTCAAGTATTGTATTTAGCCAAGAGAAAACGCAAACCAATCAATGGTTTTGGGATCAATACAATGAGAACGAAAAATCTTTTCTCATTAAGAAAATAGAAGAGAAACTCAGTTGTACACCATCAATGTCAGTTGAGGAAGCATGTTCGGTGTCGGATATTTGGTCCATCAATAATCCAAAAAGGTGGCAGTTGTATAACTACTGGATTCAACAGTCTCTCATTCCCATCAACAAAGAAATTAAAGATTGTGAAGAAAATTACAAAAGAGCACAAGAACGTTTTGAGGAGATTCAACAAATAGCTGATATTAAAATATTGAAGAAAGCAAAACTTGTAGCAAGTACAACAAGTAGAGCGGCAAGAGATATAGAATTACTCAAACGAGTTTCTCCAAGCATTGTTCTCATAGAGGAAGCAGCCGAAATCCCAGAACATCATGTGGTGGCATGTTTGACGTCTTCATGTCAGCAACTAATTATGATTGGCGACCACCAACAATTACGTCCGTCTTACAATGATTATAAAACTGCACAACAGCATAAAATAAATATATCACTTTTTGAAAGACTTATTGGTGGATGTGTTCCTTATACACGATTAGAATATCAACATCGAATGAGTCCAATGATATCAAAGCTTTTAGTGCCTCATATTTATCGCACTTTGAAAGACGACCTAAGTGTGAATGAATATGAAGATGTTAGAGGAATTCACTGCAATGTCTTCTTTTTGTCGCATTTGGAGTTTGAAGACCAGGATCACGACGAACTGTCAAGAAGTCACAAGAACGAGTTCGAAGCATCGTTCATTTGTAAATTGTATAGATATCTTAGAATGCAAGGATATTCATCTTCTAAAATAACTATACTGACAACATACTCAGATCAGGTTCGGCATTTTTATAACATGATCAGGACTGAAGATAGAAACAGTTCAAGAAAGGATGAGGTCGTTAATTGTCCAGCATTTCTAAGTCGGGGAGACGAACCATCCGTGAGAATTACAACAGTAGACAATTTTCAAGGAGACGAAAATGATATAATATTGTTATCGCTTGTAAGAAGTAATATGGAAAACGAAATAGGCTATTTATCCGAAGCAAATAGAGTTTGTGTTGCTCTATCAAGGGCAAAAAAAGGACTTTACGTGGTTGGCAATTTTGAACTTTTAAAATTGAAATCAGCGCTGTGGAAAAATATTGTCAATGATGCTGAAAAGGAGAAATGTTTTGGCACTGAGCTACAGCTAACATGTCAGAATCACAAAAATACAACATACGTTTCTAAACCAGATGATTTTGATAAGGTTTCAGATGGCGGATGTGAAAAACCTTGCAAAATCAAGAGACAATGTGGGCACATATGTTTAAGAAAATGTCATGTTGATGATCCAGATCACGAAGGCATTTGTCCAAACCAATGTCACAGACAAGTATGCGAAATGGGACATAGATGCATAAAACCATGCCACTATCCAAACTCGTGTGAGAAATGTAATGCTATCGTAGTAAAGACGATTCCAAAATGTCAGCATAGAAAACGTATGCCATGTCATAAAGATCCACAGTCTGCATCATGCGATGAACGATGTCAAGCTATTATCTCTTGTGGTCATCGTTGTCAGAAACAGTGTACAGATTCTTGTAATATTGAAGACGACTGCAAGGAGTTTGTAAAGATAAACGCTCGTTGTGGACATGAGGTTACGGCTCCATGTTATACCAAATATGATGCTCCTTGTAAGTTGTCGTGTAAGGGAATATTGAAATGTGGCCACGTATGCAAAGGAACACATTCCGAATGTAGTCAAGGAAGACTTCACAAACCATGTGAAGCAAAATGCGCAAGAAACTTGGTATGTGGACATATTTGTAAGGGTTATTGCAACAACCGTTGTCCACCTTGTACACAGATATGCGATCGGAAATGTATTCATGGCGATCGATGTAAAAACAGATGTGGTGATAGCTGTATACAGTGTACTAAACTTTGTAAATGGGCATGCAAAGCAGAATGTCCAAACAAATTCAAGTGTGGCAAAGTATGTATGAAACTTTGTCAAAGACCAAGATGTAATACACTTTGTAACACTATACTAAATTGTGGCATCGGTCACAAATGTACGGGACTATTATGCGAAATTTCAAAGTGTGTTTGTAAAGTGTGCGAGAACCTGACAGAAATACCATTTGGATGTGAAGAAGATAATGCCATATTGATTAGGTTAGAAGACTGCACATGCGTTTTAGAAGTTAATGGACTAGACCAATACATTTCAAGCGTTATGAATAATACCAGAGCTGAAATCAAGTCTTTGAAGTGCCCAAATTGCAGCACAAATATATCAAAGTCAAACAGATATTCTAACGAACTGAAAGTTATCAACAAAAACGTTTGTGAGGTATTTCAGACCATTCGAAATATTGAAGAAGGTACTGATCTCAATGAAAAGCAGAATGATACAAGACAGAAACTTACTGATTATGAATTTGATCTACCTCATGACATATTCACTAAATTAGAGGAAAAAGTTGAAAATGCCAGATCAGCCGATATTCTGAATATGATAAGCGATCAGTTAACGTTTTATGAGGAAATTCATAGCCTCAGACATGAAACTGTCCCATTTGAATGCCGACGGCTAATAAAAGCATGGTTAGATCGACTAGAAAAATGGGTGTTTTTAATGCGAAGCAGATATGCAAAGCAAGAACATTTTGAATTTTACCTAGAAATACGACGACTGCAACTTCTACTTGAAATTCATAAATTTAAAACAGAAGTCTATGCACGAGATGAAGGACTCGAACTCCCTGATATTATTGAAAAGTACTTGCTTAAACTTGAATCTGTTGAAGTCGTGGAAGAAGAAGAATTATCGAAAATGAGAAAGGAAACAGACGAAGTCTCTTCTAAAATGATTGGTCGTACACTTACGGATATGCGAATGATCAAGCCAGTCATGAGGAATGACTTTAGTGGATCGGGTCATTGGTACAAATGTAAAAAGGGTAAGTTAGTATATTTGATGATATAGAAATTGTATTACTTGAACTTACTAGTAAAACATAAGTTGATAATATAGCAATGCAAATGAAACGTGTTTTATACATCTTTAAAAAAGCTACTTTGATACCGCAAACAACCTTTGTAATGTAAACTGAAAATATATTTAACAAAAAGGCGAAAGAATTTGTCAACCAAATACTAATTTGGTACCCAAGCTACCGAAATAGGTTATAGAGTACACAAAATAAGTTGTGTTTCGGTCGGTTTCAAACAGAAGCTCCGCTTTTACTTTTAAACTCAGACAGTCTTCAGTATCTTCTTGTATTGTCCATCTTTCTTTTTCGTTTTTTGATAAAAAAAAAAATGAAATATAATACAAGCATTTCCAAAAGCAATGTGTCGATGCATTGTTATAATTCCATCTTCAGCAATGAATGGATTACAAAATTTCTAACCGCCTGATCAGCACCAAATTTTATTTTCCTTATATAATCTTCACTTGTTTAAATATTTTTGTAGTAGTCATATCAGAAGATATTGGGTTGGTTTGAGATAATAAATTGTAAAAATTCTGATGAAAATACATAGAGTGTTAAACATTACTTAACATTGGTAGTATTCCCACTGATTCCTTTCGTTTCAGGGCATTACTATTCTATAGGAGAATGTGACATGCCAGTGAAGAAAATAAAATGTCCGCAGTGTGGTTTGGCAATTTGAGATGCTGATCATATTCTAACTGATGAGAATGCGAGAGCTATGGATTTAAAAAAATCTAAAAACATTTTATAGAGTTATATTTTTTTCTCGTAATAATCTGTCAACTATACTTATGTTTAATGAGGTAGCTATATAGAGTGTACATACTTTAAGTACTATGGACAAATATTGAGTTTCCCGGCCAGATGTACTGCTTTCATAATCAACAATGACATGAAAACCATATGAAAAGTCATAAGGCAGTAGCTTTAAGCAAGCTGGAGTAGTCAATTGGAACACTTTTTTGTATATTTTGGAATATCTATAGTACTTAATTTTATCACTATGGACAAACACATATGGTAAGAGTCTGTTACTTTCCTGACAAAAACTACAATGTTTTATTTTGTTCTTGTTGATACATCTAGCATCCATCTTTAGCTTTAAGAACCATAGATAAAAAAAACCAGCCCAATGTCACCAATAAGTCTTTAACACAGTGAGAAAATCCTGCACTCAGTGCTGACTTCAGCTCGCCCCTAAACATTTATATATACATATAGCGTTTACTTATTGTCTATTGTCAGGAGGTTTGATTTTTTAGAATAATATCAATGGAAAAAACTAGTTTATGGCAATGTACATATATAAAATGCTGAACATATGTGTACTGTGCTTTACATTGAATGGGAAGACGTAAAATTTGGCAGGGGCATTTCTTAAAACATTATAGGTCAAAGTAAGGCAACAGTAGTATACCGCTGTTCGAAATTTATAAATCGATTGAGAAAAAAAACAAATCCGGGTTACAAACTAAAACTAAGAGAAACATATCAAATATAAGAGGAGAACTACGACACAACAGAAACACAACACTAAAATGTAACACACACAGAAGCGAACTATAATATAATAATGGCCATTTTCCTAACTTGGTACAGGACATTTTAAGAACAATAATGTGTGCCCAGTACACGTATGTCCCATCCGCACTATAATTGTATATGTTCAGTGGACCGTGAAAATGGGGTATAATCTCTAATTTGGAATTAAAATTTGAAAGATTATGTCATAGGGAACATGTGTACTAAGTTTCAAGTTGATTGGACTTCAACTCATCAAAAATTACCTCGGCCAACAACTTTAACCTGAAGCGGGACGAACGGATGGACGGACGGAAGGATGAACGGACAGACGGACGCACGGCTAGAAAATATAATGCCCATAAATAGGGCATGAAAAATGGTGGGTTTAACCTGGTTTTGTGGCTAGCAAAACCTCAACACGGAGCCTTGCCTCATACCAAACAGTGAGCTATAAGCGGCATAAAAAGACAAGTGTAAAACCATTTAAACAGAAAAACCAACGGTCTATTCTATATAAAACGACAAACAGTTATGTACCACATCAACAAAAGACAACCACTGAACATCAGGTTCCTCACTTACGACTGGTCTAAACTCAATCAAATTACATACATGTATTACAAATATTAATGAACATACTTGATTACATAAGTAAATAAACATACGCTAAAGAAAAAAAATGGTTCTATGACACAATATTAATACAAAATTATTGAAACAAGGGGTTTAGATGTCAAACAATATCAGAAAGACAACCATAGGGAAAATAAAGTACACGTACTACAAATGATTTTGTAGTTAGATATACAATGGAGTACGGATATATATATTACTGAAAAAAGAACAAGATTGTGACATTTTATTGTTTAATTCTAAAATGTATTTCCGAATTGAAATGTTTAAATGGTAGGTACTTATATCTTTATTTCAGTACTTGCATCTGATATAGAGTATGTTTTGTGTTTTTCTCTTTGTTTGTTTCTATAACCAATGACCCAGTTCAGCGCTTTTGATGTAATTTCTATTTTTTATATGTGACGCTTTATAAATATTCATTCTTTCATCATCACACATGGAGAATATCAAATGGAATGGGGACTCTAAAAGGTGATGGCCACGTTTTAATACGATGGCATGCGCTTATATGCAAATGTCTGATGCGCTAAAGTGCGATGATCTGTGCTATTGAATGGAACACGCTAAAATATATATAGAACCACACAATGAAAATTGTAAAACAATTCAAAAGAGACGGA
Organism: Mytilus galloprovincialis; assembly: GCF_965363235.1. Lineage (NCBI taxonomy): Eukaryota > Metazoa > Mollusca > Bivalvia > Mytilida > Mytilidae > Mytilus > Mytilus galloprovincialis. The sequence continues at coordinate 57,908,925 of NC_134850.1, read as the reverse complement.
CAACGACATGATTTATAAACACAACAATAGACGAAAAACTAATAAGAACACAGCAAAAAAGAATAAACAATAAAACATTGCCGGAACCCAATTTCCGTAACACCATCACACTTTAGCGTGTTATACAATCGTATTTTTGCATGTCATATATCTTTGCACTTAAGCGTGTCACTGATCGCACTTCAAAATCAAACATCCTTCGCACTGTAGCTTTCGCACTTAACTAAGATTGCCATTGCACTTCAGAGTCCTACATATGAAAGGATATCCAAATATCTGTCAGTTTTGTATAAATTAATTGGTGAGTGTTGATATGGAAAAGTGAGAAGATCGTGCTCCTTAAAACTGCAGTGTATTCCATCTATTAGTCTGTATTATTAAGTGTTTGTCAAAAAAATGCAATGTAAAGTTGTTACCATCTGAAGGTAAACACAGATTATAATCGATACAAGAAGATGTTAAAAAGTATATAAGCATTGATAAATAAAACGATTTTTCCCGGTCTCTGCAGATGATCGTTTGCTAAATTTCTCCGATAAACTGAAATGAATATGAACACACATCTTATATTTTTTGTTTAAATAACATAAGTAAGGCAATTGTTTAATCTTTCAATGTATTTATAAAATATAAAAATCACTTTGACTCAGGCGTTAGTTACACAAGTTTGATTAAATCATTAATCATGAATCTAAATGAGATGAGATGAATAGAAATGAAATATGAGACTATGATTAGTATTGATTTTCATTATATATTATGCTCGAAATAAATAACACAAATATTATTGAATATCAATTAAAGGTGTTCATTTAATGTTAGTATATCGAAACCCCTACGTAATTTAAATACTTTTAACTTTTCAAAAATCGTCAATTGTTTCCTAAAAAGCAGTGGAATCATCAGCCTAAAAGGAACCAGTTTGTTGACTTTTCTAGTCAGAACATGATACGATAGGCTTAATAGCTTGCAGTATAAACGTGTTTTCTTATTAAATATAAGATGTCGGTTTTTTTTGTTTGGTCCTTCTCCGTTATTTTAGGGCTTTCATTTTACTAATACTAAACAAATAATGACAGGTAACCTTTACATGGAGCTAGTCTTGTATCATTTGACTTCAAACGTATGGATTAAGTGAATATGCAATCACTGAATCTTGATTGAAAATGTTTTGAAAATAATGAGTTGTTTTCCTGGAGTTTTTTTTATATAGGTATTAATTATACTGGTCTTGTCTTGTTATAAGAAGAAAACAAAAGAAATAGAATAATATTAAATAAAAAATGAAGCCGAGTAAACAACACGACATAAACAATAATTAAAAACAAGCTAAGAAAAAATTCATCTAAAAGACAAAGATAATGTTGATGACACAATCGATGCTAAATAAACCGTCTGCATTATTCTAAACATAAAATAAATAATCGAAATTCTAAATAATCTGAAAATGAAAACAAGGAGATGTGGTATAATTGCCACGACAGCTATCAACTAAAGTTCATATCATGTTGCTATGCGTCACCAAAAGGCCATTTAAATTGACCAAACCAATACCATATAGTCAGTAAAAAATGGTAATACAGTAAAATGTATTTAGTTAAAATAAATTGTAACCTTTAATCTTGACACAACAAAATATTTTAAACTGAAAAAAGCACACACATGAAATGTATCTTATTTGTCATCATGCCAGAATATTCTTGGGCACTTGCATGTGAGCTACGTAATGGTATATACACTAAGAAATACCAGATGTCCAATTTCGCCCTAATAACACGTATGTCAGGAATAACCTTATTTGTATATCGTAACTTGATTTCTGGTATCTGAATTAGATTTGGAAAACACTTACAAGTGGTAATTGACTTTAACTCAAAACCTTCATTCTTGTAGATGACTATCAATTTTAACTGTTATCGTAATGACACAGAAATGTGTTTTTATTGATCCACTTTTGATTGCATATCTACTAATCTATTCAGTTAATATTACATAAACTATCAATAATCAATCAAATATAACTATCGTGTGATAGATATCATTTTCGAAAAATCTACTTTCAATTTCAGTCAAACTTTAAACCCACATTGTATTCATTGAATTCCTGTCACAAATTACCAGAACGAGGTTATTTCTTACAGAGCATGATAACAAACGCACCAGACAAGGATTTGAGTGTGCAAAACTAGTATATCAATGTAGATGTACACGAGTAAGTGAAAACATCACTGTATGCAAGATGAATAACGCAAATGAAGAAAAACGGGTGTCCGCTATATTTGCAGGTGGAATTCGAGTGATCTAAATATTTGAGTTGGCACACAACATGTGATATGTAAGTTGTTTTCCTTTACTGACAGCTTGTGTAAATTAATTTAAAGGACGATTTAGAGATAACTGCAGTTAATTACATTATTTTCAAAATCGCCTATGGTGGAAATGGATCCTTTCCAAAAATAATATGGTGTCTAAACAAAGAATGTTGACTATTGTTTGTTTATGAACGCGGAAATGTCAATTTGTACAATAGAACGGTTGAAAACAATCAACTGTTGTTAATCCGATCAATTTATTAAGATTTTAGAGTATGAAATTCAATTGTGGCTCATTTAATGTCCTTGTGATGTAGCGCGCAAGATTACTCACACGATTCAATGTTGGATAAAACAAAGTTGTTATTCCCTTAAATACACTTCAACTTGTCAACTGTTACTTCGATAGAACAACGTAAACAAATAAACAAAACAGTGCCCGAAAATGGATTATAACTGGTTTCGAATTCTGACTTCTAAAAAATAAGAGAAATACAACTAACCAAAGCCTTTTCTCATAACTGTATAAAAACTCACTCTTTTAGTTTTGAAAGTTTCAAAGTTCAAGAACCGTTAGCAGATAAATCTTTAAAAAAAGGGGGAAACAAACACGTTGAAACAATAAACGACGAAGTGCGCTATGTTAACATGATGGGTTAAAAAAGCAATATACCTTACTTTGCTAATATAAGTCGATATAGCTTTAAATCGATTGACTATGAACAATGTAGATTAATATTATTGATTGGCTTGCATATATATCATGTAAGTGACACACATTCAATGCAATGGGTTCTAAAGATTTAAAATGGTTTATTGTAATATTTAAATGTCTGTGTGAATACTTTTGACACATTTTGTTTTATTCTAAATCTTATCCTGTCATCACTGTATCATGATTTAAAACGTTTTGATAGAATGCCTTCTAAGTACATGTATTCTGATTACAGATTTAAATACAATTATCAATAACCAGACTGAAAATTTCTTTAATATATAACTGTAATCAGCTAAAGACGATTTGAGGGCTTGAGCTCTATGTCCTGATAATTGGACTGAGGGTTTTATCATAGTGCCGATATGGAAAATGTCTTTATTGTTCTATTCATCACATATATTTGTTCAATTTCTTTTTCAAATTCCCCATTTGAAATTGTAATAGTACAATTCATTTGCTCCAAACGGCAATATAACTAATGCACATGCAAAGCACAATGTAAATTTTTCGATATGTTTTGTGAATACTAGCACCTTATACCTATCCGTATAGGTTTGCAACATGTTATCCCTCCCCCCATATTTATAATTTTACACTTTTCCTTTCAAGTGCAAGCCTAACCAAACCTAAATTTGTATGAACTGAACATCTGTCTGCTGTTCTATTTTCAAAATTTACATCTCTATAGGTTTGTATTTGAGTAGTAAAATTGAACACATATCGGATGTTTGTTAATTGAAACATGTGTAATTTTTGTCTCTTTTGTGGAGAGTTGTCTCATCATTATTTTTACCACATCATTTTAGTTTTATAACCTAAATATATATATGGTGAACGGACTGATCTAACATTCAAGTAAAAGTTACGTTTTCCGGATACCTTTTTACTTAATGCTAGCGCAGCCACAAAATAACCAAATTAACCGAGGTTCTATGTACTTCCTACCAAAATACACAATAAATATTCTAATATTATGACAGTAAGTTGTACAAAAGAGGGACGAAAGATACCAAAGGGACAGTCAAACTCATAAATCTAAAACAAACTGACAACGCCAAGGCTAAAAATGAAAATGACAAACAGAACAACAATAGTACATATGACACAACATAGAAAACTAAAGAATAAACAACACGAACCCCACCAAAAACTAGGGGTGATCTCAGGTGCTCCGGAAGGGTAAGCAGATCCTGCTCCACATGTGGCACCAACAATACAGATGTTAAATAAAGTTGGAAAATGTTTTACTTTAACTAGCGGCTGTTTAAATGTATCATTTAAACCATTTTATACCCAAGTCCTAGCGTTTGAGCCCTAAATACTGCCTAAACATTTAAGAGAAGAATTGGTCCTGAACAGTAATAGTAAACAGCATGGCTGTAATGAATACTGATAGTTACCTTCAAAGAAAGTCTGAATTCTGGACAATATATAAAATGTGAATTCAGTATATAATTAATAACAAAATGACTTAACAAATGGTACTTTCTTGAAATAAGATTTGCCATTAAACCAATTGCCAACATAGTCTTACCTTTAACTATGAATAACTGGTTTAGAAAATGAGTAAATTTATTGTGTACATAAACACAGGTGCAAGTTTTCATGTAAACAATTGTAATTATATAAAATGTAAATACGCTCAAGCTAACAAAGTGGCTAACAAAATAACTCTTAATTTCGATATTGCCACAATATATATAGTTATTAAAGGTACCTATAAATATCATATACACAAAAGAAGTGGTATGTTTGCCAAATCCCATATGACATAAATCAATAAGACATTAGATGAACGCCAAACCACCGAAAATTAAATTTGTTTTCACTCTTTTGGTAAAAACTGTTGATCGCTCTTGTCGATATCGAGTCTGCTGATTATGTTGATCTTCTATGGTAGATTGGTGATTCTAATGCAATTTGTATGTAACAATATTTTTCATTGGCTAAAAGTTGCCGTCAAATCCACAGTTGACCAGGCGTAACTAAGGATGTACCCGCCATTTTGAATTGTTGAATCCACAAATGTTCGATTACTACTATATAATCGAAAATAAAACAACAACTACCTCTAATTTGTCGTTTTAATGTAGTTTTATTCGAATTTGAATCGTACAGGTAACGTAATAACCTCCAGTTAGTAAGTTTTCATTTGTATGACGTCACGTTAAGCTATGACATCTTTGCGCCAAAATCATTCATGAAGTTTCGCGGATTTTTTTTTATTTGTCAAATTTAGACCTTTTTTCAAGTGTTATCGTATTATTTCTTTTTGTAATGCATTATAATCGGAATAACAGTACTGTAGTTGAAGAGCTGCCACCGTCAATCTTGATTTAACGGTATCAAATCTCCGTTTTACTGTCTCCGCTACGCGTCGCCAGTAAAACTGCATTTACGACCGTCAAATCTACAATTGACGGTGGCAACTCTTCAACTACAGTACTGTTATTCCTTAATTATATGATTTGCTACCCAACTCCTAAGCATACTTCATTCAAGAAAAAGTATTCAGTTTTCCTTCAAACATAGTCCAACAGTAATGAAATCTAATCAATAGAATAAAATTGAGAATGGAAATGTGAAATGGGTCAATGAGACAACAACCCAACCATAGAGCATACAATAGCCTAAAGCCACCAATGGGTCTTAAATGCAGCAATAAACTCCCGCACCCGGAGAAGTCTTCAGTTGGCCCCTAAACAAATGTGTGTACCTGTTCAGTGATAATGGACGTCATACTAAACTCCGAATTATACACAAGAAACTAAAATTAAAATTCATACTAGACTAACAAAGGCCTGAGGCACAGGCGCAAAAAATGGCGGGGTTAAACATGATTTTGAGATCTCTACCCTCCACCTATACTTCTAGTCAATGTAGAAAATCAAACACACAACAATACGCACAGTAAAACTCAGTTTAAGAGAAGTCAAAGTCCGATGTCAGAAAAGATAGCAAAGGAAACTAATCAAAATGACAATACTACATAAATTAACAAAGGACTACTAGCAGTTATTAACAAGCCAGTTTCAGACCTTAATTTAACTGATTGAAAGATTATGTCATCATCATATGAATATCAAGCACAATACCTCACGTTAGTGATTTAGTATTATACCATCATAAAATATATGAAAAGAACATAGCCCGTGTCATGCCAACAACAGGTTTTAGAACAAATGTGTTTAATTAATGATGCAAAGATACTATAAGTGAATCAATATTAAAGCCAACATATGCAATCTTTAATGACCTGACAACAGTATCGTAACTAAATTCTTTCTCAATAAGTCTGTTAAACGTTTTTGTTAGCTTTTGAGGTCAATAATATCTATAAACACTAAGAATACTTTCCGAAATAAAAAAGCTTTTTCGGGCATGAGTTTCAATATAAAGCACTGAAGGAAAGTATGCTTCTAACTTGTATATAAAGATACAAAAACATATCAAAATATTTTAAAGAAAAAGATACTTCAAGGATATTTAAGCTCGATAGATAAATAAAAAAACATCATGGCCAAAAACCGCAAACAACCAGAAGACAAACAAATGTCAATTAAACGAAAGGTAGAAAAATGAAGACTAATCACACCAAACCTGGAGATGATCTCAGGTCTTAGATCCTGCTTAAAAAAATAGCAGTTTTAGGTCAATTTGGCAAAAATCAAGAAATCCATCCTCATTTTGTTACCATCAACAAGTACACATTTCTGAATTTTAGTAAAGATTAAAAACCCTTTTTTTTAACTGCCCTGCAGATAACCCTTTTGATAAATTGTCCCATTACACATATGTTATCTATATATTGTATAAACAACGTAATGTGCATGTGAAATGTTGTTGCAAATCTGTCGAAGTATTTATCTAATGCAAAAAGCATTTAAACAACAGACGTAAGATACATGCAATGAGCACTGATAAAAACATCATTGAATATCCACTCAAAATGTCATTGAAGTTTTATTAAAAAGATTAATCGATATAAAATGCAGTGCATACATAATGGCATATGAGAATATGATTCGTTATAGTTTTTGTTATGAACTATGTTCCACATAAAAGACGACAACGTGATTACATATTAATTAAAGATCTACATAGTTTGTTTAAATTCTGAAACGTCTAAGTTATTTATAGACAATGCATTTTCCGAAAGTCGTCAAATAATGATTGGAAATCGAAACCAATATTTCACATGCATGGATATGAAGACGCACAGACTCAGGTATTTTAAACACGTTTTGAGCTTAATCAATACGTTATATATTGCAAACTGGATACAATATGATTTCTTTAAATTTATATTTTGTACTGATCGAATTCTTAAAATCAAAATATTGAAGTCGGCAAAATTTGTAAATTAGTAAGATGGTTTCCGTGACATGAAAGTCCTGCAGGTTGATTAGTTTTAAGGTCAATTTATAGTTAATTGTACTGCATTACATACTAGATGATACAGCTATGTACTATAATGAAGAGAATCTCGATAATGTGGAGAAGAAGCTTCATCAAGATGGAAATGTTTTTTGATTTTTTTCTTTTTTGTGATTTACAAAACAAATCTTGATTACCTCTCCTGTTTTATTCAATTTATTAATTTGGAAGCGTATTCAAGGTCAGTTGTCGCTCATGTTATTTGCTGAAAACGAGTGAACGCTTATTTTGCACGATTCAATGTTGATAATATCTCCCCGTTTTTAAGGAGTGTACCTTATAAACAACACAACTTGTCAATCCTTTTATGGTTTTACGTAAAACGTAACCAAATGAATAAAACGTTGCACAAAAAAAGATTGGAATAAGTTTTAACTGGTTTCTGATATCCATAGAGAATGTACATTGAAATAGCTCGGCTTTGTTAACAATAAATAATAACATCAATCATCAGGTAAAGAAGAAAAAAGAGAAAACAACTATTTAATGCCAAAACTAGCTTGTCATACCATTTCATATAACCGCAAACTATACCTCACTATTTGATAAATACAAAAAAGGAACATTCCTGTTAAAAGCCAACACATTGAACACATTAAAAATCAACAGTGTACCTTATTTCGTCAATTTGAATCCATAGTAAAAATTTATATTGACAGTAAATGTTTTAAAAGTAAGATCAATGTCATTGGATTCGGAAAAATGATAAAAAAAATCTAAAATTTACCGAACCAAGCAATATATGAAAAAAATGTTCTTTTTGATAAAAAAAATATAAATCAGAAGATCTGATCCAATTATTGAAGTTCGAAGTGTCACAGTCTACATTATTGCACAAAGAATTTTAAAATCATCAAAATCAATAATATATATTATAACTCATTGCTAATATGATATAAGTAACAACTGTGCATATTAATCGACGTTCTTTGAACATTGAATGCCAGTGTATACAATTTTGTCACCTTTTATTATATTTTTAAACGCATCTGATCTACTCTTTATAGTTATATAAAACGTTCCATTCTAATGCTTTTCGAGTACCGGTATTCTGATAAGAAATATATTTAAGTACTAATACGTGTATCGGTTACCAGACTTGAACATTATTTTATGGCATTGTTGTTGTTTTAGTAAGAAATATACTGACTGACTCTAAAACGCAACACTCGTTTTGTTGATATTTTCTTTCCAAATCATGTTTGATTCTCATACAATTACTATTCATGATTTCCATACTTCCTTCTTAGAAAAAATCAACATCTGACTTACCTGTGTTTATTAAAATATCGGATTTTTAAAGCCGCACGAATTTCTTAAAGCGAAATTTGGAACCCTTAAAAGATTTTTCATGTTTTTTTGCTTCGTGAAACAGTTCTTTCAATCTTAGGCTACACTTAAATCAGTTTAAAATGTTGCATCTCAATATTGCCAAGACCGAGGAATGAAAAATTGAATCAGCCGATAAGAATACGAGAAACTTAAAACCATGAACGTGCAGCAAACATACAGATTGACTTCAGAAACTCGTCTTACTGTCCTCCCGACAACGATACACGAAGACGGGATTCGTTGATGACCATCAATGACCAGGTCAACATGTAGTTACAATGCAAGGTCAAAATAATTTGATAACGTTTACGATCGTAACGTCAACTGCTAATCGAATTGCCGAATGCCATTGCGCACAGATTCATGCCATAAATTTTTACCATCAACTGAACTGCCAAAATGTCGGCTGAAGAAAAACATTTTAAGCCCTAAAGTTCAATCGTATCATTGCCAAAACCCATTGTAATGGGTGGATCAAAGGCAAAATCAGAAGATGTAAAACAGAACCCAAAACGTGTCGAACAGAATTGGTTGAACATTCTGACAATCATTGTGGCTTTTGTTACAGGCAGTCATTGCTTTTCACGGTGACACATTCACTCAAATTTTTACAATTAATAATTTAGTGTTGCGTTTCAGTATAGAACAGTGTACGCCCTGTACTTCAATGCGATCTGTAAACCTCGGTGGTCTATGTAGTTCCACTACTGGAATGCTATGAATAGTGGCAACTATTTAAATAATCACATAGGATCCAACATAACATTATGTTTTGATATTATTACCAGTAGTCCGAGTGTTACAACCAATAACCCCAGTGAACTTCGCGTGCGTTTTCTGTTGTTTCGTGGTTGTTTCCGGTGTAAACAATTTAATCTGCGGATTCAATATTCATAGTTTTTTTAAAGGGAAGTGGGAAGGGTAAAAATATTACCATGTTACGAAGAAATATTCTAAAATGGACTTTTCACAGAACTGACGATTTTTATTTTCTATTTCAGTTCAATGTAGGAAATGGAAAGAGATAAAAGACGTACATCAATTTCAAGTAAAGGCAACTCGCGTAGTACCACAACGTCAAATTTAAATCCGAACCAGTTTGTAAGACAAAGCATTGATTACAGTGGTGTAGACTCTGACGCATTATCTGAAATCATCAAACATGAAGATAATGCGAACAATGACGTTATTAATACATCACATCACAAAGAGGGACTAACCTCGAACAAAATTAAATGCACTTTAAACAAAAAACCTAATATAACAGACATAAACAAATCAACAAAAGATGCCTATAGAAGATCTATACTTGAGCTTCCAGGTGCTGCGTCAAATAAATCACTGAGCTCCCCTTTTATAAATGTCTCTCTAAGTCAAACTGTTAGCAATTGTCAGCACACGTTGAACAGTGTTCAGAATAAGGATATCTCGTATAAAGGTTCTCGTCCCAGCATCCATCATAAAACAAATAAAAATAAAAAATCTGATAAAAATGTTGCAATTCCAGAAACAAGAGGACAAGACATTATTTCATCAAAATATGAAACAAATGAGTCAAGAAAACGAAGACACAGAAGCCGATCACATAGTACGGACTCCAGAAGACGAAAGAAAATTAGATTGTCTACCAATTGTGTTGGTAATTCAGAACACAAACAGCAAAGTTCTAGGAATGACAAATATCCTGATGGAAAAACAACCTATTCCGTCGGACGAGGAGATAAATCACCGGTCAGCCGTTTTCACGGTCGGGATAGGCGTGACACAAACTTTGACCGAAACATATATCGTAAAAGCACACAATCACCACGAAGTGCTGCTTATAGAGAGAGGTCTCCATTAAGGCAATCACATGAGCAGCAAAAGGGACATGTTTCCAGGCGACATGCTTATCATAGGTCTGGAATCAAAAGAGCAGATTTACATTTATCTTCAAATCAGAACTATGATCTTCATCGTGAGCAGAATCATACATTTGATAACAGATCACGTTCAAATGTTGATATCAATACTGAATATGATCGAAATATCCAACGAGCACATGAATTAGAGAGGAGTCATGAAGATTATTGGCATGGAGCGTCTTCAAACAGCTATGATGATCTTTGTCATCGGCAGAGTCCTACATTTGATAGAACACCTCGATTAAATGATGATTTCAAGAGTGAGTATTATAGAAATAGCCAAAGAACACATCAAAAAGAAAGCTATTTTGAAAATATATGGCAGGGTGTGTCTTCAGACAGGAATTATGACATTTATCATGAGCATAATCATATATTTGACGGAAGATCTCGTTCAAATTATGATATCAACATGGAATATGATAATAATGCATTGAGTTCATATGAAATAGAGAGTCAGCATGAAACCCCATGGCATCGAGTGTCTTCAAACAGGAATTATGAACTTTCTCGTGAACAGAATCCTACGCTTGATAGAAGATCTCGTTTAAATAGTGATATTAACACTGAGTATGATCGAAATACCAAACGACCATATGAGATAGAAAGCAGACATGACAACACAAGACATACAGTTATTCCAAATAGGAATTATGAACCTTATCGAGGGCATACTTCTTCATTGGATAAAAGATCTCGTTCAAATGTTGACACCGAATATGATCGTAATATCAAAAGAACACATGAAAATATCAATCGCACAATAAGTAACAAAGAGACATATGAAAATCGTTCAAACTCAAAATCAAACGTTGTAAGCACATTACAATATACCTCTGAGAGACAACATTTCAGACAAAATTCTCATAATAGATTTCAAAAGATAGACCTGGAGAAATTGTCAAAGATGGATACCGATAGCCTAGCTGCTCATTTGAGCACTTATAGAAAGGAGCTAGACACATATCTGTTCGAGGATTTGGGAAGGGAGCAGATTTCTTTACTTTTGCAAGTGATGTGTCAGTTGTGTGAGTGTAAGCGTAAATTGTTAGTTCAGAAGGCTCTCACCCCATTAAAAGAAAGAAGGTTCTTCGACCGACAGGATATAAAGAATATTATTTGCGAGTTACGTTTACAGTTTGATGAAGAAAAGATTCAGATACTGAAAAATTTACTTCTTTTGATGAAAGGGCTTGCTTATCATGTCAATACTGGGCCCGCTGATTTAATCACACCATTAGATTCCCTAGAAGTATGCGTTAGTGAAAAACTAAAAGATGAAAATCAACGAAAGGAACTTAAAACATTAATTCAACAAATAAAGGACAAGTGGGATCCTGAAAACAATCACTGTAAAGAGAACAAACTATCAACATTAGACATATTGCCAGATCTTATTGAAATAGAGTCGTTTGCGAGTTCTTCCATTGATTCTGAGTATGAAACAGAGGAAAGCTACTTACGAAGACTTTTTATGGTTCATCGACAAGATTTTATAAGGCCTTTATGTAAAGGGTTGATGTCTTTAAAAAACGCTTTATTCGAAGATCCTTGTTGTCTAGAGAGGAAATGGCGCCATGATGACATCCGTGTTTATAAAAATATATTTTTTCTCTCTCGATGCTGTAATGAGCAAAACGGCATAACTTGGAAAATAAGATTTGATACCAAACCCTATATTCGAATCAACTGGAACACAAGAAAATTACTTACATTTGGATCTCTTGTTTGCTTAACTAACAGAGAATTTACTATTCTTCAGTATGCAACTGTAGCAGATCGTAATGCTGGTGACCTAAAAAATGGTCTTTTTCAAATCAAACTTGTCGACGATATTGGTGAGGGGACTGAAATATTGAAACAGCCTGATGTCCTTCTAATTGAGAGCCAAGCCTTTTTTCCGTCTTACTTTCATACTTTAAAATCGCTTAAAAGTATGCACAGTGAGATAGTCAATGCAGAAAATAGTTTACCATTTGGGAAACAATTATTTAACAAAAAGCACAGTGTAGAACAAGATATGCCAGACTATTTTAAATCAACTTCGTTCGTAGAAGGATTTGACATCCGTTGTTTGAATTCGGAACAAAAAGCCAAGGTTGACATCTCAAATGAGGCAAACTGGCCTGATGCAGATAATCTTTGTATGGACAATTCTCAACACAGGGCATTTACCACATCAATTAAAAGTAAGCTTGCATTGATACAAGGACCACCAGGAACAGGGAAAACCGTAGTTGGACTTAAATTAGCAGAACTTCTTTTGAGAAATAAACATATATGGCGTCAACATGATAACCAAGGACCAATGTTACTTCTTAGCTACACTAACCATGCATTAGATCAGTTTTTATTAGATATTTCTAAAAGATTGCGAATAACTGACGCCGCAGATATTGTCCGATTAGGAGGAAGATCAGAAATCGAAATGTTGAGCAAATATAATTTAGCTGCTAAACGTAAGGCATACAGTTACAAACAAGAAGAATTCGTTACTCGCAAGGGAGCAGTTAAGACGCACACGATAAGAGAAAGCTCAAGCGAACTGAATGTTATAGCATTCAATTCAAGAAAAAAAAATGAAAACTATACTTAGCGAGCATGAAACCTTGCAAAAGCTGCGGGATGAAATTCAGACAGGAATAGTTCATCAAGACTGGCTCTATGATGTTGCAGGAGTAATTACTGACAGGCATTACAGAACACTTCGGAGTACCTATTCTTTAATAAAATGGCTTAACCTTGAATCTATAACACAATTTGTTACTACTCAACAAAACCGCGTGGCAGAAATTTATGAGGATGATGATTTTGATTATTTGGATTACGAAGACAATCGGTATGATTATCAAAATGAAGATTATGACGAAGAGGGCATAGAAACAACAGCTGCGGTTTCAAACACACATTTGGATTTACAAAAACTGAAAATGTTAGTATCATCCGACATTGTATTTAACCTACAGAGAACACACAGGCAACGATGGTTTTGGGATCAATACAACATGAAAGTCAAATCTGTTTTTATTGAGACTATAAAAGAGAAACTTTTTCACACTAAAGAAATGCGAACAGTAGAAGCAAATTCGGTATCAAATATATGGTACCTCCCCAATGTGACAAGATGGCGCTTGTATAAATACTGGGTTCAGAAAGCTCTTATTCCAATCAACGAGGAAATACAAGACTGTGAGGAATATTACAAAACAGAACAAGAATGTTATGAAAATAACCAACAGATAGCTGATATTAACATACTGAAAAGGGCAAAACTTGTAGCATGTACCACAACAAGAGCTGCAAGAGATATAGAAATTCTTAAACGAGTTTCTCCAAGCATTGTTATCCTTGAAGAAGCTACCGAAATCCCAGAACATCACGTGGTGGCATGTTTGACGTCTTCGTGTCAGCAACTTATTATGATTGGCGACCACCAACAACTGCGCCCTTCTTACAACGATTACAAAACTGCACGAGAACATAAAATAGATATTTCACTTTTCGAAAGACTCATTCGTGAAGGTTTTCCATTTACACGATTAGAATATCAACATAGAATGAGGCCACTAATATCTAAGCTATTTGTGCCTCACATTTATCGATCTCTAATCGACGATCCAAGTGTGTTTGAATACGAAAACGTAAAAGGAACTAACTGTAATATGTTCTTTTTATCACATTCTGTATTTGAAGACAAGGAGCGCGAAGAGCTTTCGAGAAGTCACAAGAACACATTCGAGGCAATGTTCATTTGTAAATTGTACAGGTATCTCAGAATGCAAGGATATCCATCTTCTAAAATAACTGTGCTTTCAACATACTTAGACCAGGTTCGGCTACTTTGCAACCAGATCAGGACCGAAGAAAAAAACATTTCAACAAAAGATGTGTTGATCGACGACTTTGTCAGTTATCCAGAGATATCAAGTGGTCGAGACAGACCATCCGCAAGAGTTACGGCAGTAGATAACTTCCAAGGAGAGGAAAATGATATAATTTTGTTGTCACTTGTGAGAAGTAATAAGGAAAATAATATAGGTCATCTATCCGAGGCAAATAGAATCTGTGTTGCCCTATCAAGGGCAAAAATAGGACTTTACGTAGTAAGCAATTTTAAACTTTTAACATCGAGATCAGAACTGTGGAATAATATTGTCAGATATGTTAAAAAGGAGAAATGTTTTGGCACTGAGCTACAGTTAACATGTCAGAATCACAAAAATTCAACATACGTTTCTAAACCAGATGATTTTGATAAGGTTGCAGATGGCGGATGTCAGGAACCTTGCGAAATCAAGAGACAATGTGGGCATTTCTGTTTAAGAAAATGTCATGTTGATGATCCAGATCACGAAGGTATTTGTCCAAAACAATGTCACAGAGAAATGTGCGAATTGAAACATAAGTGCATTAAACCGTGTCATTTTCCAGTCCCATGTGGAAAATGTAATGAAGTCGTAGAAAAGATAATTCTAAAATGTCAGCACGCTCAAAGTATGCCTTGTCATGAAGATCCAAATTCGGCATCATGCAATGAACAATGTCAAGCTACTATATCATGTGGTCATCGTTGTCAGAAACGTTGCACAGATCCTTGTAATACTGAAGACGACTGCAATGCCTTGGTAAAGATAAACGCTCGCTGTGGACATGAGGTTCAAGTTGCTTGTCATACCAAATATGATGCCCCTTGTAAGTTTCCATGCAATGGAATATTGAAATGTGGTCACGAATGCAAAGGAACACATTCTGAATGCAGCCAAGGAAGGCTTCATGTTCCATGTAAAGCAAAATGCCAAAGAAACTTGGTATGTGGACATATTTGTGAAGATTATTTCAATTATCGCTGTCCACCTTGTACTCAGAAATGCGATCGGAGATGCATTCATGGCGATATATGTAAAAATAAATGTAGCGATAGCTGTATACAGTGTACTGAACTTTGTAAATGGGCATGTAAAGCAAAATGTCCAAACAAATATAAGTGCGAACAAATATGTATGGAACCTTGCAAAAGACCAAAATGTAATACTCTGTGTAATACTACATTAGATTGTGGCATCGGTCACAAATGTTCGGGAATATTATGCGAAAGATCAAAGTGTATTTGTAAAGTATGCGATAAATTGACAGAAATATATTTTGGATATGAAGATGAAGATAACGCCATGTTTATTCGGTTAGAAGACTGTAGATGCGTTTTGGAAGTAAAAGGACTAGACCAATATATTTCTACCGTCATGGATAATATCAGTGATGAAATAAAGCCTTTGAAATGCCCAAAGTGCAGCACAAAAATATCAAAGTCAAAAAGGTATTCTAATGAACTAAAAATTATCAACAAAAACATTTGTGAAGTATTTCGAACCATTCAAAATATTGAAAAAGGTACGGATCTTCATGCAAAGCGTTATACTACAAGTAAGCTATTAACTGACAATAAAGAAAACGTATCTATTAAGAAATTCATTCAACTTCGGAAACAAATTGAAAACACCAAGAGGGTCGATTCTCTGAACATGATAATAGACCAGTTAACTTTTTGTAAAGAAATCCATATTATCAGAAAGGAATTATTCACATCCAAGTTCAAGCCGCTGTTAAAAGCATGGTTAGATCGTCTAGAAAAATGGGTATTTTTAAAGCGAAGTCGATATGCCGAACAAGAACACATAGAATTTTTTCTGGAAATACGAAGACTACAGCTTGCGATAGATATTCATAAATTCAAAATAGAACTGTCTAAAAAAGATGAAGGACTCGATATCCCAGAGAATATAAAAAATTACCTGCTTGAAATTGAATCTATTGAAGTCATTGACGAGAACGAATTGTCAAAAATGAGAAAGGAAACCCAAGAAATCTCAGACAAAATGATTGGTTTAACTCTTCAGGAGAAGTTAATGATTAAACGAACCATGGAGAATGAGTTTACGGGGTCGGGACATTGGTATAAATGTAAAAATGGTGAGTAATAATTTGAGATACATTTTACTAATTAAGCATTTAATTACATTAATAAAAACTTCAAAGCGATATTTGTCGTCAAATTCATGTTGATCTATATAGTTATATATATAGTTAAACGGAAGAACACATTTCTCAAAAAATATGCATCGAATCATAAAAAGTATCACTTTTTAGGGATAGAATGCCATTTAATTAACCGCCGACATGACCGTCCATGAGTTCTGGTTGATATGTTATACAGATCTAAACGTATGTATATAAATTACACGTGCTAATATATATATATATATATATTAAAATTAAGAACGAATATCGGGATTGTTTCAAGAGTCAACAACCGGACGAATTAGCAGAAATCAGTCAAATACCACCAATCGGTCGTCAACTCAGCAATAAGACTTTTTTTATATCATAATAATCAAATTATAATATCTTTGAAAAATCCCGTAATTTAATTCCAATATAGATTTGTTATTACAAATAAAGTCTACGGCAACTGTATGTATTAGTTGTTCAAATCTCAAACAATAAAGAAGATATTTTATAACTTTATTTGTATCTTCTAAATAGACTTCAAAGATTTCAACTTTGGTAAGCAACTGTTATATTTATTTACCATAACTCCTCATTTACTACATGTAAAACATTGTAAGTAAAGCATATTCTACGCAATTTTAGGAAATATCCCGATTGTTCATCTTTCTACATGTATATTAGTTTATCGATTAGCGTAATAGAAAAAAAACTTCAAGTAAAAAAAGTATGAACTGCGACATCTTTTCATTGATAACATGCGCGTAGCTACGTTTACGTCAAAACGCCCGGGCGTACACTTGAATTTTGAAAAAAAAATATATTTTAATCTAAATAAAATACAAATATTTATAAATAGTACATCAGCCCTGTAAATCTTTTTTCAATTGCGAATAAAAGTGACGAATTTTAGTTTTCGAACAAAAGGTATCATGTTATATAGATTTGTTTCTCAAAGTCTGAATCTACTAGTTGTGAATCTTCAGAGAATTCTACCAACTCTCCTTCTATTTAAATGAATTCATTATATTCTGTGATTCGATATGGGGTTTGCATTTTGTCGAGCCTGTGACATTTCTATATGTCGCAAAAGCAAAACATGCGATTCTAAATTTCGTCGGTGGTGTCACTCTTGACCCCCCCCCCCCCCTTCTTTAGGATAAGTGTGTGGTTAAAAGGTGTTCATTTTAAATATCAATACCTTAAGCAAACATTTGTATGGAAGTTGGACAGGAACTGTGCATGACAAAAAGAGTATCCAAAGCATAATGAAGAAATTATTTAGAATAAAAAAAAACCTTGTTGCACGAGTAGATACAGTCTGGGATAAACGTTTATTATAGATCAATTACTTTGTCAAACCATTTTTGGATTTTATGATGGAAAAAGCTTTTTTCTGATTAATGTCTGAATCAAAATTTTGAAAGCAATTTTTTTCTTCCATTGTTTCAGCATTAATCTGACAGAAGGACTTATCTTTATTCAATTTAAGATTCTTGGACTTTTTTCACATAATTTTATAAACCTTAAGAGATTTTCGTTAAAATTGGGTTGAGTCGATTTTCCAATTAAGAAAAGTAAAAATATCTATAAAAAAAAAAAAAAAATTAAATCCCGTAAAAGATAAATGCATTCACTTTACGCGGGAGCAATTTCAGCCGAGAACCAGGTTTCAACATGCAGAAACCTTCCGAACATTAATTATTTTCATCAACGACAATTACCCCATGGCTCCTTTCGAACATAATAAACTGTTTCTCTATATCCAAAGATTCAAAATCAACACAATGAATAAACTAAACATTCGTTCTTATGTTGTACTGTTATACCACTGTCCCAGGTTAGGGGGAGGGTTGGGATCCCGCTAACATGTTTAACCCCGCCACATTATTTATGTATGTGCCTGTTCCAAGTCATGAGCCTGCAATTCAGTGGTTGTCGTTTGTTTATGTGTTACATATTTGTTTTTCGTTCATTTTTTTTTTACATAAATAAGACCGTTAGTTTTTTCGTTTGAATTGTTTTACATTATCTTATCGGGGCCTTTTATAGCTCACTATGTGGTATGGGATTTGCTCATTGTTGAAGGCCGTACAGTGACCTATAATTGTTAATGTCTGTGTCATTTTGGTCTTTTGTGGATAGTTGTCTCATTGGCAATCATACCATAAATTCTTTAAGTATGTTGCTATTGATGAGAATTTTCAATAACGGGAACGGTATCTCATTCTTGATAACCTGTTAGCTTACGTGGGCTTCGCAACGTTGAACCAACTACCAACAGGTGCTATGACTTATACCCTCAGACCCCTAGCCGAAGTTCGGGCGTACACGTTACAAACACCTAGCTACGCCACTGGATAAGATATCACATCCCTTAGTATTAATCTGCTATTAAAACAAGGAATATATTTCAAAGGAAATTTCTGGGTATCTTTGATGTCAGTTTTCAAGAAAATTGAGAATGGAAATAGGGAACGTGATCAAGAGACAACCAACCTACCAAAGAGCAGAAAACAGCCCAAGGCCACCAAAAGATCTTTAACATTGCGAGAAAAACAGGCACGCAGAGGCGGGCGTCATCTTCAAGATTTATATTTATTACAATAACATCCGAATTATTTAATGATGGAACAGCTTTTAAATTTTATGAATTCTACTGATAGATTATTAAGTTGCTCTTTTTTTATCTGAATTGCAGGACACTACTATTCTATTGGGAAATGTGGAATGCCTATGCAGATGAGAAAATGTCCACAGTGTAATGTGGCAATTGGAGGTACAGATCATATGCTAACTGATGACAATGAGAGAGCTATGGACTTTGAAAATCTTTAAATTTCTGTTATATACTCTACAATACGTTGTCGTTAGGAGATGACATTGAATTTTTTAGCGTATTGTGAGGACATTTAACGCAAAAAAAAAACAAATATGTTAGCGCCAAAGTGTAGCCCAAATTTTTGTTTAAATAACGGGCTTTGGACTTGATAAATTGTTGAAAATCACAGTTATACGGACCTTTTTTCTAAACGCTTTCAGATATTGGGCTGATTTTTTGTATGTCAGTTACTCATGATGAGTTACAGATCAAGTTTAAGTTTCGTTCCGCTCTGCTAATTTTTGCCAAAATTAAGGGTTTACAACTTTGAAAATTGTTGAAATTCATAGTTATACAGACTTTTTTTCTATACGCCTCCAGATTTTGAGCTGATTTTGAATATGTGAGACTACCATCATGTTTGTGTCCAGCTGTGTTATTGAAATAATATTGCAGATTTTTCAACTTTTTGAGACGGGGCCATTCGTGTCGCTTTGACACATCTAGTTCAAATACTGTTGTGTAAGTGATTGATAAGTGCACACTGATATTTATTACGTAAATATATATGCAATCATAGTTACAAAAAGAAATCCGCATTATACAAAAAACTTTTTCTGTTTAATTCTTGATTAATATGTTTAAGTGATTTACTATAAGGTTTGATTTTATTTAATTTAGTTTTTATGTTTGTTTTTATGTTGAATATTATACTAACTATTTATTACCATAATTCTGTAGATTATGCAGATGTACCTTTATTGGAACGTATAATAGTAAGATTCCTTTTTAGCTCACCCGACCCGAAGGGCCAAGTGAGCTTTTCTCGTCACTTTGCGTCCGTCGGGTCAAATTTAACCAAACTTGGCCACAATCATCATTGGGGTATCTAGTTTGAAAAATGTGTTCGCTGACACGGCCAACCAACCAAGATGGCAGCCACGGCTAAAAATAGAACATAGGGGTAAAATGCAGTTTTTTTATTATAACTCAAAAACAAAAGCATTTAGGTCAAATTGTTTTTCAGGTAAAGATCTATCTGCCCTGAAATTTTCAGATGAATCAGACAACCCGTTGTTCGGTTGCTGCCCCTGAATTGGTAATTTTAAGAAAATTTTGCTGTTTTTGGTTATTATCTTGAATATTATTATAGATAGAGATAAACTGTAATCAACAATAATGTTCAGCAAAGTAAGATTTACAAATAAATCATCATGACCGAAATGGTCAGTTGACCCCTTTTAGAGTTATTGCCCTTTATAGTCAATTTTTAACCATTTTTCGTAATTCTTAGTAATCTTTTACAAAAATCTTCTTCTCTGAAACTACTGAACCAAATGAATCCAAACTTAGCCACAATCATCTTTGGGGTATCTAGTTTGAAAAATGTGTCAAGTGACCCGGCCATCCAACCAAGATGGCCGCCACAGCTAAAAATAGAACATAGGGGTAAAATGCAGTTTTTGGCTTATTATAACTCAAAAACCAAAAAAATTAGAGGAAATCTGATTGGGGTTAAACCGTTAATCATGTCAAAATCTATCTGCCCTGAAATTTTCAGATGGATCGGACAACCTGTTGTTAGGATTGGTATTTTTAAGGAAATTTTGCCGATTTTTGTTATTATCTTGAATATTATTATAGATAGAGATAAATTAAACTGTAAACAGCAATAATGTACAGCAGAGTAAGACCTAAAAATATTAAAGTCAACATGACCAAAATGGTCAATTGACCCCCTAATGAGTTATTGTCCTTTATAGTCAATTTTTAACAATTTCATAACATTTGTCAATTTTTACTAACATTTTCCACTGAAACTACTGGGCCAAGTTCGTTATAGATAGAGATAATTGTAAGCAGCAAGAATGTTCAGTAAAGGAAGATGTACAAACACATCACCATCACCAAAACACAATTTTGTCATGAATCCATCTGCGTCCTTTGTTTAATATTCACATAGACCAAGGTGAGCGACACATTCTCTTGAGAGCCTCTAGTTTGCTTATTGTATCAAAAACCCTATATTTCTCCCAAACAATACTGAGATCACTCCCAGTTGTTGGTTGGTTTCGTGCTTAGTCTTTAGTTTTCTATGTTGTGTCTTATCATCATCATATGTACTATTATTTGTCTGTTGTTTTTTTTTTCATTTTTAGCCATGGCGTTGTCAGTTAATTTTCGATCTATGAGTTGGACTGTTCCTTTGGTATCTTTCGCCCCTCTTTTACTAACCATACAAAACAAATTTGCAATTTAAGAATTTTATCCAACTTTATGCACAGGAAGTAGATTTCCAACAATTTTTTGACAATGTTAAATAAAAATATATTTCTTTACATCATGATCAAGCAAAACACACATATTATATAACTGCATATATATGTCATACATTTTGCTTTGTGTTCGTTTTCAATACCACAAATGTACATGTATAATGTTTATGATATTGTACAGTGTATTATGCCAATTTCTCCTGTAGTACCTAACTTAAAAACAAGAAGTTTTTATGAAAACTATTTAATCACGTCTGTTTTGAGAAATGCTCTTACGATTGTTGGTTTTAATAGGTATAGGAAATAGAGATTTTAGTTTAGAATGCAAATGTTTATATTTGGTTCCTTTTTAATAAATATTATAGTTGATATGTAAATTTTTGGTTTTTGGTTTTAGGGAAGCACATGTTTTCCTTTTTCATTGTAAACCAAAACGATATAGAGGGTTATACGCCTCTGGAACAACTACTTCACAGTGTGGGAACGGAACTGTTCGATTTTCTTATATTTTGGTCATTCGGGTGACTGTCAAGCGGTACTCTGACCGAAAAAATAACAATTTTATTAGTGGAAATGTTTATGAACTTTAATTCTTTATTATATAAAGTTTCTGTTGCAAGCTTTAGTAATCAAAACTTTATATATGTGAATATGACTATTCATGTAATAAAAACGATATTTGCATCCAAACGCTTTCCTTAGAATGGTGGAGCTCCGAGTAAATCGATCAAAATTGTCAAACAAACATCGAAAAACCAATCGTTGCTACACGAATTTTCACATGTACCTTTTTATATACAGTTTAACCTCTCTGAAAGTTTAAAAGCCATTGTCAAAATAGAAACCCAAATATATTCATTTTCTCAATATTAGATATTTTTATTGACTGTGCAATCGCTTACGAGTTAACTGTATAATTATCACTTGGAGCTTTACTGTATAATCGCTTGGTAAATTTGTTTCTTTTAAGTAGTTATCAAGGGCACCAGGATAGTAATTTAATACGTCAGACGAGCGTTTATTCTACACAAGACTCATCAGTAACGCTCAGATCAAAATAGTTATAAAGCCAAACAAGTACAAAGTTGAAGAGCATTACATATGCATTTCATTGGTTGTTCCTTGTCTGTCCTATTATATATCTATGGTATTTGAAATGAATCAGACTCATTTTGGTCTTTTGTGGATAGTTGTCTCATTGGCAATCATACCACATCTTCTTTTTTTTTATATCAGATAGAGGATCGGGAGATTCTAACTTAATAAAGGCATGTGAACGTGGAATGGTTGTAGCTATTCACGGAACCAAGAAAAGACATTCATATGTCTACAACAATGATATAAAAATAAGTAGATGTGATATATATGCAAATGAGATGTCCATTTATTACAAGCTATAACAATTATAGCTTCTGGTGTAAAAAATAATCTCCCTTAAAAATAAACGTTATCAAGGATCGGGGTATGACTTGTTATCTGAATAAAAGAGAAAACATCAAATTATTAAACATGAATTTTCGTCATAATACTAATGCATAAAGGCTTATAGCTTGGTTTAACATGTTTATGTGTGCCCAGTTTTCCCCAAAACCGGGACTGGTGTTACAGCACAACACAAGACACAACCATAAAAAATCAGTTGAATTGTCAGGTCACCTTTTCAATACTATCATGAACGATATCAGACTACACAGATACTATAGTACAAGTAATTTTGATGTACAGTTTTAAAGCTGTATATATATAAACTGTATATGAACATGTATATACAGCTGTAAAGCTGTTATATAAACACTATTTTTAAAGCTGTATATAAACTGTACATCTGTTAAGCTGTATATAAACCGTACATCTGTAAAACTGTATATACATTCTAAAGTATATCAATTACCATATGGTAACAAGAATGTGTCCCTAGTCACGGTACACGGATGCCCCATCCGCATTATCATTTTCCATGTTCAGTGGACACAAAATGGGGTAAAAACGCTAAATGGCATTAAAATTAGAACGATTATATCATAAGGAACAGGTATACTAAGTTTCAAGTTGATTAGACTTCAACTTCATCAAAAACTACCTCGACCAAAAACTTTAACCTGAAGCGAGACAGACGAACGAACGAACTAACGGACGGACGGACTGACGGATGGACGAACAGACAAACGGACGCACAGACCAGAAAACATAATGCCCATAAATGGCATAAAAGTTAAATTATTCAATGCCCAGTTTATATAGTTTTGCAGATATACAGCAGTCTTGCATGTAGATTACAAAACCACTTTGCTTGTTGATAAGAACTGTTATAACAGGGCTGTTATTGCTTCCACTCGTGAAAAGATCACAATGAACGGTGTGTTATATGAATAACTGATTCGAATCATGCATTAATCTGGTTGGTCTGTGCTTCTATGTGCCACCAAACGACGACCTTTCCTTTAATTTTGCGCACAACCACTTGTTTCAGATCTCCCTAAATAATATACCTTAATGTTATATTAAGGTATACAGGGGAAAACTCTGAGACAAGTAACTGTGGTTATGCGTTATATTTAGGTCAATGTGGATGAAATAAATGAAAGTGAATATTAAAAAAAAAATAACAATTATTTGAATAAAAAATAAAAGAATGTTTTTATTAAACAACCAAGTTACCATAACCAGATAAAACTCTTTGAATGTGCAGATAAATGTATTGTACTTTACATATTAATATCATTGTTTGCTATTTGAAGAAGAAGACTCCACGTAGATAACGTTTACTTATTTTGGTACCGGTGTGTCCAGCGTGGAGTTCTCATAATCTTCATAGTTTTCTGCCTGACATAGAGACTGACAGAAACTCTTAAACGACCATGGTTCTTTTGGTGGTTCATATACTTTGTATAACATATCGAGCACTTCATAAGATGTGGGTCTTTTCTTTGGATTAGCGTGAGTACATCTACTGGCAATTTCCTTCAGCTGAAAATGAAAATTTACAAATACAAAAATATCACGTTATACTGTACAAGTTTAAAATAAGCAAATATACGTTGTAAAGTATATTTATGTTAATATACTAAACAAATGTCTGTACATTTCTATAAGTATAACATAAGAACATGTAGATGTGTAATAATTGCACTAGGGCCAACTATCAACTAGAGACCTAATAACGTATAGATATATATAAGTAATTGTATGTCACCGTAAGACCTTCAACAATCAGCAAACTCCTCAAACTCAGCTAAAAAGATCACTACATGACAGATGACACAATGTGGAACAATCGAATAGAAAAAAAACAATGGTTTTGTTTTGTTTGGACAAAAACGCAAAACAAATATGCTAGTAAACAACAACCAACGACAACCAGTAATAATGGTCGACAACAAAACAGACATACTAGTGTTATAGATGGAGTTCTTTATACGGTAGGCACTTACATGGCATCTGTAGTATTTACACGAAGAGTAAACAAAGTGAATGAAGTTGGGAGATCTTTAACATAACTAAGCTGCGATGCTGTAACCTAAAAATACCAATTGAAACAGGAAGAGGGAATGGAATTCCTAGAGATGAAAGACAGTGTCATCTCTGCTACTTGTCAATTGGAAATGAGTTTCACTACTTATTTGAGTGCCAATCTGATCTTGTTAAAAATATCAGAAAAAAATATATTTCAGAATATTACCGCATTTATCCATGTGTTGAGAAAATGGAGGGACTGCTTTCATTTTGCAATATCAAAGTTCTTAAACATTTATCATTGTTTATTAAGAAATTAGTTAAAATATTGTAACTTATATGATTATATGTTAACATATATATATTGTTTTGTAGTAACCGTAATAATGACTATGTATTTTGCCTCTTGTTGCACATGTAAATATGTGTCTGAGTGTTTTCAAATAAAGTATATTGTTATATTATTATTATTATTGTTATTGATAATATAACTAGATTACTCAGTCCATTCATAAACACCCATTGTAACTACATGTATTATGATAGATCAAATGATGTATGGCCAACTGTTTTTGCCATGAATAGTACAGATCGGAAACTATGATAATACTATTTTAGTCTTTGCGTCAAAATACTTGTACATGTAAGTTTCTGATATTATGAACATCGATGTTTAGTATAATTGTTCACATGATCAAGATGGGGTAAGAACCGAAGAAATTTTGACTTAACTTTAAAACGTATAAAAGTCTTACACATTGTATTATTTTTCTCTCTTCCTCTTCTTTCGTCATCCAGTCACAATCATTGTCCTCACCTTCGTCATCTTCATTTTCGTTATCTTCATCACAACCGTTCTTTTCTTCCTTGTCACCAGCATTGTTCTTGTCCGGGTTACCTCCCTTGTTCTCCAACTCATCTTCAGAAATTTAAATCATCACTTTCTAGAAGGGGTGTGTTGCTCATTCTCAAGTGCTTTGTTGGCTTTTGTTTGTTTTTGTTTATCATTTTCCGTTTTTTACCAACTAACATTATTAACCCCGCCACATTATGTATGTGCCTGGCTCAAGTCAGGAGCCTGTTACGGTAATTCAGTGGTTTTTGTTTGTTTTTGTGTGACATATTTGTTTTCAGTTCATTACATTGTAAATACATTAGGGCCATTAGTTTTTCTCGTTTAGATTGTTTTACTTTTGTCATTTCGGGGCCTCTTATAGGCGACTATAAAATATTGGCTTTGCTCATTGTTGAAGGTTGTACAGTGAACTCTAATGGGTAATTTCCGAGTCATTTTCTCTCTTATGAAGAGATATCTCATTGGCAATCATTCCACATCCTCTTTGTTATATTTCAGCAAAACAAGTGCAAAGTTAAAAATAAAAAACAATACACATAGTTTAGCTAATATAAACTTAGATACATGAACAGATAAGCATACTGGTAATATACAAAATCAATTCCAATCAGGAAAAAACATCATGAACTTCTCATTTTTGTCAAATCTTTAAATATCGCTTTGGTACATGCACGCAATAATCGCTAAAATTACAGTATAGCAAGTATCTGTACTTCGATTTATATTTCTATCGCGTATACAGTAGTTCTTTTTTCCATGTAGGAACAAAATACTATAATATGAAAATTGATATTTTCTTTAACAGTTGTATTTTCTATCACTTTTCTATTTCTACTACATGACTGTTACCTGGTATTACATTGTCGTTCAGTTTTTGTTTGTTTTATTGTTGTTTTTTGTGCTTTTTAAAACTTACAATTTTCTGCATTTTCTTTTTCCTGTATTTTGCATGATTGTGTCCACGTCTTTTCCTCTATAAACGATCTGAAATGTTTCAAGCATTTCCAAAATGCAGTGAACAAGAATTTAGTTAATTTAGAACTAACTACTTAGTTGTCTAAAGGTATCGTTTAATTCCCTTTTCTATAATTTTGAACCCATACACCGAGTGACATTAACTTAGCAAGAACCAAAATCCTTCAATTTATAGAATGTGAAAATTGGTAGTCTGTATCCCTTGACGTATTGATAGAAGGGCGTCGAATAAAAATTAATAAAACAAGCAGTCGCACATTACACAAAACAACACAAATGACTGATCAACATGAATGTGTACGCATGTGTGGAGTGACGTCTCAGATCTCAATGTTCGCTACAACATTTGATTCAGCACAAAGAGACACATTTTAAAATGCATTTTACTGAATCCCATTCGACATGTGCTTTTCGAAGAAGTTGGAAGATACACAAGGTGTGCGTCATTATAATATTGATAACTTTACACTGTAAATGATACCTTTTTAGAATCTTTACCAGGAATATGACAAAAATTACAAAATTCGAAATGAATGATCAACAAACAATACTTACTTATTTTCTGCCATTTTATTGATATCTGAAACTTCGCTGATATTTAATAGAATGTCAAATGCTCATAGCTATTGAACATTTGTATCAATCAGTTTTATTTCCCTAGACAGACTTTACCAATGAATATTTATATGGTATTATAAATTTGTGTTTAAATTGTAGCTTACCGTGGGGAATGTCGGTGGAATTTAATGATTTTATTTGATGCAAATGCAACTTTCATTAATATTTATCTGAAATACTTGTAAAATGACATCTAATTTGATGATCTTTCTAAGATATTAACCCCTAGAGGAGAAGATTCGCTTGATAACTAGTCACAGATTGGTGTTTAACTGTTAGGGCATTCAATGTAGTACATATATCATGGGTCTTAGGACTACCTTAAGATATTAAGTTTTCCAATAATTATGACTTGTAAAGACCAAAAGAGAATAGATTGCCTAAGACTCTAAGACTAATGAAAATAGGGGCAGATAGTATCATGTTGTTAATATATATAAACTCATCATTAGTGAATAAAATAATTCCTCATAAAAGCTATAAACTATTAGAATTAAATGAATTGATAATACAACATACATTGCATTTCACAAATTTCGATTCTGCACTAAAATTAAGGTTTCAAATTAAACTGTATTGATAAGCACAGATTAGCAATATGTAATCTTATAAATTGAACACAGTTGACGAAGGACGTGCATGTTCAAGGCTTATATCTAATGTACACGAAACGCGCGTCTGACGTATTCAATTATAACCCTGGTCCCTTGATAACTATTTACACATCTGGGCCGATGCCACTGCTGGTGGACGTTTCGTCCCCTAGGATCGATATTATTACGAGAGGTAACCAAGCAGCTGCGCAAAATTTGATCTGGCGAAAATTACGAACAATTAGTATTAAACCTACTAAACGAAGATTCAGAACAGAGGTAGAAGGAATTTAAGTAAGCATTTATCAATTGGATAGTTTTTTGTGACATTTTCCCCTGTTTCTATCGAGTTAAATAAAAAGCATTTTTTAAGCCGACAACGTCGCCATCGAACGCCGCCATTTTCTTATTGTTCAATCAAGTTTTCTTAGCAACGTAAGACAATCTGCTTTAATTTTGCAAAAATCCCGCAATATTTAGTGTTATAACGTCAAAATAAAATGATGGAGTCCAATGCTGGTAATCAAAATATGGAAGAAGATATTGTTGAACTACTTACTAGAATCATGGAAGTAATATTTAATATTACTTCCATGCTAGAATTGATCACCGATTAGGTGTTATTGAAGGGAGGACGGATAAAATAGAAAGCATTGATAGAAAACTTGGCGAGCTTACGAGTAAAGTGACAAGCATTGAAAAAGAAGTTGATAATTTAAAAAAACGAACAAATACATTAGAGAAAGATACAGTGGAATTTAAAAAAGAACTAACTGAAGCTAAGAGAGATATTAATGAATTGAAAGATGCCTCTAACGCCGCTAACAAATAAATGTGTCAGATCTGCGGGAGAAAATTTTAGACCTGCAATGCAGGTCAATGCAAAATAACCTTGTTTTTAGTGGAATTGAGGAAAAACCCGAGGAAGATACCAAAATCGTAATTCAGAACTTCATTTCGAATGAACTTTCAATTAAAAAAGATATACAGTATGGAAATATCCATAGGTTTGGTAGGGCAGACAAAAATAAGGGCAAACCACGGCTTATTGTTGTGAAATTCGTATATTTTGCTGACCTACGAAAAGTGTTAGAAGCAGGGCCAAAGTTAAAAGAAAAACCTCAGTTTGGGATGAACTTACAATTTCCTATCGAAATCGAAGAAAGGAGAAGAAAATTATATCCTGTCATGAAAGACGCGAAAAGAAATGGGAAAAGAGTAAGTCTGATACGTGACAAATTAATTATCGAAGGCAAAGTTTATTATTCTAAAAACAATATAGAGGAAAGCCAAACCTCCCCAAAAGAAAATAATGATACTGTAAGTAGGCCGAACAAGAGATCTAGAACTAGCTCATCGTCATAGGAAATCGCAGAAAATACAAATGTATATATATAAAAACTTTGAATCATAAACAGTGTAAGCTAAACTGCCGTGAATATTAAATTAGAAAATTAAAAATATTAAGCTTAAATTTATGTGGAATTAATGTGGAATTAAGACAAGCATGAAATATCCCGAATTTATTGACCTTATAACCAAATACGATATATTATGTTTCCAAGAAACCAAAACCGACAACTGCGACCATTTATTCCTGCCTGGCTATACTTTCAAATGAAAAACAGATCAAGCTTATCAAATAGACGATCCTAATAATTTGTTATAAAGATGAGATTTTAAAATATGTCCGACTTATAGAAAATGAGAGCAAATTTGTCATGTGGATTAATATTTCATCCCAATACACAAAAACGGAAATCGAATAAATCATGGTTTGACAACGAATGCAGGCAAAAAAGAAAAAGACAAGGCGCACTCAAAGATTATACAGACTATGTAAATCATAATTTTGTACTTTTAAAATATCTTACTGTATTTGTTTACCTTAACTATTGTAAATGTATTTATATTGTATGTTTCTCTGTAAACTTGTATTTAGTTTTTAGAGAATAAAGTATCTATCTATCTATCTACCAGCCCAATAGTCAGCACTTCGGTGTTGACTTGGCTATCAATTATATGGTAATTTTTATAAATTTCCTGTTACAAATCTTTAAATTTTTCGAAAAACTAAGGATTTTTGTATCCAAGGAATAGATTACCTTAACCGTATTTGGCACAACTTTTTGGAATTTTGGGTCCTCAATGCTCTTCAACTTTGTAGTTGTTTGGCTTTATAACTATTTTGATCTCAGCGTCACTGATGAGTATTTAATTTTATGTAGACGAAACGCGCGTCTGGCGTATTAAATTATAATTCTGGTACCTTTGATAACTATATCATGATGAATGCATGTGGATATTTTAATTTGTAAAACACATTATATGTAAACAAAATGACTTTTAAATTTTATCAACATCCTTATAACATTTAAAAAGAAGATATATTTGCATATCTGAAAAGTGCATTTCTAATTGGACAGGGTGTTAAAAGGATAAATTATTATATGAAGGGTGATTTAATGTGAGATGTTAATCAAACCACCATTATTTACAATGCAAGACTCAGTCCGTGCATCGTATAGGTTATCATATGGTTTGCGGCGTCATAAGTAACAGTACTCGGAACTTTTCTGTCTGCTGGATCAGGTCCTGTTCAGTTACGTACCCTTAAAGCGGCCCGAGGGTACACAAATTTCAGCAAACATTTAAACATTTATTTTTTAAATTACAAATTTTATTTATTACGTATACATTATTAGTTGTTATTTTATGATATGGTACAAAAATTAACAAAATAAATCAATTCGTTTTGACCCTAGATGATTTTTAAAATGTTTATATCATTGAAAAAGCTCCAAATTATCTCCCTTTGGTGCAAAAATGCATATTTTTGGCATTCAAATTGAAATATCTTTTTTAAATCATCGGTGATTTATATGTTTTATTATTTTTGTTCAAATCAGCTGTACTCAAAACTAAACAGTTGTAAAATTTAAGCGATTTTATAATTTAGTTTTTTTTTTTTTTTTTTGTTTCGATGTTTCCTCTATTTCTCCTATATAAAAAAAATTCAACTATAAAAAAAGTACCTAAGTGAAGTTAACAAAAATGTATGCTTCTTTCGAAGGCAGATTGTGAGCTTAAATGAACGGTGATCCCATTCTTTTATTTTATTGTTTTATTAAGTAAATGTTAACGTTCATTTATAGAAAAAAATAGCGAAATCCTACATTTAAAAAAAAATGATTTATTCCCTCGAGTCCCCGCAAAACGTAACTATAGCCTTATTTAAGCTCTGTTATACTTTTCAGTATGTTATTTTTAACAAGCACTAATTTGATGGTGTTAGATCTTACCCAATTATTTTGCTCAGAATACACTAAACTTAAACAGCTATGGTCAGTCTTACACTTGCAGTGAGGATGAGTTCTTTTTGCTTCGTATTGAAGATCTCGCTGTGACCAAGGATTTCAATAAAAAGAGCTGTTCCTTTGCGTTTGTGTTATGTTGCTGTATGTGTACTGGTTTTGTGTAATGAGTGGTAGGTATCCAATATACTTTTTTTTTCTTGCAAGGCAAAGTCTTATATTTTGAAAAGAAGGATCTCTCTACAAAATTATTTATTCCCATAAAATACATGTAGTTTACAACAGTGATTAATACATTGTAACGTTGTATTGTAGAATCATTTGTCCCTTTCAATGAACTATCGGCTTGTAAATGATCCGTTTTTATTTTCTAAAAAGCAGATAATTCTAAAAATGTTGTGCGCAATTATAGATAATTCGTCATAGATGCAATATTTTATATTATGTGACTTTTCATTTTTCAACAAGACTGTACTAATATATTTATCAGGAATGATTTTTTTTGTTTTGTTTTGTGAATCAATGAATTCCTAGCACTAGTACCGAATACCGTTCTGCAACTATACTTTTCAATAAAAAAAAAGAGGTGCACGACTTTCGAAATCAATCGTATGTTTCATGTGTCCAGCAGCATCTGTTGACCCTACCTGGGCACCTGAGATCATATTTGTTTCATATTTGCAAAGTGTTTCTAAATCTATATTTTATATGTTTACTGCTATAGTTAAGCTGTTGTTTGTCGTTGTTCGTTTTTGCTTTTTGATTATTTGTTTTGACTTGTTCTCGAATTATGAGTTTGAGTATACCTTCGGGATCCTCCTATAATAACAACTGTCGGGTAACTGCTGCTTAAATTGTTTAAGTCAGGGACTATCTTTTGGTCTGTTGGGTTTTTTTTCTTTTTAGAGCCTTAAATGTAAATACAAACTATTGTTTTTTTTCCGATTTAATCGTCAAAAGTAACATAACCAGTATATTTTGAAAGACTGGCTGAATTAACCACATTTAGTTTGACATGTATGTTCAGATTCAATTTTCAATTGGTACATATGTTCACTGCACACAAAATTTCGCTCGCCTTTTGCAACAATTTTATTTTAATAGACATAAGTGTAAGAAATCAACAGGGACAACTTAACAGTAACTCTAATGATGTAAACCTTCAATATGACCAATATTGACTAGTTGCAACTAAAAAGAAGAAATCAAATTACAACATCAACCATATGATTTACTGAAACGATTACAAGTATATCGATAATCGGAAACAAATAACGATATAACAAAGCGGTCTCATGTTGCTGTTATTTTTTTTTTTTTTTAATCATAGACCATTATTTCGAGGAGGAATTACTTCACCTACTGCATTCGTACCATTTAAAACAGAAATAATGTTAGCCGCAGCAATTTCCGACATACTGTTTCTTGATTCCCATGTATTACTACCCATATGTGGGAGAACAATACAGTTGTTTAAGGTCAATAACAGATGATCTTTAGGAAGTGGTTCCGGTTCAGTTACGTCTAATCCGGCAGCCGCAATAGTGTTTGTACGTAATGCTTCATATAGGTCATCATGTTGGATTACTCCCCCTCTCCCGGAATTAACTAACACTGCACTGTTCTTCATCTTTTCGAAAGCCTTCGTATTAAACTTGTGCTTAGTTTGTGGAGTTAAATTACAACATATACATATCATATCAGAATCGCTCAACAAAGTGGGGAAATCTACATATGTAGCGCCAATATCATCAGCGTAACTAACTCTGCAGACATCATGGTAAATAATTCTTTCAATTCCGAAAGGTTTCAGTCGTTTAGCCACCCCGTATCCTATACGACCAAGTCCGAGGATTCCGACTGTTTTGTTTGTTAATTCGACTCCACACAGCCACATAGGTTTCCATTTGCCCCATTCTCCTACATGGACAGCACGTATTCCTGAAAATACAATGAATGTATAAATGTTATTTAACGGAAAGGGGGTAGCATTTATTTAGTAATCCTATGATTATAAGCACACATTGACATAGTCAGCTAAGATCGTCCTTTCAACAAGCGCCAAATATGAAGCAGTATCTGTTTACCCTTCCGAAGCAACTGAATCTCCTGGTTTTGGTAAGGTTTGTGTTGCTCGATCTGTATTGTTCTAAGTTGTGCTTTTGTGGGTTTGCTTCTATTTTCGTTGTGTTTTTGTTGGTTTTGGGTTTTTTGTTTTTTTTTTGTTTTTTTTTGGCTATGACGTTTTAAATTTCTCTCAACTTGATATGAGTTTTGAGTTTTGAGTTTTGGATCCCCGCCTCTTTAATTTTCACAATGCTTAAATCCTTTATACGAATAAGTCTCGTTACCAAACAATTTGATTGAAATCCAAGAACACAACTTGGTGTTCGTTACTACATTTATGTTGAGCTCTATGTACCCTCTAAAGGTTTTAATAATAATCATTTCTGAGGTTGGATCATCTAATTAAAAAAATATATATCTCTGATTTCGTTATACTACATATGAGTATTACGTAGTATAACGAAATCAGAGATCTATATTTTAATTAGCTATAGATAGGAGGTTGGATTAATTTGTTGTTAAATATTTTGTGTGGAATGTCGGAGCTGATCTTAACAATTATTCTAAATTTTCAAATAATTATAACGGATTATTTTTCAACATAATTAGTACATTTCTTTAAAGTATTCATTAGCAGAACATTGCTTTTTAAGCATGTTACTTGTCAGGTTGAGCATTTACTATATATCTAACTCGAGACTACTTTTAAAACTACATGTACCTTCATATAGTCTCCTCGCCACCAGCAGTAGAAGAGACACCGTTAGTTCTGACACACTATCAGTTGATACATTTGGAGTGTTTGTTACAGCTATCCCCCTTCTTTTACAAGCTTCAAGATCTATGTGCTCATAACCTACAGACATAGTCGACACAATACGCAGGTTTTCACCTAGTAAAAAGAGGATATTTGTTAATTATACTCAGGTTTTCATCTAGTAAAAAGAGTATATTTGTTAAAACGCAGGTTTTCACCTAGTAAAAAGAGTATATTTGTTAATACGCAGGTTTTTACCTAATAAAAAGAGTATATTTGTTAATACGTAGGTTTTCACCTAGTAAAAAGAGTAAATTTATTAATACGCAGGTTTTCACCTAGTAAAAAGAGTATATTTGTTAATACGCAGGTTTTCATCTAGTAAAAAGAGTATATTTGTTAATACACAGGTGTTCACCTAGTAAAAGAGTATATTTGTTAATACGCAGGTTTTCACCTAGTAAAAAGAGTAAATTTGTTAATACGCCTAGTAAAAAGAGTAGAACTAAACACATTTATTCAAAAACCCGTTATTGGCATGACACGGATTATGTTCTTCTCATATATGTTAATATGATGGTATGATGCTAAACCCCTAACGGGAAGGATTGTGCCTGATATTCATATGATGAAATCATAATCTTTCAATCAGTTTAATTGAAGTCTGGAGATGGCATGTCAGTTAACTGCTAGTAGTCTGTTGTTATTTATGTATTATTGTCATTTTGTTTATTTTCTTTGGTTACATCTTTTGACATCAGACTCGGACTTCTCTTGAACTGAATTTTAAATGTGCGTATTGTTATGCGTTAACTTTTCTACATTGGCTAGAGGTCAGGAGCCTCTGGCCTTTGTTAGTCTTGTATTATTTTAATTTTAGTTTCTTGTGTACAATTCGGAAATTAGTATGGCGTTCATTATCACTGAACTAGTATATAATATTTGTTTAGGGGCCAGCTGAGGGACACCTCCGGGTGCAGGAATTTCTCGCTACATTGAAGACCTATTGATGACCTTCTGCTGTTGTTTTTTCTATGGTCGGGTTGTTGTCTCTTTGACACATTCCCCATTTCCATTCTCAATTTTATATTTGTTAATAAGCATGTTTTCACCTAGTAAAAAGAGTATATTTGTTGATACGCAGGTTTTCACCTTGTTAAAAGAGTATATTTGTTAATACGCAGGTTTTCACCTAGTAAAAAGAGTATATTTGGGTGTTCACCTAGTAAAAAGAGTATATTGGTTAATACGTAGGTTTTCACCAAGTAAAAAGAGCATATATGTTATTGTCCTATCTGAATTACTTCCCTTACACTGCAAAAATGGTTTTTGATGTGTATTTTTCTGTCGATATTTTTCAAATTTTTTTTTCGATAGCCTACATCGAATTTTTAAACCAAATACAAAGGATTACAAATGTCCTCATCACATTGAAAATTTGGATGTTATAGAACATTTAAATCTAATTTAACAAAATCAATTAAAATACGTTAGATTTAACAAAATCAATAGACTTACGTAAGATGCATGTGTCTGACATATGCACCAAGGTCTTATATTTATTGCCAACTCAGGACAAATCTTTCTACAATATTTTTCTTTTTATAATCAAGTTTAAAAAAGAATTTATAAGGTATATCTAAATAAGATTTTTTTTTAAAACAATGGAGAAACCGTGTTCGTTATCACCCAAGAAGCTTTTATTTCAGATCAAATTTGTTTTAAAAAATAACCATATATACGATAAAAGTTATAGTACTGATGCATTTTGATATGAAAACAAGTATATAATAAGGCAAAAATACCAAGCAACTTCACAGTATGTTACTGTTGAAGTTTGTCCTGAATGGTGTTTATTTTTTCATTGACTTCCTACTTCATTGACTTCCTACTTCATTGACTTCTTACTTGCAAAGAAGCAAAGACGACAACCTATGATATATCATAACAATACAGTATAAAAACCGATGCTGTGGCCGTTATTAATATTCTACAGCAGTTGAAAGGTACAGGAAACAACTATTGCAAATACACGAGTATGTTGCTAGTGAGTTGGAAAGTCAACTGTCCAAATAAAAGCTTTACAAAAATACATCTAAAAATCATATTACGATTTTTATCCAATAAGTCGAAATAGTGGTATCAAAACACTTTACAGGAAAAGAAAAGTAAATATGTATATATTTACCTGCTTTTGCTAGGACTTCGTCATCTATTTTATCAGTCAGCATACACAGCAAAGCTCCTACTCCCTGAACTTTCTTGAGAAGTTCGTCTTGTGGAATGGCTTCATCACTGTCCCAAAACTGTACATCACAATCCTGTTGTAGTATGTCAAGTCCGGGTTTGGGTATCCTCCTAGTCACAAACACTTTAATTTTTGTCATCCTCTCTAGATATGTTAAAAAACATATACTAGTAATCTGTTATATAAAATGTTATTCGAATGTTATTAATAACTATTTGTTTAGAGTAAATATAGCAAGATAAATTAGCTGTTATCAATATTTCTGTGTTGAAATGTCGATGACACTGTAAACGCCCATACGATACTGGACAGTATTTTATACATAACAGTGAAACCTACGAAAGGATTACGTGAGAAAATTAAGGTTTAGAATCAGCTCTAGACTTCTATCTATCGATTGATAGCAGACAATGTCAAATGAAGGACAATCCAACCTCCGCAACATAACGAATAACATTCGAACATCTTAATGACGACAAAAGGATGCAGAAGAGTAACGAATATCCTAATTGATAATCTGTCTTAATTGACCTTGATAAAACAGCAAACGTGCTACCCTGTGCACGCTAATTTACATCGACTTCTGTCTAATTTCAAAACGATTTAAAAGATGAGGTGTTTTGTATGATCTGACAATTTAATCTGAAATTAATTACGTAACATTTATTCCTTTAAAAGTGCATTCTGTTATTAATCTCATTTTTATTCACAACTTGTATCACACGAACACGCCTATTACATACTTGTACGTGTTTGTCTTTCTTGTATATTCAAGGGTGAGATCAAACTTTACCGTTTGATTAAACATAAAGACCTTGTGAGTAAATCATTTCTTGACACATTGTCAATCTTACATAATTACGTATTATCTTTGCTCCTCTGTATGACAAACTATAAATAGATCGAGTCTACAATATTGGGGCGAAATAAGAAACAAGATAAGTTTTAGAAATGAAAAATAAGAAAAACCGACAAAGTGGAGGATTTTCTTTACCCTATAAAAAGTGTGTTGTTTTTTTAATTGTATTGACTGGTTGCAACTTTTATTAGTTAAGATCCAGCACGGGACAGGTGCACTCGACAAGTCATAGTCCTAAGTCAAACAAAGTTTGTTAATGTCTGTGTCATTTTGGTCTTTTGTGGATAGTTGTCTCATTGGCAATCATACCACATCTTCTTTTTTATATCTTCTAAGATATGTATCCTAACATTGGTTTTTATATCGTAAGGATATACAGTCTGTATACTTATAGGTGTCATAGGATGGTCTAAGGTTTGTCTTAAAAGTTGCGATGTCGTAAGTCCAAATAGAAACAGCTAATATGGCCTGCAGTCAGTATTGTATTTCTTATTATTCTTCTAAATATTATTTGCTGTCATATGTGATAGTTTGCTGAATACAATTCCACTTTGCTTATCTTTATCGGCAAGAATAATATGATAACACTAATTTCCTTTATTTTTAACAATTTACATGCAGAGGTAGTAAAAAGACTAGTATTGTTACATATATTTGCCAGGGTCCTCCACCATATATTATAACAAAAATAAAAGGACGACAATGCTATCCAATGTGAATGGTATATAGATTGTTGGTATATTGTGAAGTTAGCCGTTGTGTTGATTCCCGACAAACTCTCAACAGACGAACTACATCCGTGAGAGCTGGTTCTGGGTCTAAGCATGATGGGGGAAACTAGCTGTGACAATGCCTAGGATGGTGCATGGCATTGCTGCCGATGTAGAGGCAGGCCGGGATCGACTGACAACTAGAATATCAAGAAACTCGCACTTTATTTAATAAACAAAGTACAACTTTAAAGTTAAAATAAATTGAAAACAATAATAACATACTACAAACATTGCTAATAAAATATCAAATAATAACAATAATAATTACTGTTAAATTAAACATTTGAATTAAAATATTAGTTACTTGTAAACTTTATCTATTTTTCTTCAAAATAAAATTAAAAGAAAATCATTTTTAAAACCAAGAGACTCACCTAGAATATCAAGAAACTCGCTATTAATTTTATAGCGGCTTAATCAGTGTATAATATACTAATTTCTGAACTTCTAGTAACCTTTAATTGACTGCAGCAAACAGAATTACA
This sequence comes from Mytilus galloprovincialis, assembly GCF_965363235.1. Lineage (NCBI taxonomy): Eukaryota > Metazoa > Mollusca > Bivalvia > Mytilida > Mytilidae > Mytilus > Mytilus galloprovincialis. Next base: position 57,870,124 of record NC_134850.1, on the reverse strand, counting down.
AAAAATAACCAGGATAAAAAATAACAGGATAACGAAAGAATTTATAAGTTATTAACTAAAATTAGAATGCATATAGTTATGATCCAAAAAATAAAGGCAACAGTAGTATACCGCTGCCAAACCTCCCGCTTTTATAGCAATAATAAATATATAACATTAAACTGATAACATTTTATGACAGGACTACAATACAGTACAATAGAAAATCAGGCTAATACTAGTTTACAACAAGGTCCTGAATTGTATGTACATATCTAAAATAAAGTATACTTATAGATTATCGTTGATCATCTCAACGAGATTGATTTTCTCGCTTGAGCCGCTTGAGCAATCGAGTTGAGATGACCAATGAAAATCTGTTTATCGCTATTTTACCTATGACGATGTTGTCATGTCAATTACATTAGCAACGTTACGCGCTTCCTTAGTTTCTAGCGATAATTTTCCATCTCAAGCGAGTAGCATGAGATGAAAAATCATCACAAAAAAAAAGATCAAAGGAAAAATGCGCAAAATAGCGATAAAATTCAATAATACAAAATTAATACAACTACAAATATCAATATATATCCAACATCGTTTCGAATTTGTAGACAAGTTGTTCCTTAAAATACTTCAAGATAAATGTTTTAACTATGAACCGAGCGTATATATATATAGTATTCAGTTTTAGTTATTGAAACGAAAATTAGATATATTTCAAGCACGTTATCTGTATATGTGTAATATGACTTACCTAATGCACGTAATATCTAAATACATTGAGATATTCCGGAGTGATTTCGTGAAGTACAAAATAATCTGAAAAGGGCACCCATTACAGCTCTCCCAAAAGGTTTGTTTGACGGTGTCATATTTATTACGATTCAAAAGGATTATAAATCCGACGATAAGTGCACAAAGGTAACCTGTATTAACACAAATAAATAAAACTGCGTAGTAATAGGTTTTAGAAATAAACTAGATCGCGTACAAGTGTACTACGCAATAAAGTTTTTGCTTATATCATATTATTGACTTTTGCGGATTTCCGAGTATGTACCTATACATTAGTGTTGCATTAGTATAATATTGAACACCATAAACGGTAGTTTTGTGTTACAGTAGTAGCTACCTTTGATATGCAAAGTAAGGAAAAAAAAGTTGAAAGAAAAATGTTTAAGAAGATTGAAAGAATACCAATAATTGTAACGGTCCCTTTCTATCCCACGGCCGACACTCGGCTAACCGAGAGATTGGTCGGTTAATCTATATTGAGTATGCGGCTATATGGGAGATTGGTCTGTTAATCGGGTTGGCTATACGTCTGTTAAGAGTAAAACGCACAATTTAATGTTAATTTCTATCAAATATACAGATTTTTGGCATATTATAAGAATCAAATCAAAAAAAGAAAAGTGTCTGACAAAATGATATCTATCATAGAACATTTTCCACCTTCAAAAACATTTCATAGTCTACGCAGTTTTTAGTAAAAGTAAAAGGTGTCGCGCAAGTATGTAGTATTAATGACTACACGCATAGCAATTTTTTTGATAAAAGGCGAAACAAACAATTTTAGATATCATTTAAAAGACACAAACTACTACTTTGGTTCTTGCATATAAATTGACATTAGTAAATATTTCATAATTGTAATATAACGTGAGTAATACCACGTTTTAGTGAAAATTATGGGTTATAAAGTCTGTTAATGGGTTGGACAATTGAAATTGTGTCAGTTAAGAGTTATTTAGCCACGAAAATAGTTTTGCTACCTTTATATTTTCTCATTGAAAAAGTTAAGAATGAGAGATTCTTGAGTAAAAAAAAAATGATAACACGGTGCAGCACTATCCTTCCAGTAAACGCATTTTTGTTTTGACTTTCTTTGCATTTTATTGAAGAGTGTGTCACTTCAATATAGCGTGATCTGGGTTGGCCGCTGGAATATGCATGAATTTATTATTAACGATTTCAATCAGCCTTAATTGTTGTGTCTGCAAAAAGTAGCATGTTCTCAAATCCGACTGAACGTGTCTTCCTAATACAACACAGGGTACTTATAACGTGTTGTCGTTCTCATATGCACATGATATTTGTCACTGGACGTTTAACCCAAATTCGTCAGTATCATCCAATTGGTTCTTTTCTTCTATTACTTAATAATCATCTGTTGTTTATAAATCATTCTAAAGAAGTAAATGGAAAGGAGCGAATGCAGCTACATTTGGTTGTATTAAGTTTAAATTCATGTTATTCCGTTTAGTTCCTTTTCAACATATGTGCAGTGGAGAACTGCAGTTGTCCACATGTAAACTTCAAGCATTTGTTACCAATATGAGTACATCGCAATCCGTTACTGTTTCAACATCCAGGGTGGTTTTATGTCTTTATTCTTAAACAATTATTGTTTTTTTTCTCTCTTTTTTAGCAATGCATCACTCTCTACTGTCCTTATCTTTTATTTATATTCTGTATCTCCATCCAGATTCTCGTGTATACAAGGTTGGGTGGTAAAAACCACCCCCGGTATTTACCAGTGGTATTTACCGGTATTTACCGCCCCGGACAATACTCCCCAAGTGGTCAATACTGGCAAATACTGGTCAATTGAAATTTTTATGGTTGTTTTTACTATTAATTGAAGTAAAAACTTGACAAAAAGTAAAATATACTTCAACTTTAATCTTTATGAATGTGTCAGCTTATAAAATTAATGAATTTGATGTTTTATTCATTTAAAACACTTGTTCCTACTGATTTAAAATTTAGTTATTATGAATTATGATATTGCATACTTCAGATATATATATAAAATTACATTTTATTTCAACATTTATAAATCAATATATTTTTTATTCAAAATGTATGATTTTACAGGTAGTTAGAATTAAAGGTAAATAAAACTACAGGTAAATGAAGTTACATGGGTCTTTTTACCCATCACCTGGCATTGCTAGGTGTGAAAATTTAATTACTAAAACAACAGCCCCCAATAAAAGTTGACAGTACATGGGTTGAAAGTAATAAAATTGATACATGAAGACTCCCTTAAACAATAAATTATTTCCTGTCTATTTAGCTGTGAGATAAAAACCTTCTTCATGCTGGAAATGGAAATATTGAAGCAGGGACAAAAAGTTTTGATCTTTTACTATAATATTATATACACATTAATCAATGTAGATCCATGTTTGAATTTACAATAGAAATTGAAATGAAAGCATTAAAAATGATTTGAACACTTTCTAGATAAATTAATTATTAATAGTAATTATAATTGACCAAGAAGATAGTGGTTTTTATAGGAATGACCACTAAAAATTCAATCGACCAGTATTTGCCGGTATTTGCCAGTATTTCCCGGTATTTACCGGTATTTACCACTGGCATGGTCTAGAACACTTTTTTGCCAACCTTGCGTGTATACCATGAGGGTCCGGATTGGGGTGTTGATTATTTCTGTATTCTTTAAATTGTTATGTTACTTTTCTATACATTTTATTTATCTTACTCATTAATTATTCTTTCTCTATTCTATATATTTAGGCATCCCAATATATTTTACTTACTTATGTTTAGTTACATTACGACGTTAAACGTTATACTGGTCACCAATGTAGATGACAAATTGGTGTCATTCATGACAATAAAACAGAATCCACACAATATATGCGACCATTCTCGGATAAAATTAATTTTACTCTAATTTAACACTTTTTGAAACCACTTTTATCAATTTTCAATATTCATTGACTAAATTGTTAATTGTTCATGTGTTTTGTTTCCGTATATTTTATATTCCATTGCTCATGTTTTGTTTCCGTATATATTTTATGTTCCATTGCTCAAGTGTTGTTTCCGTATATTTTAGCCGCTCGTCTTGAGCCTACCAAATTAACACCCTATATAGTAATAAAATTATACTTTTATTGTCATTCATAACTCTTAACAGACCAATTAACAGACCGGGTTTTATACATCCGACCCATTAACAGACCAGGTTTTAAAAAAAGATTGATTTATGTCACCAAAATACGGATTTTCGTGTAGATTTTTCACACAATGATATCAATTTGGTTAACACACATAATGCCTGTCTTTTTTCGATGTTCAAAATATTGCATGCAAGTAAATTCAACACAGGTGTCATTTTGTGTACATTTTGTGTGTGTAAAATGTGTATAAATTTATTGATGAGTAACTTGCCTTTTCATTTTATAGGTCGTACATAGAAGCTAGAAAAATAATAATTACACCACTGGATTCAGAACATTGAATATTTTTGTTAGACATAAATATTTTTTATGATAAACATATATTTAAAAGGTTATACAATGAAACATGCTGAGTTTTCAATGATTTTCTCGATAACACCTGATTAACAGACTTTAGCCAACCCGATTAACAGACCAACCGCCGATATAGCCGCATACTCAATATAGATTAACCGACCAATCTCTCGGTTAGCCGAGTGTCGGCCGTGTATCCCGAAATGTATTTTACTTTCAGCTAAAAAAAATAATTTTCGGAACAATTTAAAGATCGATGCATCATAAACAATTTATAAGCTGATCTGTTTAGGAGTCAATTAAAGTCTCATGACAGTGTTCCTAAAATTCACGACGGAGGACATTTTTGCCCCAAAAAATGGAGGTTTTGACGCCAAAGTTAAACCTATTTTAGCGCAACCTATTTCACCGATTTTAGCGGAAAGTAGAATTATCTATTGCAATTTTAGCGCAACATTTTTAATCCATTTTATAAACGGGTTGCCTGATTGGTCTGAAAATTTTAGAGCAGATAGATCTTGACTTAATAAACAATTTTATCCCGTCAGATTTACTATAAACGCTTTCAGATATGAGCCAAAAACTGCATTTTACCCTATGTACTATTTTTAGCCATGTCAGCCATCTTGGTTTGCGGGCCGGGTCATCGGACACAGTTTTTAAACTTAATACCCTAATGATGAGTGTGGAGAAGTTTGGTTAAATTTGTCCTTGTAGTTTCAGAGAAGAAGACTTTTGTAAAAAATTACCAAAAACTAAAAGTTGTAAAACATTTACCATAAAGGCCAATAACTCCTTAAAGGGTCAACTAACAATTTTGGTCATGTTGACTTTATTTGTAGTTCTCACTTTGATGAACATTATTGCTGTTTACAGTTTATCTGTATCTATAACAATATTCAAGATATAAATAACCAAAAGCGGCAAAATTTCCTTAAAATAACCAATTTAGGGACAGCAACCCAACAGCGTTGTCCGATTCATCTGAAAATTTCAGGGCAGATAGATCTTAACCTGAATAATAATTTCAACCTATCAGATTTGCTCTAAATGTTTTGGTTTCAGAGATATTAACCAAAATCTACATTTAAACTTATGTTCTATTATTAGCCATGGCGGCCATTTTGGTTGGTTGGCCGGGTCACCGGACACATTTTTTTTAAATAAGATACCCAATGATGATTGTGGGCCGGCCAAGTTTGGCTTAGGAGTTTCAGAGAAGATTTTTGTAAAAGTTAACAACGACAGACGACGACGACGGACGCCAAGTGATGAGAAAAGCTCTATTGGCCATTTGTGCCAGGTGAGCTAAGAACTTTAATAGCTGGGTGACAACTACAAAGTTCTCAAATTTCTACATACGCGGATTGGATATTCATTTTTGACAGTGCTTCATGTTTTTCTTGTCTAGATTTCGCAAGAGGAAGATGTGCACTACGTCTTTTTCTGTAAATAGCTTTTGTAACACATTTAAGATCATTTGGTTGCAAATTATACTCATCCAACCTCTGCAGCTCCGTGCTTATCATCTTAGAAGGCCTTTCGTTTCAAAACATTATTTTCATGATGGACCCAAGTGAACATACGAACAACTTAACGTTAAGTAAGCATGAATTATTTTTAATAAACGTGGAATGTGTCAAAAACTTTTAAGACAACAACCCGACCGAAGAGCAGACAACAGCCGAAGGCTACCATAGGTCTTCAATGCAGCGAGAAAATCCAGCATCTGGATGTGGTCCTCAGCTGGCCTCTAAATATAATAGTGTATAAGTTCAGTGAACTATTGAATACGATTGGCAGATAATGATGTCGTACGAAGTAACCTGTTCAACATTTTATTTTTTAAGATAATCTATATAGTCACTGCGAACGGAAGCGAACACTGTACTTTGCAAAATGCTTTATTGAAATCAAGTAAAAGTTGTTAATTTATTGCATCAACCTTTTGTGTATAATGATTAGAATGATTGTGGATAATTGTGCCTTCAAATAAAAAAAAATCGTTTGACGTGCCATCGACACTAGCTCAAACAATGCGCTATTATAATTGAATACAACTGCATCCATTTGGTGGAATAGCGCGCGAAATACATGTAGTATAATTCATTCAATCCGAATCAGTCAGATCAAGAACCGCCAAAATATTTTTCGCCGTGTTTATTGACATACTCTTCCTTGCCTCATTCGTGTTAGTACCCATGTGAGGCAAAATGACACAATTCGGTAAAGATACCAGAGGATGGTCTGACGGAAGTGGTTCCGGTTCAGTGACGTCAAGTCCTGCCGCTGAAATTTGACCGGATGTTAACGCACTATGCAAATCATCAAGTTGAACAATTCCTCCTCTTGATGTATTTATCAACACGGGTTTCCTTTTCATTTTTTTAAAGGTACTTTGATTGAATAAACCTTTCGTCAGTGACGTTAGTGCACAACATATGCAAATGATGTCTGATTTCTCTAAAATCTCGTCAAACGAGACAAAGGTAGCGATATCTTTTGCAAATTCATGTGGTCTGATATCGTTATAAATAATTTCTTTGACCCCAAACGGTTTAAGTCGCCTCGCAACACCAAAGCCAACACGACCAAATCCCAGAATACCAATGGTTTTAGACATCATATTTGAACCACATAACCACATGGGTTTCCAATGTGACCACTGACCTTGTCGAACAGCGTCTACTCCTTAAAGATAAAAAAGGAATCCATTAAATAATAAATGATGATCACATATTGTATTTTCTTATAAAACATACCAGTAGTATAAATATACCAGTATTATAAATATATTAGTTATATTTAACCACTATTGTCTACAGTTTATTTCAGTTGACATGCATCGCCATTAAGATAAATGTGACCATATGAAACCAGTGATACTCTAGAGACATGTCTGATCTAACCCAGCTAACACATAATATTTTCATGATATTATTGACTGGTTATATATATGTTTTTCAAAAATATTTACCAAAAAATATTTTAAAGACATTTTTTTTTACATCAGAAATTATGCATTAATGATATTTTAACAATAATATTTCAGAGGCGGATTTAGGGGGGGGGGCCCAGGGGGTCCGGGCCCCCCCTTTTTGGAAAAAAATTTGGTTGCTTATATAGGGAATCACTGAAGCGTGACTGGAGCGGGCCCCCTCTTAGGTCAGTCAGTGGGCCCCCACTTATGAAAAATTCTGGATCCGCCACTGTATTTCGTCCCAATGTTTGATTGCTAATATAAACACATTTTTTGTAAATATTTTTTTATAATGAATAATAAATATTCTTTGCTGATGTTTTTAAAACGTTAAATAGACAGTTTTATAAATGAGAACAATTGTATGTCGAGGAGATATTTCTTAGCAATATTCAATCAATATCTGATGGACATTTTTATATAACATTTAATATATATATTTTTTAGATGTGTAAAAGAAATATTTATAAAACATTTTTGATTTACATCTATGTAAAGCATAGGTTTGATGTATAATCAAATATCTTTTTGATGTAACATCAATATACTTTTCTTGTCCTAATCAAAAATATAAAAATGGTAATATCTAATGAATATTTCAATAACATCATAACAATATATTTTTTCGATTTTATTTAGAAAATATTAGTTAAAGACTGTTTCATAATAGTTTTAAGATAATATGTTTAATAGATATTTGTAAGATGTATGCTAGAAATGTTCTCCAAATGTTTGTCAGTGATATTTGAGTGAAGCACATGTTTGATATGAAAAAAGAAATATTTTATAAACATTTTTACATAATATTTTTAATTGATATTTGTAAGATGTACGACAAATGTTTTTCTTATGTTTGTTAGTGATATTTGTGTGAAGTCCATGTTTGATATGAAAAAGAAAATATTTTTTATATAATTTTTTAATCAGATTAACATGAATGTCTCCTCATTTTTGATAGAAAAGTCTTAACAATTCTAATCTAACTTAAATGAAAATTCAAATCAAGTCAAAAGAAAAATTATCTAGCGATTAACGATTGTGTTCTAAGAGAATTGAGGACCCAGTAAAAAATCAAAATGATAAAGTCATACCAAATAGGACTACAATAATCTGTGTCTAGAACTAGAAAATTCTTTGTATTTTGTCTAATTCAAAGTTTTTTAAACAGTGTTTATAAAAAAATATCATTGATATTTCATGCCAATAAAGAAATATAAGCCAACATTGTGCCAACAATATGCCAACGTATTAGGTACTTATCTCCCCCCTTTATACCACATACTTGAAAATTATATTATTCCAATGTTCTAACAAAAAATGTGCTCTTCCTTCTCTTTATCTAACATTTTCAAATCTGTGTAGTCATTTAAATGTATTTACCTAAATGATTGAATAATTTTATGCACAAACAAAAAATATTTAAAACCAGCCCAAAACAACAAATACAATTTGAATATACTTTCATTTTTTTCATTTTCTTGTATATCAACACATCATTGACACGAGTGCATTTTCTTACTGTCCAATTGATAGTTGTTAATCTATTGAATATATATATTATAAAATCAACCAGTAGAACTTATGAATTGACTTATAATCATCATAGTTCAATTCAATGCCTGAACTTTTTATTAAAATGAGAATAAGGTTAACAGACTGTATTTAAAAAAAAACATTAGGTAGACATCAATAAAACATATCCTAGACATTAGAAGAATATTTTGTCCAGATATTGAAAGATGTTGTCTGGATATTTTCAATTGAAACTGAATTATATCAAAATTATGTTATTTCAATATAAAATCAAGATATTTAAAAATAATGCTCTTTAAACATTAAGAACAAATATTTCCAGAAAATATGCTATTCACATGAGTACAGCCAGACATATCACGTCAAAAACATGTTTTTGAATGATATTTTGGTGATATTTTGCAATATATTTTAAAAATATCAATAAAATGTTTTTGTGCTACCTGGGAAATTGCGATTCGAGAAAAAGATATGACAGTGTGTTACTCATCATGGTCGGACCAGAAAAGGACTAAAATTTTCATTCTTCAGAAAAGTGAGGGAAAAAATGTACATATGACGTGGTCTTTTATTAATACAGATCGAACTTTTGTGTCATGGTAATTGACGAAATTGACCACTCCTCTTACTCCAATTTTACAATAAATTATTGGACAACGAAAACATAACAGTTCCAAAAATTTCGTTTTAAATTCCGACTTTTATTAACAATTAAAATAATTCAGACCAGTCTTATCATTTCTTGTCATACCTACATACATTTCAATCTTTATTTGTCATAACGGCAGGTATTTTCATTTCCTGTCATACCAAAATGTATTTTTATTTCCTTACCCAATGTAACCACTTCCCTTTCAATATTAGGGACGACATCAAAAGTTCAATGAAGGATAAAAAAACTTTAATTCACATAGTTTTTTTACTGACCCCCTCCCCCTCTTAACTTAATTTGGGAAAAATTGATTGACCAATTATATGTAAAATCGATTTAAGATTAACAAAACTTGCAGCAATGTTGACCCCCCCCCCCCCCCCACACTCACCCCACCCCTAAACCCCTATTTGATTTAAGTTTTTTTATCCTACATCGATCTTTTGATGTCGTCCCTTATGTGAAGCTATATTTTCTTTGTTAATGCCACACATATCGATATTAATTCTACTTATATATATATGAAAGCAACCGGCTCGGAATGAAATGAAGAACCTTCCATAGGTAATGTTTATATTATTACCTTCAACCAGACGTCTTGTTGTCATTAGGACAAGCGCCATAGTCAGATCCGCAGCACTATCCGAAGCTATGTCCGGCGTGTTAGAGACGAAAACTCCTCTCTTCTTACACTCCTTCAGATCAATATGGTCTGTCCCAACGGACATTGTAGCCACAACTCTGAGGTCAGGACCTACAAAAATTACTAAAATGTATTGGATGAAAACAAACTATGAAATCTATTTGTTATAATAGTAACACAGCGGCGGATCCAGCCATTTAAAAAAGGGGGCCAACCCAGGACAAAGGGGGGGGGGGGTCAAAATATATGTTCCCATTCAAATGCATTAATCGGCAAAAAAGGGGGGTTCCAACCCCCGGAACCCCCCCCCCCCCCCCCCCCCCCCCACTGGACCCGCCAATGTAACAGTTTTTCATCTCCTGCTGCCATGTGCAAACTAATCAATCGTGTATACTTTTGTTGAATTTAGTACATGTAGTAAGCGAAGATTTGAATTTTATAAATTTACTAGTTTTCAACGGGTATACACAACGCCATATTCTTCAGGAAAAAGGGAAGGGTTAAAATTTACTTAATTAAAGTAATAATTCTTTAATTTCCAACTGATAATTTTTCAAAAATAAGACGTATTTCAACGACTAACATTTCAGTCGTATCATAGTTGTTAGGAAATGCGTATTGTTTTTGTTTTATTTTATAGAAGATGCTTAATAAAATAAGACATTCAATGACAAAAATCAGTTTGAAACAATATAATTTATGTTCATATTCAAATGCTTGCACATTAACAAATACATACCAGCAGCATCCAAGAATTCAGCATCGATCGTTTCTGTAATCAAACAAAATATTCCGTTAATTCCTTTGACATTCTCCAATAAAGTCTTTCTCGGAATAACTTCATCGTCATCCCAGATTTGAACCTCACATTTACGTTTCAGAAGTTCCAATCCATCAACCGGTACCCGTCGAGTAATGTACACTTTTGGTTTAGACATTGTACGAGGATTTGTTCAAAGAATCAGACTATAAGTTAAAATAACCCGTCAATATGTTTTGACATGCGCATTGCTATTCTCCTTGAGGTTTGTTATTTTGAACCAAATATAGGACAAGGATGTTTACTTTGCAATTAAATGAACGAAATAAAAAAAGTTATCTCGATCGAAAACACAATCGCTTGCCAGGTCTTCTAGGTGCATATGCGTGCACATGCGAAAATGTCAAAGTGCTACAGATTATGCAACATGAATGCATCAAGTCTTTATGCATTTACCTGTGCATCAAAACACATCAAAAACATGAATAGCTTTCCAAAGTAAATAGGTTTGGACTTGATTTATATTATAAATCGTGGTCTATGTCCTCAAAGTACTGATGATAATAAACATGTAAGACATTTGTTAAGCAACTTGACATGTATCTGATTCGTAAGGCTATGAATTATTGTTGGTTTGTTGTTTGTCCAGTGACAAGTACTTCATGAATATTCAGGAAGTAGTAATTTGAGTGATCTTTTCTCTACCCTTTGCAGTTAATATAAAATGCAACTGAGTATAAGCATGCATAATAACTTGAAAAAACATTGTTCGTTATTGAATATTTAATTATAAAGATGTTATATCAATTTTCAGTATTGTTACAGTTATCCACTTTTTAGTTAATAACTCACCATCCTTTTGATAAGCTTTGGATTTTCAAATGTTTTGTCCTGGAACATCGCTGGAGGGAGATTGATTGTCGAAATGCGCATCTGGTGCAGAAAAATGGGCACCGTTTATGTTATAACTACCACTGGTTCAATGCCTGTGCTGGTGGACGTGTATTACCATCCCATTAGCCTGTACTTCGGTACTGGCATGAAAATAGGGATTTTGTGTTGTAAAAATTCGCTATTCAATCTTTTAGAATTTTTCAAAATTAAGGAATGTATCTCCCCCATGCAAAGCTCTGAATTTTTGCCAGAGTTAGGTTATACCTCCTGTTGGTATATACAGTTTAGGTAAGACAAAAATCGCTTTGGACCGTTTTAATAGTAGGCACTCAGTTTTGAGCTTTCCAGTGATCTGAGAACAGGGACAAAGCAGGGAGATAATTAGTTATCAAAGATACCAGGATTATATTTTGATACGCCAGACGCGCGTTTCGTCTACATGTACATAAGACTCATCAGTGACACGAAGATCAAAACAGTGATCAAGCTAAAACAGTACAAAGTTGAACAGCATTGAGAACACAAAATTCCAAAATGTTGTGCCAAACATGGCTAAGGTAATCTATTCCTGGGATAAGAAAATCCTGAGTTTTTCGAAAAATTGAAAGTTTTGTCAACAGGAAATTATTAAAATGACCATATAATTGATATTCATGTCAACATCGAAGTGCTGACGTACTACTGGACTGGTGATACCCTCAGGGACGAAACGTCCACCGGTAGTGGCATCGACCCAGTGGTGTAAATAGTTATCAAAAGTACCAGGATTACAATTTGATACGCCAGACGCGCGTTTCGTTTACATAAGACTCATCAGTGACACTCAGATCAAAATAGTAATAAAGCCAAAACAGTACAAAGTTGAAGAGCAATGAGGACCCAAAATCCCAAAAAGATAACTTGCACCTTTTGGAACATTTGTTGTCTACAATTGCCTATGTTCTTCTGTGGTATGATAAGATAGCCACTTTTGCTGAAATTATGGGAAAACAAAATAAATTCTCAAGACAGTTAATTGTATCAAATGTTTGTATAATGGGAGGTAACTCTGGTTTACTTATACAATATATCCAAAGACCAGTCGACTTTTGGTCAGAATATTCAACGCTTTTACGTTGAACGGCTGAGATAAATGTGAAAGTAACGAATTTAAAAGGTGTTTATCGTTTTCCCCTCACCTCACCAATCCCCTTCATGCCAGTCAGCTTTCAAGTAGGGAAGGGAATATGATCCGCCATAATTATACAATTCTTAAATTGTGAAATGCAATTTCTTAATAAGAAACATGTAATTTTTTAAAAGGTGCTCCAACACTTTCAAGTCAAATAGAAAAACATGTATTTATTGGGTGTCATTGTTCTGTCAAATAAAACTTTTCTGTCTTGTTTATGTGTACCTAAATTCACATTTTATGATAGTATGATATCTACATTAAATCATGGGTTCTTTTACTTATAAAAATTCAGAAAGGGCAATACGTGATTTTTCCCCTCAAAATACTGCTGATTGTATGTTCGTTGCGTTCTTTGAAATATCTCTCTATATTAAAATAACGTTACATGTATTAAATGTGTTCTTATTCAAGTGTCTCCACCGCCAGCTCCCACTATTCATCCTGTTCAACAGTGATTCAACCGACAGATAAGAAAGATTTGTTTGCTGAATCACTTTGTAAACATGTACATGTATGCAAACCACAGGGCTTCGGTTAACGGATACGCACTTTTAATCATTGTAATTTAATTTGTTTACGTACGTCTCTCCTTATATGCCTGTCTATTTGCATTAAATAATACAATATTGTATTATAAATGTCCGTTTATTGAAATATCATTTGTTCGTGACGATATAAATTATCTAATGCAACTAGACAGAAAATTCGAAATACAAATTAAGTTACAAAAATAAAAATGAAAATATATCCCTCTGATAAGCAAGACTAGTGTTTACTTTTCATATTCACTAATTTTCATTTTAAACTATAGTGTTTTTCTTCAATTTATTATAGGAAGCATCATATGAAGTTAGTAGTCAAAATCAAATCTAGTCGGTTTTGCTCATTGATGAAAGCCATACGGTGACCTATAGTACTATTTTTTTTTTTAATTTTACTTCGTTTGGTCTCTGATACAGAGTTGTCTCATTGGCAATCAAATCACGTCTTATTAATTTTTTTTTCTTATCTACATTTTTTATCTACTTTTCACTAGTTGGCGTTGAGAATTTGCTTCCTATAGAAATGCTAGGGTGCTACAATTGTATAACGGTTTCTAGAATAAGTTATAACGGCAATTTCAGAAAGACGTGTGTCTTGTGTGTTGAGTAGCATACAGCATCGGTCTGAGCATGGTGATTGTACAGCCATGGTCCAGTGGGATACTTTTTGTTTTGTGTTGTACAGCCATGGTCCAGTGGGATACTTTTTGTTTTGTGCATCCGTATGTGGTATATATTAACACTGCTATGAATATGTTTCTCGTTTTTTTTTAATAGATTAAACAGTTGATTTTCCCATTTGAATGGTTTCACACAAGTAATTTTTTGGGGACCCATTATAGCTTGCTGTTCATTGTGAGCCAAGGATCCGTGTTCAAGATCGTACCTTGACCCATAATGATTTACTTTTACAATTAGGGACTTGGATGGAGAGTTGTCTCATTGGCACTCATGCCACATTTTTTCTATATCTATATAAATATCGACACAACAGAAGTAAAATTAACTATTTATATATACATAAAACTTGTAACAAGAACTTCAAAATTTCTAACAAGCGTTCTGAGATGTTTTATAAAGTAACGGCTTACATTCTCAAATCTAATAGCTCAATGAATGGTGAAAATGTGTATGTACACTGCTTAAATAAATTCAATCATATGCAATATTGTTCGATGCGTGAATAAAAGTTTGAACCAACAGATGAAACAACAATAACATTAGCCAGACACTGGACGATTCTCAGGAATACAATCCGGCGTTTGTAAGATAGCAACAATTTTGTTTGATACAATTGCAGAAATTTTGCTTCTCTTGTCCCAACGATTAGATTCTTGATAAGGAACGAATATACAGTTATTTAAGCCTAACAGTTGGTCTTTATAAGGGATCTTTCCCTGCTCTCTCAAGTCCACAGCCGCGGCAGATATATGTTGTTCACGCAATGCCTCGTATAAATCGTAGTAGTTAATCACATGACCACGTGCTGCGTCGATTAAGATGGCCGATTTCTTCATTTTTTGAAAAGCGTCTTTATAGAATAGTTCGCTGTTTTTATTGTTCCCTCTGCAGCAGATACAAATAATGTCAGATTCTTCTAAAACTTTTTCAAATTCTTCGTAATTGGCTCCTATTTCTTTTTCTTGTGCTGATTTGACTGTAAAATCACTGTATTTAATGTCTGAGATGCCCTTTCCACGTAATCGTTTACCAATGGCAACAGCGGTGCTTCCAAGTCCAATTAGTCCAAGTGTCTTGCCATTGTACATTTTTTGAATGACGTCATTCTTATTTATTGACTCATTTGCATTAACATCTGGAAAATGAAATAGACAATTGTTTTATCATGTCCATAAATTCAGAAATATGGAAGTAATTATTATCATATTTATACATGTAATGTTGTTTGAGCATGTTGTGATAAAAAAAAATGCACTTAATGTACGTATATTGTACTTTGTTGTCTTAGTAACAATCGTATTCTACATGTATGTGATAACTTCTAATTGCGTAACAGAAATCAAAACATATTTACAGTTGTTTCATACTTTTGCCAACTATTTTCACATTGATGGAAAAACAATGCATGTTTCAAATGAAAACATATCATGTAACTTGAAAGAACTGAAAATTAAAATGAAGCTGAAATTATTAGAAACCTGATTTCTCAACGTGGTCAACGGGGGATAACTCTATTATATCGCCTTGCTTACCTTCGTTCGACATTAACTGTCCCTCAAGTGCAGCTACCGTTAAATCGGCCACAATTTCTGTAGATATGGATGGCATGGTGATAATTTGTATGTTACGTCTTTTACATTCGTCTACATCTATGTGATCACATAACTCAGATAATGTTCCAATCACTTTTAACGATGGACCTGAAAATAAATTAAACTTTTCTAATATTTGTATATGACAATTTCTGTCAATATATAAATTCAATTCAAATTATTTTTTTAACTCCATACACATTGAATGTACAAGAAGACTGTCAACTGTTGCTTTTTAATAAGTTATTTACCGCACCTCGGTTAAATTAGTACGTTGTGACTGGTTATCCGGTGATCCCCTATCACCCATATCATGCATATGGGGTCAGGAGATTTTATAAACAGTGACGCCATCTATTAAATGAATTTATATCTTTATACCAAACTTGACAGGAAAAGTCCCGTGTGCGAAACAGTTGTTATTCGATTCACTACTGACCCTCAACAGTTCCGTATAGGGTTAGTAAACTCTCAGTATAGAGAATTCGTCCTTCGGCCTAACTCACTAGAGATTATACTAATCCTCTATGGATCCGTATGGGGCCAGTACAAACCATACAACTTATACATGTATTATTATTTTATTCATAATCATCGCAGTTACATTTAGTTACGCTAATAATGTATTTATTAAGTTATATATGTTTTCATTAAGTTAAGACAACGAATAAAACATTACAAAATCCGGATTTAGTACGAATTGGTTTATCTATAATAATTCTTTAGAGCAGTTTGGACTTCCTTGTTTGTTCTTTTGATGACGTATATTATTCGATACCATGTCGAGTTGTTATTTTTTAAATCCGGTATGACCGTGATCTTTTTATAGAATACTAAACTAAAACGTCATTAGATTTAACTAAATTTAACATTGAACAATAGCTAATCCCAATCCTTCTAACCTCACTGTCTGAACTACATGCATCCCGCAATCTCATTATACAATTGCAATGTCATGTCTTTTCAAGGAATTGGTATATTTAAATGTACAATTACTTATTTCTTTGTAATATCTTGTTTTTTACTTCGTCACAATGTTTTAATTCTATGACAATGGAGTATACGTGATTAATATTTGAATATAAATAACAAAAAGTATTCTAGAATATGATTTAGGACATTTGCAAGTTTCATATTGAAATTAATAAAATATTTTCAAATAATTTGTCCTTTAACATGTTTAAATTATGGTGTATGCCAGTAGGCATTCAGTGAGGAAAAAGCGGTCAGAAGCTGAAAACTCGCCAGAATTTCATGAGAGAGAGAAAACTGTTTCCCTCTGAGTTCTAACCCTTTTATTTTCAAAATAAAATGTAAAAAAAGCACTTGATGCATGAATCCGTTTCATTTGATCGTTAGATTTTGAACTTTCTCAAACAAAGAACAAGGAAGCTCTATTTTCTATTTATTAATTTCTCAGTAGGAGATCAATCCCTTTTCGTACTTTGAAAATTACATTGTTCAAGTACATGCATACCAAAAACCATTTTCTTTTGAAAAAAAAACCGGAATGCATAACCAAAAAAAAGGGCAGGGATGATACGGAAAATAAAATGAATAAATTAAAAAAAGTTAATGTATAGTATATATATACGTATAAATTATACGTTCAAAAGAAAACAATCAAGCTACAAGACTGGTCACGAAGGTATCATTTCACCTGTCAGTGTATTTACTCAAACGATGTCACAGGTACATCTACATGTATATATTATGTTGACCTACATTTCTTAAGTGTATTTATCCTTGATCTTAAGACATGCTGTTTTTGTCAATAATATATCCCGTCAAAATACAGACAGAAATGTGTTTGGTCTTTGTGAGATAGGGTGAATGTTTACTTAGGTGACTTTTATCTATCTTTACCTGGTCAAAAGGGGTCAGAGAAAGTGGACTTTGATCTCATGCCTGTACTTGTGTCAAGATCACTGCAAACATTCACATTGCTTTTAAAGTACACTGGTCTTCCGTGACACAAATACAAAAATTTGTTTGTGGACATCTAATTTCCTCACTTGGAAAAAGGGCATTAAACAAATTTATACACTTAGTACACTTAGGAGAGAAAAATATTGAATAAATTATCAATGATAAAAACTGGACCAAAAAAAAAGGTGGAATGCAGCATCTATTACAATCTTTGAAGATGCCATAATATCTGTGAAGGGTTTGCAAACATCGCTACCATGCTGGATTATGTACCATGAATAAAAGTTACTCACACAACGAGTGACAAAAACATCTTCCTTTTACTTAACTCAAATAATACTACAGCGTTTCATATTTCATATTAAGAAAATAAATATTGTTACTTAAGAAACAAGCAAACGAAAAACGAGTTTATGATTTACAGTTTGACAAGCCCAGCGAGTCCAGTACCCAACACCCAACCCCCTTTTTTTCCACCCCACAACAAATATTTTCTCAGAATGATTTATCATAAGAATAAAAAGTAAGTTAGTTATAAGATATCATTAATATCATTTAGAATATACTTCAAAAGTGTACGTGACATATTAATATTGATTAGCAACAAACAACATGTTTTAAGAGGTGTGTGGATTTAAAGCAATCTGATTGGCTGACTCAAGGTTGCCGATCAGCTGTTCCTAAAATAATTTGGTAACACGACAATTTTATATATTTTCCCCTATCACACTCGTCTTTTTCCTGAATACTGAAAATAGTAGTAATAAAAAACAGTTACATACCTGCCCTATCCAAAACATCCCGATCTATTTTGTCTGTTGGCATACACAAAAGTGCATCCACGCCTTGTATGTTATTCAACAGTTCGCCTCTAGGAACCGGCTCATGGCTATTCCAAAAGGAAACATTGCCGTCTTCCAGTAAAACATCGAATGCACCTTGCGGAATCTGTCTTGTAACGTATATCCTAGAACGTGGTTTCATCTTTACAGATTTTTTTCAATATCGATCCAGCCTTATCCGCGACAACGTGTATAATGTTTTGACAGGTCGTACACTATCTATTTATATATTATATGACGTCATAAAATTTTGTTGAGTTATAGTCTATTCCGCGAAAGATTCTTATTATGTCAAGCGCCTTCAGGTAGCACTAATTAATTTCAATGGTTAATTAATCTTAAACACCTCAAGGTGTCGCACGAAATACGAGTAGTAATTATAAACAAAACAAAAAAAAAAACAAATGAAAAGTTATGATACCGGTGATAATGGTTTCTTTTCATTTTAAATTAAAAAAAATAATTAAAAAAAATAGTACTAAAATAAAAAAAAGAGTTTGAACGGTACTGAAATAATTTCATTCATGAAAGTATATTGAAGTGGTGTTTTTTTTTTCTTTCAAATTTTATATAGTTTATATAGTTAGGGAGGGGGTTACCTTTTTATATTCGAAAATTTGAACTTAATAAAATATAGCGAGACAACACTAACAGTTTTATACACTGACGTCAATTTCGAGAAAATGATAAAGAGTATTACAAGACCAAATTGCGAAATTAAAGTAACTACTAGTAGTTCATGAAAATAACACAACATGCAGTAAGAAGAAAGAAACCGCTGAAAGACATCTTGATGTTCCCTTTTCGTAATATACTTTTAATAGTTTTTTTATAAGAAAAATCAGAATTTCCAGTAATATTTTACATATGATGAGTTTATTTACATTGAAGCCTAGCACCCTTCGCCAAACATTATTTAATCCTATGATTTCTTAGTGGAAGCGAGTTCTATCTTGGTTCCATATGATAATGTCTGAATTCGCAGTTTCTAGAAGTCCTTCTCAAAACATTGACTTGGGTTTTGAAATACGGTCATCCCTATGTCTTTTCTCGATCAACAGTAAAACGGTTGCTAAAGTGAGGAGTCGGTTTAGCTTTGCGGTATTTATAAATTCCTAGTCACGTCCGTAAATAGGGACATTAAATCCGATGCCTCGTGTAGAGCTAGTGCCGTGTTCTCTGCATGTTATAAGTCTTATACACCTTTGCACCAACTCTAAAAGGGATCCATTGCGGTAGCTGAATTGTTGCAAGGCTAAATTACTGTCCTTATTATGCAATACACTATACCCTTGTATTAAAGTTGCATTCATGAATCATTACAGTCCTCCCTATACCAGAGGCGGATTTAGAGGGGGGCCCAGGGGGCCCGGGCCCCCCCTTTTTAGGAAAAAATTTGGTTGCTTATATAGGGAATCATTGAAGCGTGACTGGAGCGGGCCCCCTCTTAGGTCAGTCAGTGGGCCCCCACTTATGAAAATTTCTGGATCCGCCACTGTATACTATTAATTATTTAGAGGTTCTCGCCTGGAAACACGCAGGAAATATTTGCCACTGGACGCTAAACAAACATCAATCAACCAATCAAATATTGCATGGGTGAGGATTGGACAATTTGAATAAGTCTAGACAAAAACAAACTGTCTGTTTATAGCTATAGATGCGATATAGAATCTTGAATGACTTGTGTATAGTATAAAGATAAAATATATTGGATCAGCCCAGTACTTTCGACCGAAATATAAACATCCAACTTCTGAATGAACAAGAGTACAAAGTCCAACTTTATATATGTCAGGCGATATGTAGTACGTTATTGTTATATTTATGTTGACAAATAGGAAGTTTTCGTTTAAAGGGTCATTATTTGTGTCATCACTTAATTACAAACTGGGCAGATGTAGGTTACTGTTATCCATCAAAATAAGATTTAAATGTTATGTAGTCAATTTTTCCCGCATTTTGTTATTGCATCAGCACGACAATTCAGGTAAATACGGCATGGCGTTGCATCATGGAGGTGTTTCGCTCTCCGACCCATTGATTGGTGGCCTCATGTAAAACATTGCATCAGGACATACCATGGGTCAAGTCATACATAGTTATAGTTCATTTCTTGTTTATTTACACTATGTCCGGGTAAATGTTTGTTGATCAAAGATTTATGAGGTCATTGACCTATCTAAATGATCTTATATATTTCGATCGACCAGTGGTCTTTGACATTCTCACAAGATTATCATTCTTTTTATCAAGATAGAAAAGGACAAGATAAAGGGAGAACGTGGGAGTGGGGTGATCTCCAGGTATTTTTACCATTTTACAAGGGGGAGCCGGGGGTAATTTTATATGAGGGATAGGACAACATTTTATTCAGACAATTCTCACCTCTTACAAGACATTTACACATTATTACAACTTCATATATAAAGCAAGAACCACTCTTATTTAAAAAGAGTTATTAGAGACTATTAAAATTATATTTAAGTCATATACATGAATATAACACATGAATTTAAATATTAAAGATAAAACATTTCGTGACATTAATTTCGACAAAAAAAGCAGAAAAATATAATATTTCTCTGATTTGGGTTAATTACTTTTTTTTAACCTGTACAGGTACATTACGGGTAAAATATATCATTATATGACACGATCCTTTATTGCAGATATTAAATAAGAAAATAAAAAAAAAAATCAACCTACACAACAACAAAAAATAATCCAAAGTTAATATGATAATTACAAAACAAAAGTACGTTCAAGTGTTACGTCATAGATTTCATTCTTTAAACCCTATAGGATTTAAATTTAGAACCAATCTTAGGTAAAATCTGTTAGATAAAATTATTCTTTTTTAAACATCTTAGCAAAGTTGTTTTATACCTTCACGTTGGACGCATTTTATTGCATTTTGATTTTGATATATGATTTAAATATGAAATATTTAAATGTAATATAGGGTTATTGCATGAATATTGGGGAATATTGTCCCGAGTAGAATTTTATATTGCACGAGCTTGCGAGTGCAATATATGTTCTACGAGGGACAATATTCCCCAATATTCATGCAATAACCCTTTTATTGTATAGCAATATAATATTTGAAAGTAAAAATTGGTTTAAACTAAGATTTTGTCGTTAATGACGTCATGAATTTTAAAGATTTATTGCACAAGTGCAATATTAGAATTTATTGCACGCTAACTTTTGGTTACGTTCTGTGGAAAATATTATATTGCTATATACAATAATGTACCTTACATGTGAGAACTAAACCAAATTATAACCCAAATATCGACATAACAAAGTACATTAGAAAATGGCCACACTTCATTAATTTGCATTTTGTTTTGGTATCTGCCGACAAAGTATATTATACGACAACGTTGTCGTTGATTGATATAGGTACTATACTGAAATACACTTACATGCATATTCAAAACTAAAATCACAAATTCGAATACGTACAATCATGCCTACAACTTCTAATGAAAAGATCGAAGATAAAGAAGTTTCAGCAACGGGTGAATTGAAAGTTGCTACAGATAACATGCACCAAGGTACCTGCAATTGATTGCCTTTTTAAAATAAACACTAAGTCTACAAAGACTCTTTTTAAGGAAGATTCATGACGGAAGAAAAGGAAAATAATCCTGTTCCTTCATTGAGGTATTTAAACTTTTTAATGCGTTCAGAGAATTGCCAATAACAGTGCATAGGAAAAGTTTAATTTCATGGATATGATTCTGATGTTGGATTACATGTATAACCAATGTATGATTATGCATACGTCCGTCCGTCAATCTATCTATCCGTCCTCATTGTAGGTTCGTCAGTCCTCCATCAGTTTAAAGTGTTGCTTTAAAAAAGGTTCCGAATTAGGTTGTGTAGCTAGCTATAAAACCAGGTTCAATCCACCATTTTCTACATTTGAAAATGCCTGTACCAAGTCAGGAATATGACAGTTCTTGTCCATTCGTTTTTGATGTGTTTTGTTATTTGATTTTGCCATGTGATTATGGACTTTCAAAAATTGATTTTCCTCTGAGTTCAGTATTTTTGTGATTTTACTTTTTTGTAGTAACATACGCTTAATTTTGTACAAATGGTTGTTATGAATTAAACTGCTTAATGTATTAAAAATGAATATGCCATATTAGGATTTTGCTCATTTTTCATGGTTAAATGAACATAGGTATGTGATGGCTTAAAGGTTTGATGTAAGGTAGATCTCGGTCGAATTAACTTGAAACAGCAGGTATGATCCAGTGGCAGATCCAGAAATTTTAATAAGTGGGGGCCCACTGACTGACCTAAGAGGGGGCCCGCTCCAGTCACGCTTCAGTGATTCCCTATATAAGCAACCAAATTTTTTCCCAAAAAGGGGGGGCCCCCCTCTAAATCCGCCTCTGTGATCATCATTAAGGATGTACTAATTAGGTGATCTAAGGTAAAATTATATAAATCAAAAAATCAAATACTTTAAGCTGGAAGAGTATAGGTCATGGAGCTCCTTTTCGAGATATTTGATTTATAAAATATGGCGAGAAAAGGCAGTCTCTGAGTTTTACCTTATATTTGCATTGGTATCATTTGGGTCTCAAATCAAAAGAAAGAAAATCAAAAATCTGCTTAAATTTTGTCAAATGACCTTTTATGCCGACGCTATTAAGTCTTATGTTAAAAGACAAATACAAAATGTTGGTGTTATGGGGCAAAGTATTTTACATTATATTGTATAGTAAAAAAACCAAAGAGTCCAATAATTAGACACAAATTCCAAATCCTCACCTAAGTACATCCTCAAGTAAACTTTTTTTTGGTATATATGCCAAATTAGGGATTTGATCAACAATTCAAACCTCATTGAACATGTAAACGAGCGGGGAAGTGACCTATGGAGTTGTACATTATTTTAAATGTTAAACATGTAAGAACAACAAATATAGTTTACATCTCATCAGCTAAATTAAAATATTCACTGAATGGTGACGTTAGTGAAATAAATAAAAATTTAAGAGATGTTTACATTGATCCTTTAAATTTTAAGATTTGGTCATAAATGTTTAACTCTTAGCGGTTCATGATATGACTGACAGTTGCTTGTTTACGAATTGGCAAGTTTATTATCTACATAAACCAAGCTTTTAAGTTTGTACATTGTCTATTAAAGTATTTGACGTCATATTTTGTAACATTAAAGAATTGTAAACAGTTAGGATTTTAATTTATTTTTAAAACGTAGCGAAAAGAAAGAAAAAAGTCAGTCGTACGCAAACGATAATATTTATCACACATGTTTGAATACCCTTTCAGAGCACGATTCACCCCCGGACTGATATTGTTTAAACTTTAGTGTTTAAAAGTGTACTGTATTTCTGACCTGTTGCATTTCTTTTCATTTTTCATACTACTCGCTATATACAGTATGTGGGAGTCCATCTGACTATTCGTTTGTTCCTTTGTCCGTTCGATCGTATATTCGTCTATCTGTACCTATTCACACATTGTGCACCTTCTTCTTTGGATTCTATGAAAATCATTTGAGGATTTTCCTTTGGCCATCAGGGTCTTGGCAAGTTACGTGGGTATAATGTTGCGTTTTCGAGAGAAAAGAAGAAAGACCATTCGACATTTGTTTTTCTCTCTTTTAATTAAATAAAAAAAAATCTTTCAAATGTAGAGTTCATAAGATGAAATTATTCCCTTTGGACCCTCCCCCCTTTTCCCTCTTTTTATTTTGTTTCGTGCTGTCTATTTTCAACCCTCAAATTAAGGTTTCCTATCTATTCATGAACCGGACAGGCAACTTTCTGTATTAATAAGAAAATCGACAATGCCGTTATACGCATGCATGTTGTTTGCTAGGAGTCCCCGCCCGCAAATAAAGAAACTAACCCCAAGATACTATATTCCTGCATCACGTGATTTTTACCACGCGGAGCTTACATGAGGACGAATACCTACTAATATGGAAAGTGAAACTACACTTCTTACATAGATCCGAAAGCACATATATGAAAATGAAGGGTTTTTTTGTCAAAGGATGCCGGGGTAATCCTCTCTGTGTTTCAAATATGCACGAAATATTTGCCACTGCCCCTTTTCTGTTCTATGAATTCTTACCCTGAGTTTCTATCTGTTACATGCCAAGAAATCCTCGCTAAAAATTTCGGTCGACCTCCTACGGCACCCATTAGTAGTTAAAGATTTGATTTCATTCAACAAATCAATTTATGACCTTCATGTACGTGTCGTTTAGAATACGACAATATACCAAATGGTCAATATTAATCGTCCGTGTAATTTGCTCCATGGATATTTGCAGAAATTCAACGGAGGCAATTTCTTGGCATATTTTTATCGCTGTACCTTTTGTCTCTTTTGGTCATGGTGTTGATCTTTGACACCAGTGTAAATGCCATCTTGGCATACAAATAAGATGAAGTGGTATATATGGTTGCCAATGGTAACGGTTCCTTTAATTAATATACTAACATCGTTTTGATTGAGGTATAACTGAATGCTAAACACTGATTTAAAAAAAAATATATATAAAAATATACTAGTAGTTTGTATATCTTTTTATCCAAAACTGCAAAAATTCTCAGATTGGCCATTTGAAGATTACATTTAACATGAAACTTTCAGTTGCAATTGAACATTTTGCTTGTTATATAACTTAATTAGCCCGTGTTAAATATCAACTGTCTATCAACAATAAGATGATGTGTATTAACTGCCAATAAGACATCTCTCTAACAGACACCAAATGACGGAGAAATTAGCTATTTGATATCTCTCTAAAAGACCCCTCAATGACCAATGAATTCGAACGAGAAAACTAACAGCCTGATTTATTTTTAATAAAAAAAAAAAAACAATAAAAAAAAATATGATATACGAGTACAAACTGTATTACAGGCTACTTCTGATTTTAGACATATACATACAAAATGTGGAACGCCTTACTTTTGTGTTTGACAAATAATGATGTTGTATTGGGACACATGGTTGGAGTCCACTCTTTTATATGACTTGCACATGTTAGAACCCCCTCACTTTTTTCTTCTTCTGTGCCTTCAGGATTTGAAAGTAAAAAATCAAAATCGAAAATGTCAAGTCGGTGGTTTTCACTGTAGCCTGAAATTCAAATTATTAAGCAACGTATGGGTTATAAAACAATTTTAAAGTATGTGTCTTTATTTCTAGCAAATGTGTTGCTGAGTACATTTGGTTTGTACGTCATTACCCCTAAACCTCCAGATCAATTACTCTGTGTAGGTAAACACTTGGAGAATATTGCCTTCAAATATGTTTATCCCCATCTTTCACGGGAACATTTTACGAATACCATTCTGGCCAAAATTTTAAACAGTTTGGTCATCAGTATTTTTATCTCACTTGATAGTCTCGATCATCCAGCCGCTTTATTTTTCAAAGTATTTAAATATGCGTCTGGGTAATCGAGACTACTCACTTGAGAGAGAAAGGATTTACTGTTTTTTGGGTTTTTTTTTACACTTCTATAAAACAATAACAATTTACTCAATAACGGTTAGTCTTTGGAAAATTATATCATACTGTAAATTTAGAGCGAGGGACTTTGCAATAAAATAACTCATTAGGTAATTCAGGCGAAGTGTGAAATTACTACTAGTATTTAAAAAAAACTGACGGTCACAAACAGCTCTAAGGGGGATAACTATGTGTTCTATTTGAACGATTCAACAGCTGAAAAGTTTACACAATTCAAATAGTAATGCAGTGCTTTGTTCAAAATTATTTATGTTTAGTTTTTTCTTGTGATTTCTTTGAGAGAACGATACAGCAACTAAGACCCCGTTTACACTGACAAAAAAAGATCGATCTTTACTAAGATCGGTTGCGATCGATTTTTTTCAGGTGCTACTTATATTTAGATAGGAAAATAAAGGTCAGACCAGTTCTTTTTATGTTGTAGGGTAACTGGATTAAATAAGATCGATCGAGATCGATCTTGCTTGTGCAATGTAAACGCGAACTAGCGTTTTTAAGATCGATTCAAATAAAGATCGATTCAATTTCGTTGCCAGCGTAAACGGGGTCTGAGTAGTAATTATATTTTCTTTAAATTTATAATACTTTCATGGGGATTTTAGTTTTATTATTATTAGAAAACACAGATGCGAGACGAGAATATTATAAATAAATATCTATTTATATTTAAGTATTGAATACATCTTTTTGTTACTTCATAGGGTTGTAAAAGCGTTGACCGAAGTACATATTGTTTCTAAAAATGTGCACACGGTCAACGCTTTTACAACCCTATGAAGTTACAAAAAGATGCATTCAATACTTACGATTACATTTTTAGCTAGGATCATGAAAACACGTTTTTTATCAAGTTATTATTTAATTTACCTGTGTGACTTTATTGTGGGACCTCGTGTCATCATGAATGATATTAAGGAATAACGCGAGATTGTAGTGTAGCTAATCAGAATAACGTATTATAATGAAACATACATCTAATTATATATATATGTTACATTTATTTTTTTGAAATAAGGTATTTTGTTAAATGCATGCCTGAAAATTTGTTCAAAAGTCATAAATCGATTAGGAGAAACAGATCCGGTAAATACAGTCTAAAACGTGTGGCCGAGGGAAACACATCAACTGTAAGAGGAAAACAACGAAACAACAGAAACACTGAACTGCAACAAAAACAAAGACAAAAGCAATAATTAAAGTGATTGTATATACATGTAATGTCTTCTGAATTATTTATAAATCGAAGCACTGAACTAGGCAGTTATTTACTATTTCATTTAATGTTTGGATGGCATGAAATGTTATACAATAATATATTGTCCTGATATATTTGCTAATCCTTTTTTGCCGTCAGATCGGGTCTAAGCAAGCACTACTACCACATTAAGTGAATATCGGACCATGACCCAATTATTTCTGATCTATCACTCAAGGTTCGAAACCGTAGTGTTTTGTAAACCGCACAACCAGGAATATTTTCTCTTCGTGTGTTTCAAAAAAGATTATTATTATTCATGAAAAGTTTCATCTTTTGATTTATCAGAGCATTTAAGAGGCTGAAGCTGATCTTCGCATGACTGGTAATACATGCATATATCATGGGACATTTGTGTCAACATACTAGGTTGCACTTCTTATTGAGTTCGTGCAACTCTCTCAGTTTGTTACCTTGATTGTTTCCGGCCGAGAGTTGAACCTCGACAAACTTTTATCACATTGGAAATCATCAGATTTTAAAGATCCAACTTGATGTTTACTTTCAGGGAGTGAAGATGGAGATACTCATATCAATGCATCATTCGTCACAACTTTGCCTATTCACCCGAAGATTGCCGATTGAAAACCAAACACGATATTGTATTGTGAAACACATGCTACAAAGAGGAATTCATATGATTGCGCAGGATAAATACATTCGCATGTATTTTCATCGAATATTTAGGTGACTACAAAATTCTTGTAATCTGAGGTTGTGAGTTCGAACCCTGTTGTGACATTAAAACACAAAAAAAATCGAAATCAAATCTGCTTTATTAGGATGGCCTCGTTTTGGGGAATGCCATGCTGTCATGTCTATGATGATAACTCTGGGAAAAGATAGGGATATACATATGAGGAGATGTGATATGATTGCCAATGAGACAAATTGACACCAAAGTTTAAATCAGTGAAAAGAATATAAACAATTATAGGCAGCCGTATGGCCTGAAACAATGAAGGATTAACCAAACTGTATAGTCGGCCATAAAAGACAAGAAAAATATGAAACATTCAATAATATGAAAAATTGACAAAACAATTTAGGAAAAAATAAATATGCCAGACATGAACTCACAATAACGACCAAACCATTGAACTACAGGCTCTTTAATTTGTACAAGTGTCGTACTGACTTTTCCGCTGCGTCGGATCACTTTTAGCGCCTGGTGTAAAATAAGAGAAAGTTCTAGTAAATATAGATGTTTATTTTTGGAAATCAGTTATCAAAGTGATCGTTGAACATTTGAAAGCCTAAATTGTTTCCTTGCAGGTGCGGTCACATGATCACTGATTTCTTAACTTTCTCCTATTTTCAACAATCAAATAGTACCTTGTATGGCTCCCTTGACCACAACCTATTTTCACTGGTTGGTCAATAATTAAGTCATGGGTGACAGGTGTTATTAACAATTCCACACATGAGTAATAGGAAAAGGTTGTTTAACAAAAGCCTTAATTTACATGTAAGGTACATAATCCAAAGTAAATAATTTAGCACTTACATGTCTCTTTGTTATCTGGCTTAATTATGTAATCTAAATATTCAAGTTGTTTGCATTCTTCTTTATCAAAAAATAACATTCCAAAAATAATGTAACTTACATAAAAGAAATTTTAGAAATGAAGTAAAAATTTAAACTTCAAAATACTTTGCACCTAAATAGTAAAATTTGAATAATTTCCACTTTAGTTGGGTCTTTTATATTAAAATTTTGTGTTTGGCAATTCATAATTTTACAATAACAACTCTTTCAAAAGTTGTTGTAGTAAAATTATGAATTGCCAAACACAAAATGTGAATATTACACAAGCACATGTAGGATGTGGCTGGGTAGAACCTGTTGGTGAGTGTTCAACCCTTCCTTTACCCAAAGACAGTTGTATAAGACAATAACAATCAAAACCAAGGAATAAACAAAAACTCATAAAACCAAAAGACATTTATATCAACAGTAAACTGTTACAAATAATAGATAAGAAACAACACGAACTCCACTAAAAACCGGGAGTGAAATCAGGTTCTCCGGAAGGGTAAGCATTTCCTGCATCGTGTACGGCACCCGACGTGATATTTCTTGGTTCAGTTCGGTAATGATGGAAGGTTATTATGACTGAGGAAGAATATCAGATACGATTTCTGACAGAAATGGAAAGTTGACTTTAGGAAAATTAAAATCATCGCGTTTGTCATGAATATTGGTATTTAACCTACCATCAGTAGTCATTTCGAGAAAAAGGTCTAAATATAAAGCAGATTTATCTGTGTCGGTAGTATCTTTAATTTCAAGTTCACTTGGATATATCAAATGTAATCAGCACAACATAAGAACAAACTGCTGAATATGTATAAAATAAATCAGTTGAAAAATTGCCCTTATTAGATCGACACAAAGCAGATACAGTCACATCAAACAAAACACCGGCAGTGGCAGAGTATTTATCCATCCTGCATCCCTAACACAAGAAAACAAAACTAAGTAAAGACCTGAGAGTCCTCGCGTTTACTAAATTCTTCCATAGATATAAAAAAAAAAAATGGTTTTGTAGTTTACTTGTACCTGTTGAAAACTTATTTCAAACTGGATAGCACGTCTCAAAAAGTTGAAAATCAAATCATAAAGCCTTGAGCGACGTGAAAACAAACGAATGATTATTTTCAATGGCACTTAAAAGAGGGACGAAAGATACCAAAGGGACAGTCAAACTCACAAATCCAAAACAAACCGACAACGCCATGGCTAAAAATGAAAAAGACAAACAAACAACAGCACACACGACACAACATAGAAAACTAAAGAATAAACAACACGAACCCCACCAAAAAACTAGGGGTGATCTCAGGTGCTCCGGAAGGGTAAGCAGATCCCGTCGTGTTGCTTATGTGATGACAAATCCGGTAAATAGTCTAATTCGGTAGGTCACATTCATGAAAGGGAAGGGGATTGCAGTTACGACGTAAGGAACATATCCGATATCATTTGTGAAACCGTTATTCCATAACGGTCAAACAACTCGTGATGGCGTCCGTAAAATTTACGAAGGGATGATTTCAACTTCACCATTTGGAACTCTTGGTTCAATAGCTTCCTTGTGAGCAGCAACCCTCTATCAAGAAAATCATGATAGGAAATGCAAGCACGGGAATATCGTATCAATTGGGAGATATATACCCCGTATATGCAGGTGCTGCTACATCAAAAGTTCAATGTAGGATAAAAAAAAAAACTTAATTCACATAGTTTTCACTGACCCCCCCCCCCTTCTTCTTAACTTA
This sequence comes from Mytilus galloprovincialis, assembly GCF_965363235.1. NCBI lineage: Eukaryota > Metazoa > Mollusca > Bivalvia > Mytilida > Mytilidae > Mytilus > Mytilus galloprovincialis. The sequence goes on along the minus strand of NC_134850.1, from coordinate 57,839,549 downwards.
ATTTGGGAAAAATTGATTTACCAATAGGGATATTTGTAAAAATCGATATTAGATATACAAAACTTGCAGAATTTCAACCCCCCACCCCCAAACTATTTGATTTAAGTTTTTTTATCCTACATCGATCTTTTGATGTCATCCCTAAGGTATTTATATATATAGAGATATTCTTTTTGAAGTATCAATATTTGGGTTTTAAGTGCTTAGATTCTTTGTAAACATTATCATAAATTGTCTATTTAACCTACTCAATCTTGGATTAACGTCAAATTGTCAGATTGTTTAAGCACTTGAAGAGTTTCTTAAAAAGATCAGTAAAGTTTATATAAAAATTGTCAAATCATTTAAATATGGATTTTAAATCGACGTACAACAAACCGATATAGTAGTTCAAATTGATATTTGGTAGATCGTTTGAGAATTTTGCTCTCAAATTGGGGAAAATGTAGGGTTTTTCCCATTGAGAATGGGTGAAAATACTGAAAAATTCATCATTGTGGAATTTGTTTTATATTTTGGTCGGTGATCAAAGTTTTTCCTTTACCACAGAGAATGAATGATTTTTACCACATTTTGGAATTATGACCAGCAAAGACATTTGCATCCTATGTATTTCTTGAAGCCACTTTTTTTTTTATTAAACACTGTTAACGTCACAATGTTGCTCAACTAGATGTGTCAAAGCGACACGAATGGCCCCGTCTCAAAAAGTTGAAAAATCTGCAATTTCTGTAATACATGTGGACATTAACATGATGGTAGTCTCACATATCATAAATCAGCTCAAAATCTGGAGGCGTATAGAAAAAAAGTCTGTATAACTGATTTTCAACAATTTTCAATGTTGTAAACCCTTAATTTTGGCAAAAATTAGCGGAGCGGAACGAAACTTACACTTGATCTGTAACTCATCATGAGTAACTCGCACTCAAAAATCAGCCTATTATCTGAAAGCGTTTAAAAAAAAAGTCTAAAAAATTGTTAAAACAAAGTCCATACAATGTAGCCCTTAATTTCCGCAAAAATTAGCAAAGCGGAACAAAACTTAAACTTAATCTGTAACTCATCTTGGTTAACTCACATGCAAAAAATCAGCCCAATATCTGAAAGAGTTTATAAAAAAAAGTCCGTATAATTGTGATTTTCAACAATTTACCAAAGTCCAGAGCCTGTAATTTCGCCAAAAATAGCGGAGCGGAACGAAACTTAAACTTGATCTGTTACTCATCATGGTTAACTCACATACCAAAATACCCTATATCTGAAGGCGTTTAGAAAAAAATCCGTATAATGGATTACGTACATTGTTGATTATTTCACTTTTTGTTTCGTTTCGTTCCGCTTATATTTCGTTTCGCTTTTTACAGGTACCCCTCTTTTCGCCCCTTTTCTATTTTTGATATTTTAATCAAAAATTTCAAACTTTCAAAAAGTGAAATAATCAAAATTGCACGTTAGGTTTAGTATTTTAAAAGTTTGATCAAATTTCTAAACTATCAAATTTATAAACGATATTTAGAATTTTATTATTTTAATAATTTGGTTAAAATTTCAAAATTTCAAAACTTTTACACAATTTGAAATTTTTATATTTTAAAACTTTAATCAAAATTCCAAAAAATCTAAAGTTTCAAATTTTTTTAAAACTTTGAATTGATAAGTGTTACACGGACCTCATACCAGTTGCATATATATAAGAAAAAAGTTAAACATGTTGAAACAAGAATATGTCCATATATAGTACACGGATGCCACATCGGCATTATATTTACTAGAGTTCGAGTTGATTGGACTTAAACTACCTCGACCAAAAACTTTAACCTAAAGCAGGCGGACGGGCGAACGATCGAACGAACGCACCGATGCACAGACTATAAAACATAATGCCCATAAATGGGGCATAAAACATTTATTGTTGAAAGTGAATTCAAAGGTAGTGATTTTGCAAAGTAGGGTAAAGATTAGAGGGAGGCAGGACCTTTTTCTGGACATCGGGATCGGGTGTTTTTATATTTTGGCCACGAGCATCACTGAAGAGACATGTATTGTCGAAATGTGCATCTGGTGCAAGAAAATTGGTACCGTTAATTTTATTAGTACCACTGGGTCGATGCCTCTGCTGGTGGACTATTAATCCCCGAGGGTATCACCAGCCAAGTATCCAGTACTTCGGTACTGGCATGAAAGTACGGATTTTTTGTGTTATTAAAGTTTGCTGTTACAAAATGATAGAAATTATTATAAATTAAGGAATGCATCTCCCTCATGCAAAGCTCTGATTCCTTTCACGGATTTGGCTATACTTTTTGGACCTTTTGGATTATAGCTCTTCATCTTTTATATAAGCTTTTGATTTCAAATATTTTGGCCACGAGCATCACTGAAGAGACATGTATTGTCGAAATGCGCATTTGGTGCAAGACAATTGGTACTGTTTATTTTATTTAAGCTCGTGATTTGGGGATTGATCCTTACAGGATCCGGGAATATATTTTTCGATTTCGGGATTTTGGGATATGAATTTCTTTAAATTCTGCATCTCGGGATTTCATGTTTTTAAGGCCGGGATTTCGGGATCAGGACCCCTCCGATCACCCCTCAAATTAGCCTCAGTCGGTCTTAGTCATTTATACAAGATTCATATCCTACCATTGGCATGTTAATAAGGCTCTCAAAAGAAAAAGCACTGATGGATTGTCCTAGAAGCATATTTTATTAGACTAACAATGGTCTATATATAAGCAGTTACATTTATTTCATGTTTGAAGCGGTCCGTTTTTTAAATTCGATTTGACTTTTACCAAAAGGTGCATTGTAACAAAGGAGAAGCATAATTGTGGTCTAAGGCCAGAAACACAAAAAATAATTGAATTTAACAGAAAGAAAACAAATATCGGACTTGGAAAAAGGAAGAGGGCTTTTGATACCTTTTATGAACTTATCCATACATAAGGTCACTGTCACCAGCTAATAGAAGCTCAATGGATATAGCATATCTTTCTTATTTTGAAAACAGTATTTCTCTTGCTTCGTTGTGAAAAGCGCACTGTAAAAATTAGTGTATACTATCCTCATCAGGGTGGCCACAGCTGCATGCGGGACTGGGTTTAATATTAACACGATGTAAATCTGAATTTAAAGAACTGCACATATTTCTCAAACGTGTAAGAATGATATTAAGTTTTCTATCCCCACAACTAAAATAGGAAGGTGGCTGTATCAATTTGGACTTCATCTTTCGTTTAAAACTATTTTTGGACGTACGTATGTCGGGGTTAAGGCTATTCCATTCAATAGTAGTGGATGGGGAAAGGGATTTTCTAGTTATGTCTAGTCTATAACCGGGTACTACATAATTATTACTGTTTCGCAAATCGTAGTTAGATACTTGACCAACAAGCGGGGGCATTAAATCACAGAGATAATCAGGGGCAGTCCCATTATGTAAAGAATAGAACATATTGAGCTGTCTGGACTTTCTTCTGTCCACAAGCAATTGCCAGCCAGTTTCAAAATATATAGCTTCCCGACTAGCAAACACGGGCAACCCAGTTACTAACCTCTCTGCTTCTAACTGAACATGTTCTAAATTGTCGGCTTCTTGTTGAGTACAACTATCCCATACCTCACATGCATATTCCATAACGGGTCTTATAAAAGTTAAATATATACGAGCAAGATAATTTCTATTCAATACATATTTCAATTTTTTAAGAACATTTAATCTTGTGCTTGCACTTTAAAATGTTTTCTATATGTGTATGGAATTTACCATAGTAATCAAAAGTAATCCCTAAGTGTTAATGACAGGAGACAAATTCTACTGATTGGTTTCAATATCATATGGGGAAGTATGGCAGGAGAATATCATAGCCTTTGTCTTATTAGGTTAAAACTAATAAGCCAATCGTTAGACCATACTGAAATTTGTTCTAAATCGCTATTGAAGACATCCTCTATAGTGTAAGGGTTATTGCTGGAATAAGAAAGAGATGTATCATCAGCAAACAATCGAGTTAGACTTGTCAAATTATCAGCTATGTCATTTACATAAAAAATAAATAGTAGGGGACCTAATACAGAGCCTTGCGGAACTCCTGCATTAGTATTATCAAAAGGCGAATAGGCATTTGAAACAAAAACGCTTTGTTTTCTATTTGAAATATAACTTTCAAACCATTTATACAGATTTCCATCAATACCATACGCTTTTAGTTTTATTAAGAGGCCACTATGCCATATCCTATGATATCAAAAGCTTTCGAGATATCACATAATATAAGAGATGTTATACAGCGATCATCAAGTGACATGCATATCCTATAGTAAATTTCTATTAGCTGGTGAACGGTAGAATGACCTGGAATAAAACCTGATTGAAATTTGTATAATAACTTGTTTGCTATTAAGTGATTAAATACATTTTTAAACACAATTCTTTCAAAAACTTTACCCACTGCTGATAATAATGAGACTGGTCTATAATTGGAAATCAGTGATTTGTCTCCGGTTTTGAATAACGGCATAACAATAGCTGTTTTCCATTGACTAGGAAACTCTGCCTTTTCAAATGACAAATTAAACAACAATGATAAGGGTACACTGCCAGTATAACTTGGGTTTTTTTAACATTTGATGACTAATTAAGTCATGACCTGATGTTTTTCCCAATTTTAAAGTCTGCAAAATATCAATGACTTGATTTGAGTTTATATAGAAAATATCAATTTTAGAATTTGACCTAGTCAGAAATTCTGGAGATCTATCATTATTTTCATTTACAGTAGATATGGAACAGAAATACTTATTCAAAAGACATGCTTTATCGTAATTTTCAGTGACTAGTTCGTCATTTTCATTTTTAAGTTGAGTGATATGAGTAGAATTACCCGATGTCTTATCTAATTTTTTCATTAATGACCAATACGATTTAGAATTACCAGACGCAAACTCGTCCAACAAACTGTTTGTGCTGAATATAATGATGGAAAAATGCGTGATATTTAAGAATAACATTTTATTGTATAGCAATATAATATTTCCCACAGAACCTAACCAAAAGTTAGCGTGCAATAAATTCTAATATTGCACTAGTGCAATAAATCTTCAAAATTCATGACATCATCATTGACAAAGTCTAATTTAAACCAATTTTTACTTTCAAATATTATATTGCTATACAATAAAAGGGTTATTGCATGAATATTGGGGAATATTGTCCCTCGTAGAACATATATTGCACTCGCAAGCTCGTGCAATATAAAATTCTACTCGGGACAATATTCCCCAATATTCATGCAATAACCCTATATTATTAATAAATTAGAAAAAAAGTTTAATCGGATAATGGAAAATGCACATAAGTTCAAGAGAATATATATCAATAAATTATAAAATAAAATGACAGAAGAACAAACTTAAGTAAAACAAATTAAAGAAAGTTAATTTGTTTATAGAACAATTTCCTAAAAACATACATTGTAAATGTAAGTGTTTTTATCTATTTAAGCATAATTATTTATAACGTTGTCTTGAAAATGGTCTCCAGCTAATTGTCAGCCTCGAAGGCATAAAGATAATTGTATATAGACAAGACAAGACAATATATATTTTATTTGAGTCTATATATACTTTTAAAATTAATATACTTAAACAATTAAGATTAAGTAGTTCCTTTATCCGATATAGTCCATTGTTTATCAAAATAGATCAAAGAAAGCTATTGTATTGAGTAATAAAATATTCATGTATCAATTAAGTCCAGTTCTGCTATCTAAAGTCGTGCAAAACTATTTGGTTCATAAGATTGTGAACCAAAATAAGATTTAGTAAGCAGACTGGATTGTCTTTTAAGGTTAGTAAATATGTTAATATTGTTTAATTATAGTTTGCCTTACAAATTTGAAAGAACGAGTTTAAAGATTGAAAAGTTCTTTTCCAGTAAATCTACTAATGTTTTTTCTTTCAAAATTCTGCATAATTTGCAGCTTCAGAGGAGTTTTGAAAAGCATAAATAACAAAGGGAGGGTCACCGATGTTTTAATTCCGCTACAACGGAAAACAAATCTTGTTATCAATTATTGGCGTTATAGAACGACGCTGCTAGCATAGCAGCATTTCTTGCAATGCTTGAAACTATTGAGTTAAACCTTTTCACTACAAAATATCAAAACATTTTTTTCAAGGTATTTTGATTATTTATTGTTAGACACACAGTAACAGTTTATTTTAAAGTAATTGTCAAAGTTGAAGTCATCAAAAATTTTCAATTGCATTTGCTGCATAGATAATACGTAGGTGTGCCTCATGCCGTATTACATTGTAAAGAAATAATTTACGGCTTGCAGATTAAGAATCTTTTACTTCAGAAGATTGGGGGTATCTGGGCTGAAAAGTAACACGTTCCATTTAGACTACAAACAGAACAAATTCACTGACTTGTCCATTTGCACCAGTAAGATAAAAACTGAAATGCCGTGTTTAAAAAGCCACAAACTCGGCACTTAAAAAAAAGCCCTCAATGACACCGTTTTCGGAAAAAAACATAGTTCCTTACGGTTTCTACTTTAATTTAAAAAAAAAGCCATTTCCCAATGTAATAAATAGAATAACTATTGAAATAATTAAATACCGAAAAGTGTCTTAGACTAAGGGGTCATCCATAATTGTCAACCATTTTCCAAAGTGTACAAAACGTACACTTTTTCAGACCCCCCACCCTCCCTCAAAAAGTGTACATCAACCATTTTCAGATTTCAAGAGAAGAATCAATCATTCTTAATAAAAAGAAGATCCTGTCTATTATATTTTAGTTTAATATAGAAATTTGTATTGAAAAAAAACTAAAACATATCTGACTATTTTATTTGATGACATCTATCTGTGATACTTGTGTTTTGTCAGAATAAAGAGTACAAAGATTAGTGTTTCCCCTATAACACAGTGGTAATGGTAACTCCAATAAAAAAGGGCACCTAGAGCATGCAAAAGATTAACAAAAGGGCACATAAATTATGCTAAGAATCAAAGAAAGGGAAATGCATGGTTATATTGCATTGGTAAAGTATGGACTGACAGTTGTTGATGGAATCAGAGCTCAAGACAGCAATCAATAAAAGTGTAATGTTTTAAAACATTTTGAGTTCTTAAATTTCCCGCCTGTATTTCTATTTAAAAGGTCCCTGTAAATATGCCATTCATGGCACTTTTATCGTTTATGTATATATACTGTTACGTGTACATATATTGGATATTTTTTAAGTTAAGGTTAAACTTCATATGGAGGTGCTCCTAATTAAAGGAGGTTTATACTAAGAAAAATAAGTTTACTTCCGGTTTACTGGTTTACTATTTTAGAATGCATTACAAGGAAATTTAATCGAAGGACCAGTTTAAAATCTTTTCACAAAATGGCGTCTTGTCAAAATCAAAACATTCAAAGAATTTAGTTTTTCCATCAATTTTGTTTATTAAACAGAGTATAACGATATCGATCAATAATAAAGCAGCTGAAATTGACAATCGGGGGTACTGAGAAATGCTTGCAAACTTTTTGTTTAAATGATTTTACTAGTTCACATTTTTGAAAGATTTAGTTTTCATATGATTTGATCTTTTAATCGTTCAATCCCGATTGAGTAAAATTATGATATAGAAATCAATATCATCAAGTGAAAATAATAAAGAAGAAATAAGAAGAGAAACACACCCAAGCCAATTCTCGATTTTATAAATCGACTTTCCCTACAGAAACGATATAAATTCCGGAAATAAAAAAAAAAGCGTACGGTAAAAATGTTGATTTTTTAACCCCCCCCTCCCCCCCCCAAGTGTACGTTTTGTACACTTTGGAAAATGGTTGACAATTATGGATGACCCCTAACTCGTGACCGAACAACACTGATATTTAATGCATACGCTACGAGCATTCGTGAATAAATATGTTTTTGGTCACTCGTTGAATATTCTCTCTGTTTGGATTCTTTGATTAGTTATTCTATAATTGCAATTATGAGTTTAATTTATTGAGCAGTTCCAATAGTTGATCAGCTAGGCGCTACCAAAACCCATAAATTTAGCAAAGAAAGGTGGAGTCTGAAGTTTTATATAGAAAAGCCTATCAGATTCATAGCCCTTGTTTGCTAAAAATAGGATAAAACATTATTGTGACATCACAGCCATACTATGTGATCAGTAAAATTGAGAATGAACATGAGGAATGTGCCAAAGAGACACCAACCCGAACAAAGAGAGGAAACCAGCCGAAACCCACCAACAGTCTTCATTATAGCGAGAAAATCCCACACCCGGATACATTCTTCAGCTGGAATGCCTTCTATCTTACAGAAAATCAAATTTGCAATCCCATATACTTTTCTTTTTAATTTTCTGATGTTTAAATTATGTTCAATATCTAATTGAATTCTATATTTGAAAAATTCTATGGACGGGCTATTTACTGATCTAGACTGGCCTTGAGTGCGAAAATGAAAATGCTACGCGAAACGGACAAAATGTATGGGAAAAAAATAGCCGAAAGTGGTCATGATATGACACACCTTTGGTAGCGTATCACAGCGATGCAGTTTGTAGGGTTCAGGGGATATTGTTTTTTAGGGATACTAAAAGACCAAAAGTAACAGCATGTAAGCGTACAGCTTCCGGAATCTGTAGTTTTTCTGTCCAACAGATGGTTGTAATTCAGAATCAAAGTACTGAAGTACTGAACATCGGAGTTCTTGTGGATGGGTAAAAGCACTTGTCTCAGAAAAAAAATCACATATCTCTTTACCTGAAACTGAGATAAATGTGCAGAGAATTATTTTTGGGATATTAAAAAGACCAAAAGTAACAGCATGTAAGCGTACAGCTTCCGGAATCTGTAGTTTTTCTGTCCAACAGATGGTTGTAATTCAGAATCAAAGTACTGAAGTACTGAACATCGGAGTTCTTGTGGATGGGTAAAAGCACTTGTCTCAGAAAAAAAATCACATATCTCTTTACCTGAAACTGAGATAAATGTGCAGAGAATTATTTTTTCTGAGACAAGGTCGTGTGTGGATGACGAATAAATGACAGGAATTCAACTTCACCGTAATAACTATTATGTTGTAGTGTTACAAATACATTGATTTGTTGTTATATATTATATTAAAATAACAGTTACATGTTTATATGATTTCCATCCATTTGTATATCTTTCTGTTCTACTATTCTTCTTATGATAGTACAATGCAAGTGCATCGCGGACACTTTTCTGTAAGAAATCGATTTTTTTAAACGTTTGGATACGAGTATAACCATTCATATTTTCCCGCAAATAATATTTATTCGAACTGGAAGTCCGCTTAAGATATTGAGAATATTGTGTCAGATTCCCAGACTATCGGTATGTGTGCATTGATATCATCAATGATTTTTTACTTATATATACTACAAAACATTTTCATATTAATAATTAACAAAAATATTTGTATCAGTATTCATTGAAGAGATGTACTTATAAAAAACGATAAGGAATGTTATTTTGCACTAGGTTATGTGCGCGTACTTATCATGTTTATAGATCGGTTAAAATTTTCATTATTTATGCATTAATGGAAATTTAGGCGATAGCAATACATCGAAATGACCTCAAGGTCATCGCGATGTAAAAATTAGTTACGACTTTTAAGTTTTCTGACATCACATGCATGAAACGTCATATCTTTAGTTTCTATACTACATGTACTACATGTATAAATAACTCATCAAACATCTCATTTTATATTTGTATTTTTCCGGCTCAGCCTAACGGGTTTTTACAAAGCAGAGTAAAAAAATATATGTTCTTGTTCTACATGTATATTAAACTTAGCCACTAGACCTAAATGTGTGAATTGCTATTTGAAATCGCTATTTATTTCACATGTGACGACAGAAATGATCAAAGTGTCGTCTATCTTTCCCAAATGTGCCTTTGATATCTAACGCCTCTAAACCCTGAAAAGTTGGGGCAAGTTTATGAAAATGAAAAGGGAATTTACATCAACAGATATAACCAATTCTTCAAAGTTGTATGAAAATTGGTGAAAGCATTATTGAGTTATTGTCCGAAAACTGGAAAATCTACCTTTTTTAATGAATAAAACCATATAACTCGGAAACGTAAAATCAAAATCCATTAAAAACGAAAGGGAGCTCTCGTCAATAGATATCAACAATTCACCAAAGTTTTATGCCAATTGCATTGTTAAAGCGTTTTTGAGTTAATGTCCGACATGTTGACGACGGACGGACGGACGGACGGACAGGGATATTCCATAGTACGTCCCGTAACAGGGCGTATAAAAATTCAACACATACTATATATTTGGCTTTCCAAATCTTCAACAAGAGAAATATTTAACACACACACATGTATTTATGTCACAGTAGAGTTAGACAAATGTTTTGTGCTGATGTTCATGTAATATTTGCCACTGAAAGTTTTACAAAAATAAAGAATACAATGGGGGGAAAACAAAAATACTAGTAATAATTATAAACTAGGTTCGAGTTTAGCTCACTCAATGGTATCACTATCGACTGTGATATAGGGAGATTGTCGGATTCCGATCATGACTGTTTACAAAGGCAGCAGATTAACTCTTGATTCTTTGGTTCTTAAAAAAAATAGCCATTATGATATAGCAGATAGTGTTTAAATTGGCTCACAAATTCAATGAATTATTTTTATGTTGCATATTGTAATACTTATGATAGTGATTTAAAACCATGGAAATTATTGTTCAAATTGTGTAAAACATGTTGATTCATGAATGTTCGATGTTTAGTTTTCAAAGTTAATTACAAAAATAAACAAGACAGTTAGGTAACGTGTTCCCCTTCTTTAACATATATCAACTATATAATTGTTTTTCATTTCTAACTTGTTTACACATTCGGAATTAAAATTGAAACATTCATATCTAGTCTGAAACTTAAAGATAGTTTTTATATTGGGAGCCATACCACATTTTCTTGTTTTGACATAGCAGGTAAATAAATGCCTTTCTTTTTATATAGATCTTGATAAAAAATATTTATCTGCACTTTTTTTAATTTATAAACTACATTTATAAATTAACCGTTTTACAAGTTTGTTTATGTTTCATACCAATTATACAATGATATTTTTTTAAAGTAATAAACTTGTCGCAACATTTTTGAATTAACAGATTCTTACGGAACTGCTTAATACGAAGTTTTATATTAAGACAACTCTGATTGTTTCTATCTAATTAAAATATTGATCTCTGATTTTGTTATACTACATATAAATATTGATCTCTGATTTCGTTATACTTCATATAAATATTGACTTCTGATTCTGTTATACTACATAATGTAGAATTACGAAGTCAGAGATCAATATTAAATTAGATTGAGATTTCTTTTTAATTGAATGAATCGGACTCTGGGATGTTACTCGAAAATACAAAATGTAGGCCGGACATGGGCAAAACATGCTTGATACAATACTGCTTACTCTGTTTTCCTTGTATTATTTGACAGCCATCGTTCAAGGTCTGATGGGGTATTTTCCCGTTTTTTTACAGATTTTTTTTTTTTTTTTTTTTTTGTATTTTCAGGATCCGTGATCATGGAAATTTATTTTCTGTGAATCGTGATTGACAGAAAAATCTACTCGTGAATCGTGATGAGACACCCCCTTTCAGGCCCTCATCCTTTATTCATGTCATAATATGACCAAAAACACTCATCCGAATCTAGGTTTTCCCTATTATACCTCAAAGTGTTATATTTCGGGGGGAAAGGATTAAAGGCGTCGAAAGACTAAAATAAAATATTAAAACATATAATATCTGACCCTCCCTTGCAGTTAAATGGTTACTCCCTTACGTTTTGGTTGTTAGATTTCGTCCCTTTTCTAGTACCGTATTCTTTCTCTTTAGAATGCATACGACATCATCAGACAGAACGCTATATAGATTTCTTTGTAGAATAGTTTATTTTTCATTTTCAGCAAAACGAAAAGCATGATAAGGATAAAGAAAGCACCACTCAGAAAATGTAGTTGTACCATGTGAGTTTTAGTTTCGGAGATATATTATCTATCGATATACAATAGGTATGTGCGCTACATTGCACATACTTGCCATTAAGCAAACTAAATGGGTTAAAACAGCAATGAAGTAATGTGAAACATTAGCTAGATGTATAGGGGGAGGGTTCAGATCTCACACAACATGTTTAACTCGCCACATGTTTGCGCCTGTTCCAAGTTTAGAGCCTCTGGCCTTTGTTAGTCTCGTATGGTTTTTTTCATTTTAGTTCAAGTTTAGTGTGACGTCCATTTCAACTGAACTATAAGTACAAAATTTTATTCAGGGGCCAGTTGAGGACCACCTCCGGCTGCGTTGAAGACCCAATGTTGGCCTTCGGCTGTTGTCTGTTCTTTGGTCAGGTTGTTGTCTCTTTGACATATTCCCCATTTCCATTCTCAATTTTTATTTTGTAATAATGTATCTTTTGACAATTCTCCTAAAGAAGAACATCGTTTTATAAAACAAAGGCTTCACGAAAGATATACTAGACGTATATATATTTTTACAACACACCAAGCTCAAAACTTCATAGGTTCCAATATAAAATAAAACACATCATGTAAGGAATGAAGGTATTTTTATTTAAAAGTAAAATAAAACAAACGGACAAATGTACTGTGTGCAATGAAGCTATTGACGATATTGAGCACATATTTTGTACATGCCTTAAAATATCAGATTTATTGATTAAACATGGACATCAACATCACCTCACATGTCAAAACATTTTATAGAAGCGGGATCAAAATACCTATGTTTATACATCAGACCTTAGTGCACTGGTGATCGGAATTTTGGCTACACCAAACCAGTCTGAGGCCTTCATATTTGAGAAACAGACTATATATGCCCTCATTTTTAGAATTCATTCATAATGTTTGTGTACATTCAAAATTATCAGTAAATTGTGTGTTCTACAAGGATCACCAGTCCTCTATACCTTAATTACTCAAATATATGCTAAATAGTTAAAGACTACAACTATACGTAGGAACTATTTTGTTTTAAATAAATACTACTTTCCATTCATTTTTAACCTTGCCCGATAATGAGGTGTAACGTCTGACAATGTCCTTCCTAAGTATTAATGAGGTGTAACGTCTGACAATGTCCTTCCTAAGTATTAATGAGGTGTAACGTCTGACAATGTCCTTCCTAAGTATTAATGAGGTGTAACGTCTGACAATGTCCTTCCTAAGTATTAATGAGGTGTAACGTCTGACAATGTCCTTCCTAAGTATTAATGAGGTGTAACGTCTGACAATGTCCTTCCTAAGTATTAATGAGGTGTAACGTCTGACAATGTCCTTCCTAAGTATTTTTGCCAATGATGAGATCCGTCTAAAACTTGCAGTGAAGTGAGAATTTTTTTAGCGCCGTGTTGAAGGCCGCACTGTGATTTAAGGATCAAAACAGAAATAAAAGCGCTGTTCCTTTGCTTTTTGTGTGTGTTTTGTTTTTTTAATTGATATTTTGGCATGGATGGACACCCCATACCCTTTGTTTTATTCTTGTATATTCATTCTTTATTTTTCATAGGCATAAAAGTATCATTGTTTATTCCTGTTATCTTTGTTTGTATTAACTTAATAATTCAATGACGTCTTTTTTTGTAAATAAGAGGCTTTCAACCCGATCAATCAAGCTCATAACCCAAAAACGAATTGACAGTTCCATGGGAAAAATAAAAAAAACCTTCAAACGACAACAGTATACACATACAATATAGAAAACTAAAGATGGAGCAACACTAGCCCCATCAGAAAACTAAAGATGGAGCAACACTAACCCCATCAGAAAACTAAAGATGGAGCAACACTAACCCCATCAGAAAACTAAAGATGGAGCAACACTAACCCCATCAGAAAACTAAAGAGGGAGCAACATTAACCCCATCAGAAAACATATAAGCAATCATAAACAGGAACATATACATTGTTAGATATGCTGTTTCTGGATATGAGAGAGAAAAAAAACGGCAAACGAAGCTGGACTGGATGTGCGTCTACATTGTGACGATAAGCCATAGTAGAGATCATATATATATCTGTATTGGCAGTCTCATTTGTCTTTAAGACCAGAATCTTATTTTATTTGGTATTACTTGTATTTGATGTAACTATATATAGATATAAAAAGATGAGGTGTGAGTGCCAATGATACAACTCTCCATCGAAGTCCATAACCTATAAAAGTAAACCATTACAGGTCAAATTGCGGTCTTCAACACGGAGATGTAGCTCATACCGAACAGCAATTTATCAAGTGCCCCAAAAATTAAATGACTATAATTGTAAAACCATTCAAACAGGAAAACCAACGGTCTAAACTGTTTGAAAAAAACGAGAAACCACACCACTGAACATGACATTTGATAGTAAATTAAAATCCACGGTTATACATGTACATGTACATGTATCTAGGGCCCTTAACATAAATATTCTGTTTGGCTTGTTAACCTACTGTATAGTTTTTTAAATGGATTCTGTCTTTTAAATGAAGATTGGAGGCAAAAAGGAGCTTTATTATAACGATGATTGGTCCTACACAAACACTACCGTATTCTACCTTAAAGTTTGTGATTATCTAATCTATAACATGCTTGATTTTTTTCTTCAGATTCCTGACAATACTAGTGTTTTTGTGTGGATTTTTTTTCTTTTTGTGGATATATTCAATGATTTGCATGAATATGACTTATATGGAAATGGATTTTCTTATGCCTAATTCAAGGGAAATAATGAACGATATTCGAAAGACAGCCAATACAAATGTGAAGCCCTTCAATTCCTTCGTGAAGGAAAATGCTTATAAGATAGACCCTTCAAAACATTTCTGTGACAATACAGCTTGCGATTCTCTACAAATGATGTTTGTCGTTAAATCACATGTTTTGAACTTTGGTCAACGATATGTCATACGTAAGACTTGGGGAAATGTAAAACAACTACGTACAAAAATAGTTTTCATAATTGGCTACACAGACATTGAGACTCCATTCATTGAAGAAGAATTAAAACAATATAATGATATTGTTCAGCTCAATATTGCTGATACATACGAAAATCTTGTTTATAAGACTATTTATTCCATGTTGTGGTTATTGGACCTTAATATTGAACCAGAATTTATACATTTCGTAGATGATGATCGGTTAGTTAACACAATAAATGTGTATGATATTGCCTCTTCCCAGATTGCACCATCAGATTTAGTAATGATTGGACACAAAGTCAATTTTCAGAGACCACAGCGAGATAATAATTCCAAAGTTTACCTTTCACCTGCGGAATATCCGTTCGCTTATTTACCATCACATTTAATTGGAGGAACAATTTTGACAAATATGAAAACCGTAAAAATGTTAGCAATTGGAGCATTATATGTGAAGGTTATTCCTATAGAGGATAGTTACTTGGGAATAGTGGCAGCAGCTTTAGGTATAGAAATGAGACACCATTCTGGGTTTCTTACCTGTAAATGGCCCACGGATGTATTACCTTATATGTTATCTTCTCCTGGTTACGAACCTACATACGCCTTACTTAGAGACTGGAAGTTTATCAAAAGACAGGGTTTGACTACCATGCATATATATTATGAATCATGGAGTTTATTGGATAGCTATGTATTTTCGTAAATACGATGATTTTTTGTTCATATTTCAACCATGTAAAAGCTTTACTTTACTTTAGTCTGTACTGTTCCGCCTATATCAGGCGACCCACTTTTCAGTGTGAATATCCTTAAATTGTTCAATGCACTAATATTGTTTGTTTATATACATTAACCACCACCTCTATTTACACTCACAATAACACAGAATAAATACATTCCAATAATATATACGTGTCCGAAACTGGAGCGCAAGTCATTGGACTTAAACGTGTTCATTGCCCCATTTCAAATTAACAATTGTCACATTTGAGCACTTATTCATTAAGCTGATTAATATCGATTCGTTAGTACTACCTCAATAAATTCGATCGCACATGATGTAACTCAAAGCATAGTCCTCTAGTGATGCACTCTACTGTAAACACATCTCCTCTAGTCAGAAAATGAAATACAGTTGCAGTCGATAATTAACTGTAAAGTGTTAATTTCGGAACAAAATAGTTCATCGTAAAGTTTAGAAGATACAACATCTTTTATAACAGTTTTTAGACTCTGTATAAAGCTGTTTCTCACATTATTTAATTTACTGCATCTCAAAATAAAATGTAACCGGTTCTCTTCCTCAGTTCCACATAACACTGATTGCACTGATTTGTCATTTACTAAATTTAGACTTATCACATTGAAGAGTATACGTATTGCATGCTAATTTGGATTTGATGCAGGCACGTAAGGTAGAGTAAGGTTCAGATCCACTAGTATTCCAAATAGGATGAATGCTTCCAAATTCAGCATCAGCATAGTTTAAAAGATTTAAAGACGATTTTTCTGACGCTTCAGATTTTAGTTTAGTTATCCAGTAGTAGTTTACCGAGGAGTTAACCAGTTTTTTCCATTTTGACTTTGAAGGAGAGCTGACAAGTAAACATGAGGTGACGGTAGATCATATAATTCTGTGATAATAACTACTTTACCAAACCAACTGTTTGATGACTCGGATTTCATTGCTGCAAGTTGACGGAATGCTAAGTCATGTTCGACAGAGTTATCGTTATCAATAATGTTTCTAAAAATACCAAGAATTCTTTTGTGGATTTCCGCTTCAGTAGGAATTTGTCCAATTAGTAAAAGAACTACAGCATTTGCTGTACGGTCCGGTAAATGTTGAATACGTTTTAATAGCTTCACAAAATATGTTGTAAGATTACTAATGTCTGTTTTCGAAAGCAGTATGACCTCAAGTCCGTATAAAAGCCTGGGAATCACATAGCAGCGGATAAGATGAAGTGAAACCTTAGGGTTGACTCCATTTAGACAATAAAGTCCAGCACCCATCAGTGAGTAAACAGTCTGTCTTGCTTGTTGAATGCGACCAGGGACAACTTCTTTAGTGCCTTGACGGGAAAGCATATCACGTTGAGTACCAAGATAAACAGCGTTTTCCGGAGTTTCCAAAAGCTCACCGTTAATAGACCAGTCATAAGAGTCAGCGCATCTGAAATTAAGTGCGCACGATTTTTGACTACTAATGAGATAATGGAATTTATTAGCATGAAAAGTTTGTAAGTCCAACATAGTCTGTATTTCGTAGGGACAGTTTGAAACTAAGGTGACATCATCTGCGACTGTCGGCACTCCTACGTAGATTGAGCCAATATGAGAACCTATACGATAGGTTTCGAGTGTAGTGAAAAGAGAGTTTATGAAAATCTTATAAGCGGTTGGGGACTAAACACCACCCTGTCTGACACCTTGAGATTCCAGGAAAGTTCTGGACGTTTATCCTTGCCATTTGATATTATAGTTCAGCCCTTTATACCAGTCTTTAAAAAGAAGCCAGTTGTCACCACATAGACCAGCTTTGTTCATTTCACGAAGAAGACCATCATGCCACACCACATCAAAAGCACTTTTAGCATCTGTGAGTGCAATAATAAGTGGATTCCCATTCTTTTTAGCCTCAGTATGTAATTCAGTAAGAATAAGAGCAGTCACAAGTGGTATTTCACCTTGAGTAAAGCCTTCCTGTAACGGACTTTGTATGTTGGAAATATTGTCCTTATTCCTGACAAGATGTAATTTTTCAGTTAATTTCCCAACGGGATTAGTAATAGTAATTTTCCTGTAGGAACCAGGATCCTCTTTCGGTTTCCCCTTTTTTTTGAAAACAGGACAAGCAAGTCCATTTTTGAATATAGTTGGAATAATATGGTTTTAAAATGAGAATGTTATGACAGATGTTAAAACGTAAGAGAGAGTCTTCCCACCAAATTTAAAATGTTCACAGGTTACTCTAGAGGCATCAGGTGCCTTACCATTCTTAAGTGAATTAATAGAATGAAATTCAAAACAGTTTGGCTGTGGTCATTGATTGACACATTAAATTCATCCATTGACTGGGACAATTTAGGTGAACGTTTGTATGTAACGACCATTGCTCACTGTGTACTTTTTAAAGACACTTAAACTATGGGGTCACCAAAGGTTCTCAACACCTTCATAAAGTAATTCCAAAAAATTAATCAGAAATAACACGATGTTTTGATTTATATCAATTATATAAATCAAAACATAAAGGTTATTTCTGATTTCTTTTTCGAATTATTATATAATTAAAGGCGTTAAGAAACCTTGGTGACCCCACAGTTTAAATGTCTATCGTAGGTACGTCGTGAACAGTGGTCGTTACAGACAAACGTTCACGTAAATTGTCCCAGTCAATGGATGAATTTAATGTGTCAATCAATGGCCACAGCCACACTGTTTTGAATTTCATTCTAATTTGTACCACCTCCTTTTCTGAGACAGGGGCCAGAGTATCTCTATTCTCAGTATAAGTATCGGTCAAGGCTGATATGTCCTAATCCACAATATGTTTATATGTATTATCAAAGTCCGGGTTATCGACCGGAGTGGCTAACTTTTCATAATATGAAGCCCAGGTATCTAAAATTTCTTCTTCAGTATTAATTATTTTATTGTCATATTTTAAAATAGATGTCACAGAAGAGCGCAAGTTTCGCTGGTTGTTAAGTAAAGTATAGAAATTTTTATCATTTCTGTCAGATTACGACATAATATCAGTAAATTTAGACTGTCTCTTAGCAGTTTCTATTTTCCTTTGTTCTGATCTAAGTTTCTTTTTAAATACTCTCATTTGTTGATAATGAATGCTTAGTTTATCTGATGTTCCCTCTTGTTTCCACATCCAATAATGATATTTACTACGATTTAAAATATCTGTCATATTCGGAGTTCAGTATCTACTATTTTCCCCACGTTTTCTACTATTAGGAGGTTGAAGCGAATCAGCAGTTTGGGTAATTATCTCACAGGCAGAGATGACAAATTCATCAAAGTTTTCAATTGATAGATTATCTATTTCAGTTATTTTTGACTGTAAATTTAATTCCAATAATCTCTGATATTCACATTTATCAATCTTATTCCAGTTTATACGCTGCAAATATTTGCTTTTTGGAATAGCATTTGGTTTATCTGAAGTTTTTATTAAAACTGATACCATTATCGGATCATGAGTAGAAGTGTTAGCTGATTCTCGGGTATATGTACAGTATGTATTAATAATATCAAAACTCTGAATAAAATAGTCAATTTGTGACTCATCACGATTTTTAAAATGATAAAATGTACTACTCTCAACACAGATGTCAGGAATACGTAGATTATTATTACGTAGAAAGTTTTTAAAATCATTATCTCTAGGATGGTTCCTGAAAATTGAGGCATTCATATCACCACCAATTAAAATATAAGCAGAGTCGATAAGTTCGTCTAATACGGAAAGATAGTCATCACGGCTATAATTATTACTACGAGAAGGTAAATATACAGAAATTATCACCAGAGGTACATCAAAGTTCAAACGTATTGCAGCAATTCTATTACTTCCATCAGGCAGTTTTTCCAAACATGGACTATATTTATTATTTACGCAAATTGCAACCCCAGTATGCCCGCGTTTTCTGTCAACTACATCATCAATAATTCCATCGTCAAAACATTTTATATGACAGTTAAAATCGGTAAAATTAGTATACAAATTATCCTTCTCATGGCTATAGAGCCAGTGTTCTTGAAGTAAGATGATATCAGATCTTTTAATAAGTTTATAAAGATACACTAAATTAGAGGTCAGGCCTTCAATGTTAAAAGATAAAATATTTAACAAATGTTTAGTTAAATTCTTGAATGATTCGATGGGTGAAATTGTGGACTCTGGATCTGAAATCTTGGGATCGCTTGGTATTGTCGATGGACATTTGGTTGACGGACATGATTCGGATGTCTTGTCGGAGGAGGGTGGTACATAGGTTTCTTTGGTGGAGAATAATTCATATGTGGCAGGTGTCTTTTCGGCGCACGAGTATAGCCTAAAAAAGGTGACTGTTCAGTATACAATATACTATGACCGGGCGATTGTTCATCTCCTGCCTCGTCATCACGCATTTCAAGCTCAGAATCAAATAAAATGTTCCTACAAGAGTCATTTGAAGGTTTCTCATACTTAAACTGGTCAGCCGTTTGATTATTTATCACTTTTTGTTTCTTCTTTCTTGTTCTCGGTTTTTTACGTCCATTATCTATTTTAAAGTCAATGAATTTATCAGCTAAATTTGAAATTTTATTGTCTTGTTTAAGTAGTTCAAATTCTAATGAACGCACACGTTGTTCCATGGCATATGATCTAGAGTTATCTTCTCGATTAAACGCAGATGGTTCATGTGCCGTATTGCTAGGTTTTTGTTCTTGTATCAGTAAGGAACGTTTAAAATCCTTTTTATCTTGCTCTAATTTAATAGTGAGGGCTCTGTTAGTAGCCAATTCTTTTTTCATTAATTTTATTTCAGAATCTTGTTTACAAATGAGTGATTCTTTGGTTTTAAGTTGCTTATCTTTTAGTCCAAGTTGAGATTTAAAATTTTTTTATCTCCTCTTCTAAAATGTTAGTGTTATTACATGTTGCTAGGGTGGCACTGATGGTCACAGGAATAGGATATACATTAGTTATTTAAACGAGGCGGAGTGGAATCCAGGACAGTGGGATGACTCAAGTTTGTAGAAGTATCGCTATTTTCTGAACATGACCTAATACTTGTGGTTGGTTGATTACCAGTGTTTTCCGGAGCATGTTTTAACTGAGAAACAAGTAGATCAGACTGCAGTGATTTTAAAGTTTTGCAGCTGTTACAATTATATTGAAGTAATAAATTGTTCTCTATCTCATCAGCCTCCTTAACAGTAAGATTTTCACATTTATAATGAAGCCATTTATTTCAGATCTCACATTCAACTGCCTTATCGCCAGAACTACAAAGATTTTCACATGTAGGACAGTAGTCATTTTGTTGTTGATCAGAAGCATTTATTAGTGACTTTAAAGATGCGGAAGCACTATTTTGTTTAGAATGTTGATACTGATCTTGTTGAATACTAGTATTAATGTCTGTTGTTCGAGTACAACTAGCCTGATTTGAGTTAAGATATACTGTGCAACATTGTCTGATTTTACTGTTAATTGTTATGAAATCCTTGTTGTGGTCTAATACATTACATTCAAGATATGAGGTAGGGTTGACGAAATAAAAACTGACATATGTAGCTGATTACCATTCAAAACTACTTTAGACGAGGTATTGTAAAAGTTTAATACATAGAGTTTGTTCTGTGCATCATTGACAACGACAGATATTCAGAGACTACTGCTTTGTTTATGTCGGTGGTATTAGTCCTTCTTAACGAGAGCCCCTGACCCTGAAGCACACTCAAGGACACGATTTTAAATTCCTCATAGGCACCGGCAGTGAATGTAAGCACTAAGTTACCAGGACTAAATTCAGGTACTACTGCGAATGTTCGATTTGAGGCATCAAGTTTTTGACGAATTGCATTGTTTTTATTTAGAGTATATTCAGCTGGGTGATCAGTTGTATTGACCTTAGATGACCTGTCACTTGTTGAGGCAACAGTTACAGCTTTACGTGATATCTTGGCAGGGGTATACGTAGAACGTTTTGTTTTGACTCTGTCACTCCTTCTTCTTGCTATCTCCATTGTTGTTTATTAACTTATCGATGGAAATGAGTGATATATATCGTGAGGTAGTACTATGGATGTCAATGAAAGGTAATTAACTACACACGGTTAAACGAGTTAAAAATTATGAGCAGTAAAACGCAACCGTTAAAATCGTTAAAAATATCCAGAACTAAAAGAACAGGTTCAATTAAAAATGCTATAAAATCTGTTAAAAGGTAAAAAATGTTCTCTGTAAGGGTTGCTTATAAGGTCCTGTAAGACGAAGACACAATAAATGTGGAGTATATATGAGTAAATATCAATTTACCAAGAAACTTAAGATGGCGTCGTCAGCAGATGCCGGTTTGACACACGATTCGTAGCTTTCCAAGTGCAATATGATGGTTTTAATGTTCAGGTAACATGAACGATTGTTTTGGAGTAGAGGTGGTGTTAATAAAACAATGTGTATATAAAATGATATGACTAAAACAGTAAAATAACACAATTTCCTCTGCAGCTAGAAAAGTGGGTCCGCCATGTTCGTCATTCGGGTATCTTTTTTCAAAAGCACGAAGATATGTAGGCAGGTTATCTCCCTTGCAACATACGGGTACTTCAGAGTCAAACAGATGACGGTCAGGAAACCAGTCTTAAAGATATCTTTTGTACACACAGTCCGGTATACATCTATCTTTTCATGCTAGTGTTTAAGAATAAAGTTTACTAAATATTTTACTCACTGCAATATTTTTTTTTATCTTGACCATTTTAAATATTAAAGTCTAATTGAACAGGGTTTAAAATGGTTACACAAATCCCGATTGTACAACTGCGACCAACACGCGAAAGATTTACCGAAAATTACATGATACGGTTTGTTGTCAATCACAATCTGTGTAACCACATATATATATATTGTCAGCTGACATGTATTTAGCAATTGGGGGGGGGGGCTTTGCAGATTGGTTGTGCACGAGTATTCATCTTCACATTCAGTTTTTATGCCCGATAGTAGAGGGGCATTATGTTTTCTGGTCTGTTGGTCCGTTCGCTCGTCCATTTGTCCTTTCGTTCGTTTGTCCGTCTGTCCTGCTTAAAGTTAAAGTTTACAGTCGAGGTAGTTTTTGATGAAGTTGAAGTCCAATCAACCTGAAACTTAAAACACATATATGCATGTTCCCTATGATATAATCTTTCTTATTTTCATGTCAAATGTGCGAGTAGGGCATCTGTGTACTATGAACACGTACATTCTTGCTTAATTCTAATTTGTATGAAAGACCGCACAGTCTTAATCTATTCGAAAAGGATATCTTCCTCTTCTTTTTCGCTGTTACACTCAGTGACTGCTGTCTTGCAAGTAAGTTTTTACAAGTTAAAAAGCAAATTACATTCCAGCTCATTTGTTCTACCAAGGGTGATATGAGCCCCTATCAGATCACCCTAGCTTGCGTTTGTTTGTTTGACATGCTTTCCTTCGTTTTGTAACAGTGGTTTATTGGAAAATGACGCTTCAGCGGCATTGTTCCGATACCATTGACCAGAACAACAGGAAGTCGATTATTGCCTCCGCCTACCGCACTCGGTTTCATATTTACTATTTTACAAACTGACTGGTATCTGCTTGTATTCCGCTACACTCGAACAAAGTGTTGTAGTCGGAAGGGAACCAGTTTACATACTTTATTTTATTTACAACAAAAATGTTGACCTGTCCATAGATAGGCTTGTATAGTCAGCGGTTTTATTCTCCAAAATTGGACTTTCCAGAGAGATTGCGGACTATAGAGTACAATAAGCAAGAAATAAGAGAACACATTCAATTTCGCGTCGAGGTGGTTGTTAACGTTCCGCCATCATTGATATCGTAGAGGGCGCTCTCATCATTTTTCAAACTGATAATTTTAACTCATCAATATCAATAAGTTATTTCTATCTAATTCAAATTAAAACTGATTAATATAAAAACTAAACCTTGCATTACAAATTTCTCGTTTCTTTTCAATGCATTTGAAATGAACTGGTATCTGCTAGATTGAAACGATCCAAACATAGTAAAAAAGACAACCGTAAACCAGCTTAGAATTTGTAAACTACAAAACGTAATCGGTTATTGTTCATTCCGTCATACCGACTTATATGGGTTGTATAAGCTTAAGACCCTTCAAACATTAATGTGATAGGTATAATTAAGACTGTTTTACAAGAAGATGGAACTGTTTTACTTTCAAAGGCGTATTATAGTGATATCTGTACGGATTTCGACTCTCACCGGTTAATTTCTTCCTTTACACGTGCCTTTTAAACTTCCTGTTTAAACATCGCAAGTTTCAAAATTGTTTTTTAAGTGAATTAAATCATGAAGCGTTCTAGAATCATTTTAAAGCAGTTTCTACTTCTGTTTGATGATGGAAAAGAGGTTTTCTCAAGAAAATACCGCAAACGATCGCAGAAGATTTGAAATGTACAAGTCATTTCATTGGGTTTGCCAACCCTGGAATATCGTAGGGATAGGAATGATATGATACAAGTCTACAAAGCATTGCATGGTATAGATGACATCGACTGGATGAGCTATTTACTTTAGCACTATCTAATAATACTAGAGGTCACTCATTAAAAAAATTTAAAAAACAGTGTAAGACCACACATAGACTAAATGCTTTTTCAACTGGAGTAGTGGATCAGTGGAATAACCTGTCAGATTTAACGGTGACGGCAAAGACTCTGAACAGTTTTAAGTCTGCATTAAATGGCGAAAATTGGAACCCATATAAAATGAAATTCAAAACAGTGTGGCTGTGGCCATTGATTGACACATTAAATTAATCCATTGACTGGGACAATTTAGGTGAACGTTTGTATGTAACGACCACTGCTCACTATGTACTTTTTAAAGACACTTAAACTATGGGGTCACCAAAGGTTCTCAACACCTTAATAAAGTAATTCGAAAAATTAATCAGAAATAACACGATGTTTTGATTTATATCAATTATATAAATCAAAACATAAAGGTTATTCCTGATTAATTTTTCGAATTATTTTATAATTAAAGGCGTTAAGAAATCTTTGGTGACCCCACAGTTTAAATGTCTATCGTAGGTACGTCGTGAACAGTGGTCATTACAGACAAACTTTCACGTAAACTAAATTCGTATGTTCGTGTTAAGTGTTTCAGCTGCGCACACCTAAATAAGTATTTTTTGATAAGTGTAATATATTATATATAAATATATTATTATGAGATGAGAAATCATATACGACAATCCAAGATGAGGGGTCAGTAAACGGAGCCTTTGGCTTATGTAAAGACCCGAAGATAAAGGTAAAGGTAAAGGTAAAGGTATAAAGGTAAAGTCAAATCGGCACCTGGTTAAATCGGCATCTAGTCAAATCGGCACCTATTTGAAATCAATTCGGCATCCAATAATATTTGTTATAATATTTTCTATTCAATTGATTAATAACTTTTACCAAGTACATAGTTAATATGCTGTTGTGTATAAAGGTAAACAACGAAGCCCTTACCCAAGCTGTTGTTTTAACAATGAGACAATTAGAAAAATAAAATGGAAAACTATGAGTCCCTTTCAATAAATCAAACTTTCATGCCAAATAATTAGCAAATTTAAGGTGTTTTTTTTCAGGAAATTTTAAGTTTATACAGCATTAAACCAACAATCCTGTAAAATGCTCAACTGGTTAAAAAATGCATAAAGAATATCCAATACCTCATATATATGATTAAAATTACACATTTAGTTGAGAAAAATAAATATATACAAAATGTACATGAACCCCCATAAATGTGAAAGTTAATATTTTTGGACAATCCTTCCTTAGGTATTTAACTATTTTTGCTTCAATACTGAACAAAATTCTGGTAACCCCTTTTTTATTTTTACTCTTTTTGCTTAAAATACTGTTAAAAATATATATTTAACATGGGTGACGAATTGACTATATCAGGTGTCGATTTAACCAGGTGCCGATTTGACTATACCGGGTGCCAATTTAACCAGGTGCCGGTTTGGCTAGAATTCTTTAAAATGACCTAAGTTTCATTAGACCTTTGATAACAGTAACAAAAAGATTATTTACCTAAAAATTTGTGGGGAGATGGTGGTTCGGACTATGAACCAGTGACAAATATACAAGCCTATAGTATTTATTTGTAAAATTCAGGTAGTCTTGACCTATTCATTTGTCTTAAAAAAACAGCCAGTTGTCATCTTCACTTCACACACACACACATACGAATATCAATTATATGCTTTCGAAACATGTTGCATTGTTAAACTAATTATACCCCACGCAACGAAGTTGCGGAGGGTATAATGTTTTTGACCCGTCCGTCCGTCAGTCCGTCCGTCAGTCCTGTTTCTTGTCATCGCAACTCCTCTCAAACCACACAACAGAATTTCACGAAACCTTTTCAGATAATAAGGACATACTATGTAGTTGTGCATATCGACGGGAAATTGCGATTCAATTTTTTTTCTAGGAGTT
Source organism: Mytilus galloprovincialis (assembly GCF_965363235.1). Taxonomy (NCBI): domain Eukaryota; kingdom Metazoa; phylum Mollusca; class Bivalvia; order Mytilida; family Mytilidae; genus Mytilus; species Mytilus galloprovincialis. The sequence goes on along the minus strand of NC_134850.1, from coordinate 57,813,288 downwards.
ACGCCCCTTTGAACTTATTTACTTTAATGTACTACTGCAACAGTTTGTCATCGCAACTCCTCTCAAACCACACAACAGAATTTCACGAAACCTTTTCAGATAATAAGGACATACTATGTAGTTGTACATATCGACGGGAAATTGCGATTCAATTTTTTTTCTAGGAGTTACGCCCCTTTGAACTTATTTACTTTAATGTACTACTGCAACAGTTTGTCATCACAACTCCTCTCAAACCACACAACAGAATTTCACGAAACCTTTTCAGATAATAAGGACATACTATGTAGTTGTGCATATCGACGGGAAATTGCGATTCAATTTTTTTTCTAGGAGTTACGCCCCTTTGAACTTATTTACTTTAATGTACTACTGCAACAGTTTGTCATCGCAACTCCTCTCAAACCACACAACAGAATTTCACGAAACCTTTTCAGATAATAAGGACATACTATGTAGTTGTGCATATCGACGGGAAATTGCGATTCAATTTTTTTTCTAGGAGTTACGCCCCTTTGAACTTATTTACTTTAATGTACTACTGCAACAGTTTGTCATCGCAACTCCTCTCAAACCACACAACAGAATTTCACGAAACCTTTTCAGATAATAAGGACATACTATGTAGTTGTGCATATCGACGGGAAATTGCGATTCAATTTTTTTTCTAGGAGTTACGCCCCTTTGAACTTATTTACTTTAATGTACTACTGCAACAGTTTGTCATCGCAACTCCTCTCAAACCACACAACAGAATTTCACGAAACCTTTTCAGATAATAAGGACATACTACGTAGATGTGCATATCAACAGGAAATTACGATTCAATTTTTTTTCTAGGAGTTATGCCCCTTTGAACTTATTTACTTTAATGTACTACTGCAAAAAGTAAATGTACTACTGCAACAGTTTGTCATCGCAACTCCTCTCAAACCACACAACAGAATTTCACGAAACCTTTTCAGATAATAAGGACATACTATGTAGATGTGCATATCAACAGGAAATTGCGATTCAATTTTTTTTCTAGGAGTAATGCCCCTTTGAACTTATTTACTTTAATGTACTACTGCAACAGTTTGTCATCGCAACTCCTCTCAAACCACAACAGAATTTCACGAAACCTTTTCAGATAATAAGGACATACTACGTAGATGTGCATATCAACAGGAAATTACGATTCAATTTTTTTTCTAGGAGTTATGCCCCTTTGAACTTACTTGCTTCAATGTACTTCTGCAACAGTTTGTCATCTCAACTCCTGAAAACACAGAACATAATTTCATGAAATTTTGTAGATAATAAGGACATACTATGTAGATGTGTATATTGACAGGAAATTATTATTCAGTATTTTTTCTTATACTTATTTAATTTCTCCAATGACAATGTGGGGACGTGGGGTATGTGAGCGTGCTCACTAAGGTTCTTTAATTACGGTATGTAAAAATCAAGACTTGCATAAAAAATATCCCAATATTAGAGACAGTGGCGTCATTTTTCCTCAAAGCTTTCAGCTCTTTGATTAATGTTTCTTCATCAGTTGACTAAAATTACATGTGTGTAGGTGGAGGTGGGTTCTTATTTCCAACAGAGGGGCACTCAACCTATATCAATATGTGCATGAAGCAAATTGGTTTGCTAGATACTGAATGGTTATCCCACAAGAAAGTTTGAACCTGTGCATATAGACTTAAAATAAGATAAAAAAAATCATGTCTTTTTCAGGACTTCTGATTCAACCATGTAGTATGGCATGTTATTGAGATATGGTACTGGTCGATGGATGTTCATGAAGGACCTGTACTTCAAAGTATATCACTGGATTATTAAAGTACTTTGATTTGAGCTCAGTTCATTGTTATGCAATTCATTCCTTGTAAAAGTAAGATTTGACGGACAACTCTAATGAACAAGGATTTGTCAAAGTACATGTATTATCACCTCTATGTACAATGTAAGTAATAGGGAGATAAAAGCATTCTATTTCGATTTGAACCAAAAATCTGCACTGCCTACTGATGACTCGGTCCTGAGTGTAAATTGTCCTAGCTTCAATTATGTTAAAAAAAAATACAAGTCCTTTCTGGCCTAATCGATTTCTAAAACTATATTTCATTGTACATGTTCAACATTTTTCATTCATTTGTTTATTTCTTGATTTGTATGAATTAACATTGTTACAGTAAATGTTAATAACTACACTTTCATACCACAACAAATACTGTATTGGTACATGTATCACTTATATTTGTATCCATATAACAAAAAAAATGAAAAGAGAATAATTGTGTAATACCTTTTGAATACTATAACTTTTTAGATATTTTGACATATTAAGACTAATTAAGTAGATGTTGATAATATCCACTTGGCATGCTTGAAATTCTATCAGATTAGTTTTGGAGCAGTTATGAGTCTTTGAAGCATGCTCACAAAGGTTCTTTTGGTGAAATCATTTTCATATTGGTCAAAATTGTTCTTTGCTTCGACCAGCTATGGAGGAGATATTATCAAAGAATTGAAAAAAATCAACACAAAGGTTTACTTCCTAGCTCATCTAGCCCCAAGCATCATGCATGTCAGGCATTGTCATTACTAAAAACTAATGAATGTATTCTAATCTGAGGAACAATTCGGCATTTTAACATTTTTTTTTACTAATGATACTGACGATCCACCACAAAGTAATTTAATAAAACCATCCGTGTTACGGAAGCGTATTAGCGCCACACATTTTTTTTTTTTTTTTATTTTTCTTCCTATGTTTGCGTTTTAACGCAAACCTTTGCGTTATAACGCAAATATCTTGATTTCAATTATTCATTAAGTTTTGTATATATTATGTCCGTCTGTCATTCATTTCGGATGTGATTTACTAGTAGATAAAAAAAAAAGAAACATACATACAAGGCCAAATCATAATAAATATGCATAGGAATAATGGAATAATTGAAGTGCAATGATACATAAATTAAGACTGATTAGTGCATCAGAAAAGTATATAATTTAACAAGAAAGTAGATATAGTTTAGTATATAGTCATATTAAAATTGAAAGATCAAAAATAATGTCATACAATTGTAAAACCTCCAAGTCAAATAGACAAAATGATCTTTCTGCTTTAAAATGAATTATTAATAAGGAAACATTTTTTTTAAATCTAAAGAATATGATCAAGATTCTTTGATAGAAAGTCATTGAATTTTCATTTCAATATAATGAAGTATTTTTAAGATGCTTGGGTAGTAATTTAAATAGAGAGAACATAATTTTATTAATAAAACATCTTCATTCTATACATTTATTGCCAAAGGGTAGCTTGTTTGAATCTAACCTACTTTACACAGTTCTCAAACGAGAGCTTACTTTGGAAGTATATTTATATTCGGCTATAGCTATATTAGCAGGGTTGATTTTTTTCTTAGGTATAACCTCAATTTACTCAATTTTCTTTGTAATATATATACTAGTAGTAACTTGGATATCGTTTTTGGGGACCTTTATAGTTTGTTGTTCAGTGTCAGCCAATGCTCCGTGTTGAAGACCGTAATTCGGCCTATGATGGTTTACTTTTACGAATAGTGACTTAGATGGAGAGTTTTCTTATTGGCACTCATACCACATCTTCTTGTATTATTCTGCTCATTAATAGTCATTGATATGATCTAATTATTCAAGCAGTTTACTTTGCAATTACTACAAAGGTGATAAATTTTATTATATACAGTCTCCTCTATTAATAACTACTGTTTCCTTTGAATCTTAAATAAGAAATAAGATAAAACAAATGTTTGCGTTATAACGCAAACATAGGAAGAAAAATTAAAAAAAAAGATGTGTGGCGCTAATACGCTTCCGTAACAAATAGTAAGCAAATAAAAAAAAGATGTGGTATTATTGCCAATGGGACAATTCTCCACAAGAGACCAAAATGACACAGAAATAAACATTTGCAGGTCACCGTACGGCCATCGATGAGCAAAGCCAATACCGCATTATCAGCTATAAAGGGCACTGAAATGACAATGTAAAACAATTCAAACGAGAAAACTAACGGCCTAATTTATGTACAAAAAATAAACGAAAAACGAATAATCAAAACACAAACAAACGGCAACCACTGAATTACAGGCTCCTTATATTATGGTCTCAAATCTAGGCATTGCACTTAAAATATTTAACTATTAACAAGCATTGCAGGACCTTGACTTAGAACAATAACTAAAAAACCCTCCGACATGTGACTGTTCCCACTCGCCTTATAATTACAGCCCCTCTGGTCATGTTATAACTGGGGATCTAAACGTAATTCAACATGAAAATCTCCGAAAGGTGATTTCTCATGGTCCTACGTTTAGAGAACCCTAACACATCAATTGGAACCATAACTTCAAAATAATTATGGATTCCATTGAGGACTACGCCAGAGCATGGGCTAAGCGAGAAGAAGTTGAACTGGACACTTTGTCAGAATGGGTTAAAACTATCAGGTCTCTGATAAAACGTCGCATTCACAAGTTGAAAAACTGTGTGAACGATCGACCAAAGTCCGTTTTCAGAGACAAAGAGGCCATGAAATTTATCATCTCTTCATGTATGTTGTTGTTCCTGCGGACAAAGCTTCAAATAATATTGTCTTTGTATGTAAATCGTATTACTACGAATGTCTTGTAAAAGAATTGGGTATAAAGGAGCACTCAGGTAATCCCACATACAAAGACATATCATTTGACAAGGATGAGATTTTAGCAAATCGTAAGTCCTTCATGGCTTCAATAAACATTACATCGAACACCAAATCGGAGGACTTACCTTGTTTGTATTGGATACCAAAGCTTCATAAAATTCCGTACAAACAACGGTATACTGCTGGCTCATCTTCATGTTCCACTAAAGAATTGTCCATTAGATTGACTAAAATTCTTTCCGCAGTGAAAGAGGGTCTTCAGAAATACTGTGAAACTGTTTACTCGCGTAGTGGTATTAACAATATGTAGATTCTTAAAAATTCTAAAGAACTTCTAGACAATTTTAAATCTCGGTCTTTTTCTGAAATTAGTTCTATCAAAACTTTTGATTTTTCAACCCTGTATACCACCATTCCCTATGTGAAATTGAAAAATCGCCTAAAAGAAATAATCCACAATGCCTTTCAACATAAAAATGGTAGAATACGCTATAAATTTATTACTTTGGGATTCCATAAGGCATATTTCGTTAATAGTGACAAACAAAAAGGTAAAACATGCTACACAGTAGAACAAGTGGTCAGTATGCTGGAGTTTCTTATCGACAACATATTTGTTGAGTTTGGAAGTAAACTTTTTCAACAAATTGTCGGCATTCCCATGGGAACAAATATGTTCGCCTCTTCTTGCCAACCTCTTCTTATTTTCGTATGAATCGGAGTTCCTCCAGACACTTGTCAAAAACAAGAAGATCAAAGAAGCCACATTATTTAATTTCACTTTCAGATATATTGATGATGTTCTTTCTATAAACAATCCGAACTTCTGGTTGGGTTCCATTTATATATCCCCAACTTATTCGATATTCAAGAGCTTGCAGCTCCTACTCATACTTTGTAAAATGTCATCAGTGTCTGAGTAGAAAGTTGATGAACCAGGGGTATGTCAAAGAACGTCTCGTCCTTTTTCTAAAAAAAAGTTCATCGGAAGGTACCAAGACCTTGTTGATAAATATTCTGTATCAACTTCACAAATAATACACGATGGTCTTGATGTATAGATTCTGTGTACTGATGTTGTTTATCATCTTAACTACGTGTTTTATAGTTCTTTCATTTGTCCTTAATCTATTCTTTTATTTGTCTTTATTAATATTACTTTTACTGTTAAGTCTGTTTTTTGTTATATCCTTTTGACGCAACTCTGTGCTTACGTGTCCCATCATACTTTGAGCGACAAAATTATTTTATGATGTGACTCTGTACCTATGTATCTTGTCATACTTTGAATGACAAATTATTTTATTTATTAATATTACTTTTACTGTTATGTCTGTTTTCTGTGATACACATTTGATGTGACTCTGTACTTATGTATCTCATCATACTTTGAACCACACTATTATTTTATTTATTATTATTACTTTTACTGTTAAGTCTGTTTTTGCTATATCTATTTTACGTGACTGTATTTATGTATCCCGTCATACTTTGAGCGACAAAATTATTTCATGTTTACCTGTGCGAATTTCAAACGCGCAATTTTACACCAGTACTTAAAACCCTCTATCCTTTGTGGGTGCATTTTACATAGATAAATTAAATCGTATAGTATAAACAAAATGAGGATATTAAATTTGCTGTATGCCTTTTTGTGCTTCTTCGTTACATTTGTTGTTTTTATAGTGATTTAGATGATAACACAATGTTGACTGCTGTACCCCTATTTTTTTTACCTTTTTACCTATTGTGTCTGTTTGTTTTGTTCACGCATCGGTGACAATATAATGGAATTTGATGCGACTATCATACAAGTGAGAGGTTTAGCTAGCTATAAAACCAGGTTCAATCCACCATGTTCTACATTTAAAAATGCCTGTACCAAGTCAGGAATATGACAGTTCTTGTCCATTCGTTTTCGATGCGTTTTGTTATTTGATTTTGCCATGTGATTATAGACTTTCCGAATTGATTTTCCTCTGAGTTCAGTATTTTTGTGATTTTACTTTTTTCTAGATATCATCTCCCATTTAGAAAAAAACACATGAAAAAATGAACCTATCATGCGTTGCTCTCCTAGCTACAAATTGTATCCAAAATCAAACATGTGGAACATATTCTATCATAATCATTTGGTAACTAATGAAATTACTACCTCTTCCATGCCCGTCTTTAGCATAAAAACTAGATATTAAATACACAACACTCCTAATGCTCAGATTATTTGTCATCGTGCAACACAGTTAATAACACCATATAGGAAAAACATAGAACTCTTTTTGTCATAAAACACTGTCAAACATCCAAACATACTATCCACACTCATCTGTGTCCACACTTGTATTGAGTAATAAAATATTCATGTATCAATTTAAGTCTAGTTCTGCTATCTAAAGTCGTGCAAAACTATTTGGTTCATAAGATTGTGAACCAAAATAAGATTTAGTAAGCAGACTGGATTGTCTTTTAAGGTTAGTAAATATGTTAATATTGTTTAATAGTTTGCCTTACAAATTTGAAAGAACGAGTTTAAAGATTGAAAAGTTCTTTTCAAGTAAAATCTACTAATGTTTTAACTTTCAAACTTCTGCATAATTTGCAGATTCGGGGGAGATTTGAAAAGCAGAAATAACAAAGGGAGGAGGGTCACCGATGTTTTAATTCCGCTACACCGGACAAAAATCTTATTATCAATTATTGGTGTTATAGAACGACGCTGCTAGCATAGCAGCATTTCTTGCAATACTTGGAACTATTGGGTTAAACCTTTTCACTACAAAATATAATAACATTTTTCAATGTATTTTGATTATTCATTGTTAGACATACAGTAGCAGTTTATTTTAAAGTAATTGTCAAAGTTGAAGTCATCAAAAAATTTTAATTGCATTGTTGCATTGGAAATACGAATGTGTGCCTCATGCCGTATTACATTGCAAAGAAATAATTTACGGCTTGCAGATTAAGAATCTTTTACTTCAGAAGATCGGGGGTATCTGGGCTGAAAAGTAACACGTTCCCTTTAGACTACAAACAGAACAAATTCACTAACTTGTCCATTTGCACCAGTAAGATAAAAACTGAAATGCTGTGTTTAAAAAGCCACAAACTCGACACTTTTTAAAAAAAAAAAAAAGCCCTCAATGACACCGTTTTCGGTAGAAATGCTCCATAATCAAACCAAATTAAGTTCGAGATCCAGTTAAAATTTGAGTTAAAGTTCAAGTTTTATTTTGATTTCGAATATTTATTCCAGTAAGATTTCTAGTTAAAGCTCAGGTTACATTTAAAAACTTCTGAGCTATACTTTTAGATAAGGTAAAAATTCTGGTAAGAGTTTAAATTTTGAGATCCGATGAAATCAAGAGGAAGATTGTGGTTTCTTTTTTTTACCTCTCTTTTTTTTATTGTATATTCTTTTATCACATTTATCTTTCATTGTGGTAAATGCACCTATTTTTGCCAATCCTGATTAATGATAGTAAATTTGAAAATAATTGATTGCATTTGTGTGCCAAATTAAGCACTATCTGCTATATCATATTGGCTAAAAAGAATTAATGAACCAAAGAATCAAAAGTTAATTAGCTACCTTTGAATTAAAAAAAAAAACTGGTTGTCCTTTTCAGTCTTGATCGGGATCCGACAATCTCCCTATATCACTGTCGATAGTGATAACATTGATCTGAACTCGAACCTAGCTCTGAACTATAATTACCAGTAATATTTTTTCTTCTTGTGTTCTTCATTTTTGCAAAAATTTCAGTGGCAAATATTACATGAACATCAGCACAAAACATTTGTCTATATGAGTGGAATATTCTTTCACCAGACGGATCATTAATGTGTTTGTCACAGTTTAACAGTACTCCAATAAGAGTAACAATATTATGTGAGCCAAGAAAATAAGCCACGTGCGTCCTTAGTTTCTAGCGATAATTTTCCATCTCAAGCGAGATGCATGATATGAAAAATTATCCCAAACAAATATTAAAAAATGCACAAAATAGAGATAAAGAAGATTAATACATTCGTGCAATGAATTACATAGATTTCCCAGTGAAATAAATACCGATATTAAACATCTCATGAACCGTTATTTCACGCCTCTGGAGTCGAACAACAATAGGCGGATCAACCCTTATCAAGTTGCAAATGCGTAGAAAAAGACATAGTTCCTTGCGGTTTCTACTTCAATTTTATAAAAAAAAAAGCCATTTGCCAATGTAATAAATAGAATAACTACTGAGATGAATGTACAGAGAATTATTTTTTTCTGAGACAAGCAAAACATGCTTGATACAATACTGCTTACTCTGTTTTCCTTGTATTATTTGACATTCATCGACAGCCATCGTTCAAGGTCGTATAAGGAGTTAATTAGTTGAATTTAGCTGTTGTTTTAGATCCTTTTTGTTTTGGTCATATAGCTCCCCGACAGCTTCGGTCCGTGTTCATCATTGGATTTTGATATTCGGGTGGCTTTGGTCCGTGTACATCATTGTATTTTGATATACGGTTGGCTTGGGTTCTAGTATATCATTGGATTTTGACATTCGGGTGGCTTCGTTCCGTGTACATCATTGTATTTTGATATTCGGGTGGCTTCGGTCCGTGTACATCATTGGATTTTGATATTCGGGTGGCTTCAGTCCGTGTACATCATTGGATTTTGATATTCGGGTGGCTTCAGTCCGTGTACATCATTGGATTTTGATATTCGAGTGGCTTCGGCCCGTGTACATCATTGTATTTTGATATACGGTTGTCTTGGGTTCTAGTACATCATTGGATTTTGACATTCGGGTGGCTTCGTTCCGTGTATATCATTGGATTTTGATATTCGGGTGGCTTCGGTCCGTGTACATCATTGGATTTTGATATTCGGGTGGCTTCAGTCCGTGTTTATCTTCGGATTTTGATATTCGGGTGGCTTCAGTCCGTTTACATCATTTGATTTTCATATTCGGGTTGCTTCGGTCCGTACATCATTGGAATTTGATATTCGGGATGCTTCTGTCCGTGCACATCATTGGATTTTGAAATTCGGTTGGCTTCGGTCCGTGTACATCATTGGATTTTGATAATTGGGTGGCTTCGGTCCGTGTACATCATTGGATTTTGATATTCGGGTGTCTTCGGTCCGTACATCATTGGATTTTGATTTTCGGGTGGCTTCGGTCCGTGTACATCATTGGAATTTAATAGTTTGAGAGTTCCTGATAAAGGTGATTCAAGAAAAGTACTTCGGACGCATGTAATTTATAAAGTGTTTTACAGGGGTTTTTTTTTAATACATTGTTAGTCATATTATGTTGACACTTTGATGTTTTCCTAAGCTAAGAGTATGTCTCATTTGTCTTTATATTTCTGGTTCTCACAGCTTAGGGAACAACCGTTTCAATTCAAGGGGAAGGAATTGTGGTTTTTTTCCTGAAAACAAATTTTCTTATCTGAAATTTGATAGAAAAAAATTTTGTGGTCAAGCAGATAACTATTGTGACAGATATTTGACATACATTTTGAACATTACTGACGTTACAATTATTAATTAATTTTTATTTAAGGTAGCACAGTACAAAGATTGTATACCTCCAATTCCCCAGTTTTAAAATGCTGTAACTTTCTTTGTAATGCTTAAAAGTGGTATCTATGGATAGCTAACAGATTACTCTTTCATATTATGGCAATGCTAGTATTAAACAACAATTATGTAATCAATTAAAATGATACTTGTATCTACAACATTTTACAAGAAATTTCCATTTTAAATTGAAATTAGCTTTTTCATGAATCCCCCGAGAGGGTTGCTTTTATTATATGTTGTTCCAAGAGCCATTATCTACAAAAATGTGTCTCAGATTTTGGATAGAATCATAGAATATATAGCTCAAATTTTACCTAATCATACATTATCTACTTTTATGTGGTAAGGATGTTTACACTAATTACAAATTTATGAGAGAATGGAATACGATAACAATAATTTGAGACATCCTTTTGTAGGTCCTGCTGTGTTGATGAAGATAACGTTAACATTTCTTGTGTAGCTATAGAGATGAAAGAGCTAAACTCATTCAAGTGAACTGACCAAGATTTTACCTTTAATTGCATATTGCATTCATATAAAAGATTAATCCTTTATCTATCTATATACACATCTTTTATTAATTTATATGCAGTTTTAAGAAAGTTACAGCATTTTAAAGGTTGGAGATTGGAAGTAGTAAAATCTTTGTATTGTGCTACCTTAAATAAGAAATTAAAGAAAAAAAACATGTTTATGTAACTTGTAGTTTTTGGCCTGGTTTTGTACCATAACTATACCTATGCATTCTTATTTTTAGTAATAACTTATAAATTCTTTTGTTATCCTGCATGTTTTTGTTTTTTAATCCTCACTTATACCTGTTTAATTTTGTAATCCTCTTTGCTGCAGTCAATTAAAGGTAACTAGAAGTTCAGAAATTAGTATATTATACACTGATCAAGCCGCTATAAAATTAATAGCGAGTTTCTTGATATTGTAGGTGAGTCTCTTGGTTTTAAAAATGATTTAGATTTAAAATTGTTTCTTCATGTGTTGAATTTTATTTTGGAAAAAATATATTATAAAGTTTATAAGTAACTTACATTTCAATTCAAAGGTTTAATTTAACAGTAATTATTATTGTTATTATTTGATGTTTTATTAATTAGAATTGTTTGAAGTATTTTATTATTGTTTTCAATTTATTTCAACCTTAAAATTGTACTTTGAAATTTTATTGTAATTACTTTGATGTTTTGTTTATTAAATGAATATCGAGTTTCTTAATATTCTAGTTGTCAGTCGATCCCGGCCTGGGCTCTACATCGGCAGCAATGCCATGCACCATCCTAGTCACTGACACAGCTAGTTTCCCCCATCATGTAAAGACCCAGCTGAACCAGCTCTCACATATGTAGTTCGTCTGTGAGAGTATGTTTGGGAATCAACACTACAGCTAACTTCAAAATATACCAAAAATCTATATATCATTAACCTGAATTACAACGTCAGCCTTGACGAGTCTGATGGGGTATTTTCCCGTTTTTCTACAGATTTTCCGTGATCATGGAAATTTATTTTCTGTGAATCGTGATTGACATAAAAATCAACTCGTGAATCGTGATGAGACAACCCCCCCCCCCCCCCCCCCCCCCAATCAGGCCCCTCATCCTTTATTCATGTCATAATATGACCAAAAAAAATAATCTGAATCCAGGTTTTCCCTTTTATACCTCAAAGTGTTATATTTCGGGGGAAAAGGATTAAAGGCGTCGAACGAAAGACTAAAATAAAATGTTAAAACATATAATATCTGACCCTCCCTTGCAGTTAAACGGTTACTCCCTTACGTTTTGGTTTTTAGATTTCGTCCCTTTTCTAGTACCGTATTCTTTCTCTTTAGAATGCATACGATATAAAAAAAAAAAGAAGATGTGGTATGATTGCCAATGAGACAACTATCCACAAAAGACCAAAATGACACAGAAATTAACAACTATAGGTCACCTTACGATCTTCAACAATGAGCAAAGCCCATACCGCATAGTCAGCTATAAAAGGCCCCGATAAGACAATGTAAAACAATTCAAACGAGAAAACTAACGGCCTTATTTATGTAAAAAAAAAAGAACGAAAAACAAATATGTAACACATAAACAAACGGCAACCACTGAATTACAGGCTCCTGACTTGGGACAGGCACATACATAAATAATGTGGCGGGGTTAAACATGTTAGCGGGATCCCAACCCTCCTCCTAACCTGGGACAGTGGTATACCAGTACAACATAAGAACGAACTATAAAAATCATCAGACAGAACGCTATATAGATTTCTTTGTAGAATAGTTTATTTTTCATTTTCAGCAAAACGAAAAGCATGATAAGGATAAAGAAAGCACCACTCAGAAAATGTATTTGTACCATGTGAGTATTAGTTTCGGAGAAATATTACCTATTGATATACAATAGGTATGTGCTCTACATTGCACATAATTGCCATTAAGCAAACTAAATGGGTTAAAACAGCAATGAAGTAATGTGAAACATTGGCTTGATGTATAGGGGGAGGGTCAGATCTCACAAAACATGTTTAACTCGCTACATGTTTGCGCCTGTTCCAAGTTAAGAACCTCTGGCCTTTGTTAGTCTCGTATGTTTTTTTTTTAATTTTAGTTCATTTATATGTTTTAGAGTTTAGTGTGACGTCCATTTTAACTGAACTATTAGTACAAAATTTTATTCAGGGGCCAGTTAAGGACCACCTCCGGCTGCGTTGAAGACCCAAAGTTGGCCTTCGGCTGTTGTCTGCTCTGTGGTCAGGTTGTTACATCTCTTTGACATACTCCCCATTTCCATTCTCAATTTTTATTTTGTAATAATGCATCTTTTGACAATTCTCCCAAAAAAAGAACATTGTTTTATAAAACAAAGGCTTCACGAAAGATATACTAGACGTATATATATTTTTACAACACACCAAGCTCAAAACTTCATTGGTTCCAATATAAAATAAAACACATCATCTAAGGAATGAAAGTATTTTTATTTAAAAGTAAAATAAAACAAACGGACAAATGTACTGTGTGCAATGATGCTATTGACGATATTGAGCAGAACAAGTCATATTTTGTACATGCCTTAAAATATCAGATTTATTGATTAAACATGGACATCAATATCACCTCACATGTCAAAACATTTTATAGAAGCGGGATCAAAATACCTACATTTATACATCAGACCTTACTGCACTGGTGACCGGAATTTTGGCTACACCAAACCAGGCCTTCATAATTGAGAAACGGGCTCTAAATAAGAGGCGTGCATTTCGATCAATCAAGCTCATAACCCAAAAACGAATTGACAGTTCCACGGGAAAAATAAAAGAAACCTTAAAACGACAACAACAGTATACAAATACAATATAGAAAACTAAAGATGGAGCAACACTAACCCCATCAGAAAACTAAAGATGGTACAACACTAACCCCATCAGAAAACTAAAGATGGAGCAACACTAACCCCATCGGAAAACTAAAGATGGTACAACACTAACCCCATCAGAAAACTAAAGATGGAGCAACACTAACCCCATCAGAAAACTAAAGATGGAGCAACACTAACCCCATCAGAAAACTAAAGATGGTACAACACTAACCCCATCAGAAAACTAAAGATGGAGCAACACTAACCCCATCAGAAAACTAAAGATGGAGCAACACTAACCCCATCGGAAAACTAAAGGTGGAGCAACACTAACCCCATCAGAAAACTAAAGATGGAGCAACACTAACCCCATCAGAAAACTAAAGATGGAGCAACACTAACCCCATCAGAAAACATATAAACAATTATAAGCAGGAACATATACATTGTTAGATATGCTGTTTCCGGATATGAAAGAGAAAAAAACGGCAAACGAAGCTGGACTGAATTTGCGTCTACATTGTGACGATAAGCCATTGTAGAGATCAGATATCTATATTGGCAGTCTCATTTGTCTTTAAGACCAGAATCTTATTTAATTTGGTATTACTTTTATAACTATATATAGATATAAAAAGATGAGGTGAGAGTGCCAATGATACAACTCTCCATCCAAGTCCATAATTTATAAAAGTAAACCATTACAGGTCAAATTGCGGTCTTCAACACGGAGACGTAGCTCATACCGAACAACAATTTATTTAGTGCCCCAAAAATTAAATGACTATTGTAAAACCATTCAAACAGGAAAACCAACGGTCTTAACTATTTGAAAAAAAACGAGAAACCACACCACTGAACATGACATTTGATACTAAATTAAAATCCACGGTTATACATGTATCTAGGGCCCTCAACATAAATATTCGGTTTGGCTATTGTATAAGTTTTTTTAAATCGATTCTGTCTTTTAAATGAAGATTGGAGGCAAAAAGGAGCTTTATTATAACGATGATTGGTCCTACGCAAACACTACCGTATTCTACCTTTGTTATTATCTAATCTATAACATGCTTGGTTTTTTCCAGATTCCTGACAATTCTAGTGTTTTTGTGTGGATTTTTTTTCTTTTTGTGGATATATTCAATGCTTTGCATGAATGTGACTTATATGGAAATTGATTTTTTTATGCCTAATTCAAGGGAAATAATGAACGATATTCGAAAGACAGGCAATACAAATGTGAAGCCCTTCAATTCCTTCGTCAAGGACAATGCTTATAAGATAGACCCTTCAAAACATTTTTGTGATAATACAGCTTGCAATTCTCTACAAATGATGTTTGTCGTTAAATCACATGTCTTGAACTTTGGTCAACGATATGTCATACGTAAGACTTGGGGAAATGTAAAACAACTACGTACAAAAATAGTTTTCATAATTGGCTACACAGACATTGAGACTCCATTCATTGAAGAAGAATTAAAACAATATAATGATATTGTTCAGCTCAATATTGCTGATACATACGAAAATCTTGTTTATAAGACTATTTATTCCATGTTGTGGTTATTGGACCTTAATATTGAACCAGAATTTATACATTTCATAGATGATGATCGGTTAGTTAACCCAATGAATGTGTATGATATTGCCTCTTCCCAGATTGCACCATCAGATTTAGTAATGATTGGACACAAAGTCAATTTTCCGAGACCACAGCGAGATAATAATTCCAAAGTTTACCTTTCACCTGAGGAATATCCGTTCGCTTATTTACCATCACATTTAATTGGAGGAACAATTTTGACAAATATGAAAACCGTAAAAATGTTAGCAATTGGAGCATTATATGTGAAGGTTATTCCTATAGAGGATAGTTACTTGGGAATAGTGGCAGCAGCTTTAGGTATAGAAATGAGACACCATTCTGGGTTTCTTATCTGTAAATGGCCCACGGATGTATTTCCTTATATGTTATCCTCTCCTGGTTACGAACCTACATACGCCTTACTTAGAGACTGGAAGTTTATCAAAAGACAGGGTTTGACTACCATGTATATATATTATGAATCATGGAGTTTATTGGATAGCTATGTATACCAAATAAGATGATTTTTTGTTCATATTTCAACTATGTAAAAGGACGAAGATATTTAGGCAGGTTATCTCCCTTGCAACATACGGGTACTTCAGAGTCAAACAGATGACGGTCAGGGAACCAGTCTTGAAGATATCTTTTGTAAACACAATCCGGTATACATCTATGTTTTCATGCTAGTGTTTAACAATAAAGTTTACTAAATATTTTACTCACTGCAATATTTTTTTTATCATGATCATTTTAAATATTAAAGTCTAATTGAACAGGGTTTAAAATGGCTATACAAATCCCGATTGTACAACTACAGTGTGTGCGACCAACACGCGAAAGATTTACCGAAAATTACATGATACGGTTTGTTGTCAATCAGAATCTGTGTAACCAGAATATATTCTCCGTAGCGAGATGTAATTTACGTATTGCTTTATATTGTCAGCTGACATGTATTTAGCAATTTTTGGGGGGGCTTTGCAGATTGGTTGTGCACGTGTATTCATCTTCACATTCAGTTTTTATGCCCCGATAGTAGAGGTGCGTTATGTTTTCTGTTCTGTGGGTCCGTTCGCTCGTCCATTCGTCCTTTCGTTCGTCTGTCCGTCTGTCCCGCTTAAAGTTATAAATTATGGTCGAGGAAGTTTTTGATGAAGCCAAGTTGAAGTCCAATCAACCTGAAACTTAGAACACATGTTCCCTATGATATAATATAGGATTATTGCATGAATATTGGGGAATATTGTCCCGAGTAGAACTTTATATTGCACGAGCTTGCGAGTGCAATATATGTTCTACGAGGGACAATATTCCCCAATATTCATGCAATAACCCTTTTATTGTATAGCAATATAATATTTGAAAGTAAAAATTTGTTTAAACTAAGATTTTGTCGTTGATGACGTCATGAATTTTGAAGATTTATTGCACTAGTGCAATATTAGAATTTATTGCACGCTAACTTTTGGTTACTTTCTGTGGGGAATATTATATTGCTATACAATATTCTTTATTATTTTCATGTCAAATTTGCGAGTAGGGCATCTGTGTACTATGAACACATTGTTTAATTCTAATTTTATGAAAGACCGCACAGTCTTAATCTATTCGAAAAGGATATCTTCCTCTTCTTTTTCGCTGTTACACTCAGTGACTGCTGTCTTGCAAGCAAGTTTTTACGAGTTAAAAAGCAAATTAATTGTTTTACATCCCAGCTCATTTGTTCTACCAGGAGTGATATGAGGCGGATCACCCCTATCAGATGACCCTAGCTTGAGTTTCTTTGTTTGACATGGTTTCCTTCGTTTTGTAACAGTGGTTTATTAATATTACATTTTTTCTGTTAGGTCTGTTTTTTGATGATATCTGACATGACTCTGTACATAATAATTGTGTTATTGTTCTATAATTTTTGTATTGTCTTTCATTTTTGGTAATGTGCTTTGCCTGTGCGACTTTTTGTCAGTTTCTTTGTTACACATGACGTGGCTCCGTACTTATACATCTCGACATCATTTTATAACGTTCTATGATGATAATTTTTGTATGCTTGTCTTGCATATTGGCTAAATGCTAATACTATATGCTCATTTTTGTTTCTTTGATACATAATGACAAGGCTACGTTTTAAAAGAAATTACAAATAAGCATATAAACAGGCGTCATGAAGAGCAAGAGAAATTTCTGATTTATATTCTGCAGAGGATATGGCTTAAAGAACTTTACATTATATTGTGATCATACTTTGAACGACAATATTATTTTATATCTCTACCTGTGTGACGTTTTAATGTTCTGATCAATTACTGTACGTCAAACGGGCGATTCTAGTTCAGTGTTAATGTAAACTTAACCATGTGTCTTTCAGGGTAATGAGTCGGTACTAGTAGTATTTTAAATTTTGCAATCCTTTATGGTTGGATTTAAAATAGAAAATAAAAAGCAATAAATGAGGTTGTTAAATTTGATATATGCCTTTTTGTGCTTCTTTGTTAAATATTTGTTTGATTTTGTGGTGATTGATATTATAACACAGTGTTGTATCCCTGTTTTTGGCTTTTTTGCATATTGCGTCTGTTTGTTTAGTTCACGCATCGTTATCAATATAATGGAATTTGATGCGACTGTCATACATGTACAAGTGAGAGGTTTACCAAGCTATAAAACCAGGTTCAATCCACAAGAAAATGACTGTAACATTTCAGGATTATGACAGTTGCTATCTATTCGTTTAATGTGTTTGAGCTTTAGATTTTGCCATTTAATTAGGGACTGGCCGTTTTGAATTTTCCTTGAAGTTCAGTATTTTTGTGATTTTACTTTTAATCTACTTATCCCTGCCAAATGACTTGTGTTTTTTAACGAATGTTTTCATCAAGTTATTTGGTCAGAATCAAGATCTGAAATTAAAAACAAATTACTCATTACGTAGCCTTATCTTGTCAAAATGTGGTCGTTAGATCGACGATATCGTGTAGGGAGAATGTAGTTCTTTAAATGTCGGTATTAATCGTGATACAGAAGTCGTAATTTCATCTCGGTCGTCAAACTAAGTTAATTATACATTTAAAGGGGTATCAGCTACGAGATATGAATAAAAATAAAATATATGGGTTTTTGTTTAGTTCAATCATTAACAACAGTGACATAGGGAAATGATAATTCGCCTATAGCGGTTTGTATGGTTCAACCTCGTCAAAATAGAATAAGAAACATCGCTAATGAATTGTTCACTTGCAAGTGAATAATTCGAAATCGTTGTATCTGCATTCATATGACCTTCACTTTATACCCTTAGAGATGAGTTACGCATGAAGTAGACGTGTTAGTTTATTAAAAGGAAACGAATGTCAACATGGAAAATGAAACAAGGGAGATCTCAGAATCAATTGATTGACTGATTCGATACACAAAAACGATGGTGAACGTATATTTTTTACCTATATTATAAAACAAAGCAGACCTTGAAAAAATGCAATTGCACAAATTAAGTTTGCTTTCTATGAATATGTCTATAATTATATCAGGTTATATTACCTTCGGCAATCTTCGATGTCACCTTAATAGGTTATTAGATGACCACGTTACACAACTTGTGCGCACGAGTCACACAACTTGTATGCGCAAGTTACACAACTTGTGCACGCAAGTTACACGTGATCTTATAGATATGCGCTGTTTTGCTAAAGAGACTACTTTATGGAACGCCGTAGCTGCCGAATACGAACATATGTTTAAATATACATGAATGCACATACTTTTCAATATCTTCACATGTTTTTTTTCTATATATACACATACTTTTCATATATATGAATATAGTTTACGTTATATGCACTTACTTTTCCTATACTTTTACTACATATGCACATCGTTTACCATTTTTTTTTTAATATATATTTGCAAATAGTTAACTTCATATTAACATTTTTTTTCGTTCATTTTTATATAAATAAGGCCGTTAGTTTTCTCTTTTGAATTGTTTTACATTGTCATATCGGGGCCTTTTATAGCTGATTTTGCGGTATGGGCTTTGCTCATTGTTGAAGGCCGTACGGTGACCTATAGATGTTAATGTCTGTGTCATTTTGGTTTCTTGTGGACAGTTGTCTCATTGGCACTCATACCACATCTTCTTTTTTATATTCATAAGCATATACTTTTTTTCTATATATGCACATACTTATTCTACATATGAATGTACAAATGTAGTTCTGCATGTGAATACTGTTCTCAGTATATATGAACATAGTTTTTCGACGTGAGAATGACAATTCATATTATGCTTTTCTGTTTTTTTTTTTTTTCAAACTGAACTAAGAGTTCCAATATCATAAAAGGAATGTTTATTAAGAATTTCTTAATAATGTATGTTGTTCAATTAAGCAACTTTTGAAATCATTTTTATATGAATGCAATATTATGATGGTATGGCGCTGTTGTCTTCATCTATAGTCACTTGTTTTAATGCCATAACTTTGGATTTTGTATGAGTCGTTTGTATTACATTTTAACACAAGGATTATTACCACTAATGGCGTGTTGAATTCAGTGAATACATTGAAAAACTATGTTCATATATACTGAGAAAAGTATTCACATGCAGAACTACATTTGTATATTCATATGTAGAATAAGTATGTGCATATATAGAAAAAAAACATATGAGGTTAACTATGTGCAAATAGATATATAAAAAATGCGCATATATATGCATATATAGAAAAGTGTGTGCATATAAAGTAAACTATGTTCATATACATGAAAAGTATGTGTATACATAGAAAAAAAACATGTGCAGATATTGAAAAGTATGTGGATTCATGTATATAAACATATGTTTGTATTCGGCAGCTACGGCGTTCCATAAAGTAGTCTCTTTAGTAAAACAGCGCATGTCTATAAGATCACGAGTAACTTGTGCGCGCAAGTTAGTAACTTGTGTGCGAAAGTTGGTAACTTGTGCGCACAAGTTGAAATTTTTTATTGCATGGCATTCCAGTGCTTCTGTAGTACGGGATAATGATATTTGATTAAGTTATTTAGAAAATAAGAAGTCAAGACGTTATGTACATAACCGCGCGAAACATCGCACGATTTAGTTCCGACATGTCAAGGGGAATATGATACTCAGAGGTGAATATGAAGTTTTGTTCGACGTCACGTGTGAACATTTCAACCAATCAAATGTTGATTTCACTATCAAAATCAACATGCAGTGGAATAATATAGTTTGGCGTTAAATTTGATTCGTCAGTCATCGATTATAATAACGATGACTTTTTTTGAGTTGTACTGTTCAAGTTGTTGGTCCTACATTTTCTTCACCACGTTTTTCCTTTCTCGTATTCTTGTTTTTAGCAGAGACATATAATATGTAGTACACACTATACTAATATATAACAAAACATATATCAAACACAATTTATAATTGTCGATCGCCCACAAGACTAGATTTCTGCTATAAGGTGTTACTCTTGGTTTGCCTTTCTTAACTTTTCCGCCTTACTCTTTCTTTCTGCTCTAGACTGAGCCCTCATCATCTTCTTTTCGTCTTCTGAGTCGTCAGCGATTGGATTAGCTACGTAATCACTGACGACTTTCCATCCAAACTAGGAAGAGTCGGCCAGTTTTATAAGTTTTTGCCTTTCACGCAATAAGTCAATACCTTCAACAATCTTCATCTTTGCTGTCTGTACTGAATCAATTCCTAATTCTTTTAGCTTTCAGGTTAGCTTTAGCTTCTTTCAACTTGGTTAACACTTTCACCTCATGGCGATACTGGTTTTCATTTCCTTTACGCTGAAAACTATAATTGTCAGTCATGGTTTCTTCAAGCTTAGCTATCTGAGTTTGGGAAATCTTCTGCTGTGACTGTTGCAGTTTTGACTGGAAAGACGAAAGCCTACTATCCATCACTGTAGTTATACTGTTTAGAAGATCTTGCTGTAAAGAGGAAACTGCATTTTTCACCTCATGTAGAATAACTGCCTTAATTGAATCGTCTAAATCGGTGTTCATCTTCACCAGTTCGAAGTTGGCGAGAGAATGATCTAAAAGGGAAATAAATCCGCGAAAAGTGACCATTCACGTGATACTATAATTATTATCACGTGTCCATACATATATTTGAAAGAACCGTTAGTACATTAATTTTCCTCTATACTTCGAAACGCTGAAAATTATTATATGTTTCTGCTTTTAGTAATACGTTTTGGACATACCACTTGTGTAAAAGAGTACACGTTTTGCTCTGAAATAATACTTTAGAAGAAGTTCAAAAGTTTGAATTTCAGAACGCCAGAAGACTCTTATATATCATTTGTTCTTATATTCCCATTAAATTTGAATAAACGTATAAATAATTTACTAACAGATATTAAAATGTCCATAATTTAATGATGAAAGTTACTTGAGTGGACCCAGTATCAATTTATTTTACTACCCCCTGAGATTTGGAGAAACATGATACAAAATCGACAATTCATGGTATAATGGTTGTGTTCTGATTCATAACAAAATGTTCATTTTCAAACAACAACTGATATTGTGAGTATTACTTTGATTAACAATTCAAACGAAATAACAAACGGCAATATTTGAATACAACAAATTAACGGAAAACAAATATGTAACACATCATCAGTCGACAACCATTGAATTACAGGCTCCTGACTTAGGACAGGCACATACATACATACATGATATGGCGGGGTTAAACATGACTTAGGACAGGCACATACATACAGACATGATATGGCGGGGTTAAACCTGACTTAGGACAGGCACATACATACAGACATGATATGGCGGGGTTAAACAGGTTAAACAATCGACAACCCCTGAATTACAGGCTCCTGACTTAGGACAGGCACATACATACATACATGATATGGCGGGGTTAAACAGGTTAAACAATCGACAACCCCTGAATTACAGGCTCCTGACTTAGGACAGGCACATACATACATACATGATATGGCGGGGTAAAACAGGTTAAACAATCGACAACCCCTGAATTACAGGCTCCTGACTTAGGACAGGCACATACATACATACATGATATGGCGGGGCTAAACAGGTTAAACAATCGACAACCCCTGAATTACAGGCTCCTGACTTAGGACAGGCACATACATACATACATGATATGGCGGGGTTAAACAGGTTAAACAATCGACAACCCCTGAATTACAGGCTCCTGACTTAGGACAGGCACATACATACATACATGATATGGTGGGGTTTAACCTGTCTTAGGACAGGCACATACATACATACATGATATGGCGGGGTTTAACAGGTTAAACAATCGACAACCCCTGAATTACAGGCTCCTGACTTAGGACAGGCACATACATACATACATGATATGGCGGGGTTAAACAGGTTAAACAATCGACAACCACTGAATTACAGGCTCCTGACTTAGGACAGGCACATACATACATACATGATATGGCGGGGTTAAACAGGTTAAACAATCGACAACCCCTGAATTACAGGCTCCTGACTTAGGACAGGCACATACATACATACATGATATGGCGGGGTTAAACAGGTTAAACAATCGACAACCACTGAATTACAGGCTCCTGACTTAGGACAGGCACATACATACATACATGATATGGCGGGGTTAAACAGGTTAAACAATCGACAACCCCTGAATTACAGGCTCCTGACTTAGGACAGGCACATACATACATACATGATATGGCGGGGTTAAACAGGTTAAACAAGTTGCTTTTGTGACTCATACCATTTTTTTAGTTAAGCAAATTGTTTTTATAGTACCGTCCTTATATTGTTCTGTAAGACCACTGTCACAGGTTAGCGGATTGTTGAGTGATCACAATAATGTTAAACCACGCCATATTCTTTTTTGTAAACTTCCGAGGTTAGATGCCCGTAGTTCAGTGGTTGCTGGTTGTTCATGTTGTATTTGTTTTCGTAAATTGTTTTGTTATAAAATAGGCTGTAAGTTTTATTAAATTAAAATTGCTTTATATTTTCCATGTAGGGACATTCACAGCCGACTAAACAGAATAAGTTTGTTCCCTTAATGATGGACACCGTACGGTTGCCTCTAATTGCCTACATCCACTTCTTTGAATTTTGGTGGATATTTGTCTGATTGGCAATTATACAAGATCTTCTTTATATATAAATATATATATATGTATAGAATTAGTTTGAAATTATTCCTCTAATGTAACTTACTATTGTTAGTGTTTGTCTGTTAGTGTCATTGCAGATTTATGATCGATTATAACATGGACTTATATGTATATATGGTGTTGTTCTGTGATTTACACAACTATTTGCAAGACAGGAACTCTTATAAGCATGTCCATTGTATTTGTGTGTCTTTTTGGTGTTTCTTATGTGCATATGGCATGGCTCTGTACTTATATACATCCCATAATTTACTATTGTACACCATTTTTGTATTCTTGTCTTTCGTTTTTACTGGTGTGCTTTGTCTACATGTCTTTTTGCGTTTTTTTGATACATATATATACATTGTACTATAGTGAACATCACTTCAAACCTCTCATCTGTCAGGAGAACTGTTCTAGGACAGTATAAGGAACTGTCATCCTGACACCTTTTATACAGTTCTAGCTAGAACAGTTCTAACCTAGAACTGATTTGGTCAGTTCTACCGAAAACTGATTTAGACAGTTCTACCGAAAACTGATTTAGACAGTTCTACCTAGAACTGACTGAAACTGACTGACAGTTCTACCCTAGTTTTAAACAGTTCTACGGCTAGAGCAGGTCTACGATTAGAACTAATTTGGTCACTTCTACGGCTAGTGTTTATTTATTCAGTTCTATCCATATAACAGTTTTAAGAACTCTTTGTTTTAAATATAAAAAAGAATTTGATATTTTATATTAAAATATACTTATCACAGCACTGGTTTAACATTTCTCGTTAATAATAACACTGAATGGTGACCAGTGAGATATCCTAACTGAGGTGACGTTGTTTAGAACTGTTCTACAATCCCGACAGGTTTTGGTCAGTTCTACGGTTAGAACAGTTTTAGACAGTTCTGCTGCCAGTTTTACGGTTATAACTGATTTAGTCAGCTCTGTTGACAGTTCTATTGTTAGAAGGGATTTGGTCAGTTTTACTGACAGTTCTACGACTAGAACAGTTCTACCTAGAAAAGTTTTAGACAGTTCTATCCTAAATCTGATCATGAAAGTTCTAACTAGAACTGATTTGGTCAGTTTTACCTACCTTAATCTGATTCTGAGAGTTCTACATAGAACAGTGCTACCCTATGTAGAAATGTTCTAGGACAGTTTAGAACCGTGTTTTGACAGATTATCCAAACAGTTCTGATGAGAAGTTAGAAGTGATCCCCACTGTACGTTAAATTTGTTTATTCTTGTCTTCAAATTTTTTCTAATATGCTTGGTGTATATGCCATTTTGTGCTTTTTAGTTACATATTTGTTTGTTTTTATAGTGATTGAGGTTATAACACAATTTTGACTACTGTACCCCTATTTTTGACATTTTTTATCTATTATGTCTGTTTGTTTTGTTCACACGACGTTTACAATATATAATTTCATGAAACTGTCATACAAGTGAGAGGTTTACCTAGCTTTAAAACCAGGTTTAATAAACCATGTATAAAAATAAGAAAATGCCTGTTCTAAAATAGGAATATGACAGTTGCTATCCATTCGTTTGATGTGTTTAAGCTTTTGCTTTTGCATTTTGAATGATATGATTAGGGACTTTCTTATTTATATTTCCTCGGAATTCAATATTTTTGTGTTTTTACTTTTTTCTAGGTAGTCATTGTTTTTAACATTAAATCGATTATTATTCAACCAATTCCAACAAATATTTATGCCTTTCTGTCTTTAATTTTTTAGCTAAATGCAGTTATAGGTTGAAAAAGTAGTATGTTGACTTCATGGTTAAATGAACCGGGTTATTTTCCTGTCATTTAACTTAGCGATTCAATTTGAAAAAAAAACACGTTGCCATTCATTCAAGTGTAAATTTGTTAAAATCCACCTGTCCCCTGGTGACCGTTAGCAATAAATTGACAGATAGATAAATAGGTAGATATTGTTCTCTTAAAACTAAAATCAATTTACACCTAATCATACAATATCGATAATGAAAAAAAAACCTATAAAGTTGAAGGTATGCAAAATATTATCACACTTCCATGCTGTGTTCCTCCAGGCAAGTTGATTTTATTTTTTTTGTATTTTGTCTTCATTTTCTTTAATTCATTGAGTAAGGAGATCTATTTTAATGAATTGGTGTCGATATCAACAAGTCGGCAAGTTTTAAATATGAATATGTTAACTTAGGAAGTATGATTAAATGTTATATGACTCAATCAAACATTGATTTCGTGCATAAAAATGATCAAATCAAATCTTTGCACGTTAAAGATCCTTCTCAACAAACTATGTTTGAGTGGTCCAGATGTGACCAGTTGTTTGTCAAAATTATTGCATACTGGTTTTTACTTTGATATATTTTTTTTGTGGATTTTAATCTAACTTTGGTACTTGGTTTTCATCGAAAATATAACTTTTGTCTAAAGTCTGTTAGTATTCATACTTTGATGAGTTGAGCTTTTGTTCAATTAATGTTTCATATCGTACTGGTACACCACTGTTTCAGGTAAGGGTGTAGGTTGGCGCTAGATAAAACGTTCTAACCTGCTGAATTTGTTTGCTCCTATCGGGATCCTGATGTTCAGGTGTTGTCGTTTGTCGTCTTGTTTTATATAGAAATGACTGTTGGTTTTTCTGTTTGAATTCGTTTTTGTGGCTCTTTATATCTTACTGCTTGGTGGATGCCAATGCTCCAAGTTAGTGGCCGTACTTTAACCTATAATTGTTTACTTTTACAAATAATGACTTTGATAGAAAGATAACTCATACCATATCTTCTTATATCTATATGCGACAAACTATGACAAAAAATAAATTCCTAATTTCGAATATAAGAATTGGATACTAGTATACATTTTACAATTTATTAGTTTGAATACCCTTTTGGCATCTTTCGCTTCATAGTACATGTATATGTCTAATTCATGGTACTTAATTGTCTCGTTTGTGATACCAAAAGACTATTTTCTTGGCTAGTCTTGCATTGCCATAATAGTCAAAATGTTTAATTGACAGTCTAAATGATTTCTCTGTACTAAGTCAGATAGTTATCATCTATATTTAAAAATTAACTGTTTACAAATTTTTTGAATTATTTGAAACACTAAGCCTTTTCTACCTCAGAAATAGATTACCTTAGTTGTGTTTGGTAAAACTTTTAGGAATTTTGGTCCTCAATGCTCTTCAACTTCGTACTTTATTTGGTCTTTTTATTTTTTTTTAGATTCGAGCGTCACTGATAAGTCTTTTGTAGAGGAAACGCGCGTCTTGCGTATACATACAAAATTTAGTCTTGGTATCTATGATGAGTTTATTTACAAACACTGGGTCGATGCCACTGTTGGTGGAGAATACTACTCTTGCCTTATTCATCGTTCTTGTAGTAATCATTGATAGTGTAAATGTTTCATTTATGAACATAAAACTAGTATATGATTACAAACAGTGCTCCACTTCCTGTCGATATCTTTAAATGAGCTTCTCAAGAAGAATGAAGGAAGATACAATTATA
This sequence comes from Mytilus galloprovincialis, assembly GCF_965363235.1. Classification (NCBI taxonomy): domain Eukaryota; kingdom Metazoa; phylum Mollusca; class Bivalvia; order Mytilida; family Mytilidae; genus Mytilus; species Mytilus galloprovincialis. Next base: position 57,786,367 of record NC_134850.1, on the reverse strand, counting down.
TTTATTTACACGTTCCACTATACAGATTATATACTACCACTAGATGATTCAAGGTTTGATGACTACTAGTATGTTGAAGGAATCTATTGAAAAACCAGAACTAGAAATAAAACAAAATAACAGACATGGCTTCCTGCGCACCATTTTTAGACTTGTTACAAGAATTTAACATTGCCGTTTGTTTTTTTGTTGCACTTCAGTGTTTCTGTTGTTTCGTTGTCTTCCTCTTACATATGATGTGTTTCTCTCGGATTAAGTTTGTATTCCGAATTTGTTTTCTCTCAGTCGATTTATGACTTTCAAACAGTGGTATACTAATGTTGCATTTATATCAAACAATGTTTACTGCTGTTCACGTTAAATTCGTCATTGTCAGCAAATTTTTGTTCGTTGAGTTTTTTCGTTCTTGTCTAAATAAACTCATCATAAATACCAGGACTAAATTTAGTATATACGCCAGACGCGCGTTTCTTCTACAAAAGACTAATCAGTGACGCTCGAATCCAAAAATGTTAAAAAGGTCAAATAAAGTACGATGTTGAAGAGCATTGAGGACCAAAGTTCCTTAAAATTTTGCCAAATACAGCTAAGGTAATCTATGCCTGAGGTAGAAAAGCCTTAGGGGAGGGTTTGGATCCCGCTAACATGTTTAACCCCGCCATATTAATTATGTATGTGCCTGTCCCAAGTCAGGAGCCTGTAATTCAGTGGTTGTGGTTTGTTTATGTGTTACATATTTGTTTTTCGATCATTTTTTTACATAAACAAGGCCGTTAGTTTTCTCGTTTGAATTGTTTTACATTCAATTTGTCTTATCTGGGCCTTTTATAGCTCACTATGCAGTATGAGCTTTGCTCCTTGATGAAGGCCGTACGGTGACCTATAGTTGTTAATGTCTGAATCATTTTGATTTTTGTGGATAGTTGTCTCATTGGCAATCATACCACATCTTCTTTTTTATATTAGTTTTTCCAAAAATTCAAAAATTTGTAAACAGTCGTAGTAATACGTTTTTGACATTTCATTTGTGTTTTATGTTATCTTAAAATAAAATGTTGAATAGAAGTATATAAAAAAAAACTAATTAAAAGGTTTTGTTTCAGACCTTGTTTGATATCAATAATTGACAATACCTCTGCTAATCATCGCTATAAAAAATGTCTATTTTCATTGTTTGAAATACATTGAAAACTTCATAGGAAAATCCAAATGATTTAGATTTCAAATTAATGCTGGTCATAACTATTTTTTTATAGAAAATTCATTCTATGGAGTACTCCTTTACATTTCATTATTTCATTCCCATGAAATTTAAATGATCGTTTAAAAAAAATCACTAGTTATTATTAAATTGTCTCTAGATCAATGATGAAAGTTGTAATATTGATTTTTGTTCTAACCTGAGATTTGTTAAAACATACAAATTAGCAAAACTGATATTTGTTTCTAGTTTCATTATTATCCTGACATACAAAATATTCATTTTCTCAAACAATCCTTAAGTTTGCATTTCTAAGGTGAATATGTTCAACGCATTGGTCCCCTGATGAATCCCTGAGATAGATATCTATACTAGTATTTGTTATAGGACAATGCTGTTTTATCCAGGCAAACTGATATTTTTTCTGTCTTAAACTTTAATTAAATGAAAATGCTTGTCTCTTTTTAAAAATAGCTTTAATTAAAATTATGTGACAAGTAAACTTGTCAGATATACAAGTCAACTTGTCAAATACACAAGTCGACTTTTCAGATACATAAGTCGACTTGTCACATAATTAAGTCTACTTTTCACTTGATTATGTTTACTTTTCACTTTGCACTTGTCAGATATATAAGTCTGTTTTTACATGTCATGAAATAGGCAAAAACTCTTGTTCTTATTTTTTACCAAATAATTTCTTTACTATCTGATAAGAAGACTCAATTAGCCATGTTAACTGACAGGTCGAATTTTTTAGCTGATTAATGTAAAAAAAAGAAGATGTGGTATGATTGCCAATGAGATAACTATCCACAAGAGACAAAATGACACAGAAATTAACAAATAGGTCACCGTATGGTCTTCAACAATGAGCAAAACACATACCGCATAGTCAGCTATTTTAAACGAGAAAACTCATCAGATGGATCAAAAAAGAAATACTACACAGAGTGGATGTGTTCGGGTACTTGTATATCCCAACAACAAAAAAGACACTAGGAGCAGATCTGAGAGTACTCGCAGTTATGACAGCGAGTTAAAAGCCACTTACAACACAACAAAATCATGCATCTAGGACAGAATATCCGTCAGCACACATCCAACATATAATGGGTTTAGTGTAAAGACGTCATAAACAGTCTGAGAAAACCATGACTTTGTGCAATGCCAAGATACAGGTATCGACAGATTGTAGATTCATGAATGTGTATTTGTATATAACAATAATATTTAGTTTGGTTTTATTTTACTGATAACAAAATCAATAGTAATACCAATAAAAGCAATGTTCAATGATCTAATAATAGTGTTGAATTGGTAAACTTTTAGAATAAGTTCATTTAAAGGATCGATAAGTTCATCAGGATTGTTTCCAAAATTCCGGGCACGGTCAACAATATTTCCGTAAAATGAGGATATGCTATCCCGTTTGAAATAAGTTTTCTACAGACACACCCAAACTTCAAAACCAAATCTTTATATCTGTTGAAGAATTTAGTAAAATGTTTTAAGTAATTTGTGGTAACGAAATCCCTGGTTTAATAATTTGCCAGTAATACATAAATTACGTTCGTTAAAATCAAAAACATCACAACAGACATGGGCATAGCGAACGATTTGTGAAATATAAACACCGTAAGATGGTGCCAAAGGAAATTTACCATCCAAAAAGGAAAAATTACCGGTATGGAACGAAAATAAAGCACCATCCAAAAAGGATAAATTTACAATATAGAACGAAAAAAATCGTCGCTTTTGTCGAAAATGTTAGTGTGGAGTTTCCTGCGTAAAACCGAAATATCTAACTCTAGGAATGGACTGTTATTACCGTATAAAGTCGATTTATTTGAAGCAAGTTCCTTTGGGTATATTTTGGCAGTATATTTAGAAAATTCTTGATTATTTAACGACTATTCTTGATTATTTAACGACTAATCTTGAATATTTAAGAAGACTTAATTAAGTGACAAGAAGAGGCAGATATTTGCCATCATACATAGATTTCTTGACAGATGTTTTTTATTAAGTTAACTTAACATTTTAAGTTATATTCGCTGATTTAATCTTTTTGCAATACTTAACAAGAGGAAAGCTAAATAAGTGTGTAACACTAGTTAACCATTTTGTTTTCTTTAAACCAGGAGATAACAGTCATTACAGCGTACAACGCATTCACTAAAGATAGTATTTTGAACTAAATATGGCAAAGATAGTTTGGTTCCTTGTAGCATTTACGTATCATGTGTTTGTTTGTTTGGGTAATTCACAAGAATTGAACGGATATCAGAAAGTACGACAACTAAAAAGCACCCTCATGGAAAAGTATTCTAACCAGCTCATACCAAGAAAAAGTTTATCTGATGAAGTAATTGTCAGAGTTTCACCGTACATTGATCTTTTATTAGATTTTAATGAAAACGTTGGAACATTTTCAGTAATTGTACGCTTCAAGTTGATGTGGGATGATCATCTTATAAAATGGAATGTAACTGAAAACAACATATATGTTATTTATTTCCCAGTGGAGGAGGTCTGGTTACCAAAGATGATGATAAGGAATACAATAGAAAAACGGTCCATTTTTACTTTCGATGATCGCTTGGACCAAAAGACTACTTATGTTAGTCATTCATATGATGGTTATGCCTCGGTTAAGGCTGGCGGTATAGTGGAAGCCATTTGCATTACCAGCATGTATTACTTCCCTTTTGATTCCCACGTGTGCACGATTGAATTATATTTTGAGGGCAATCAAGTATACATTGGAGACTACACATACGGCGATCAAACTAAGCCAGCATTGCAAGGGTTTACGCCACATGACGGATGGGACATTACAAATGTTACAGCTGTACAAGACGATTATGATCGAGCAACGTATAACCTGCAAATCAAACTTGAGCGGAAACCTTTATTTCTATTCGTTAGTCTTGTCCTTCCTGTATTGCTTGTTGGTTTTGTCAATATATTTGTGTTTTGTTTACCAATAGAATCCGGAGAAAGGATATCACTGTCGGTGACATTATTTCTAACATTTGTAGTTATAATGACAATGGTTGATGAAAATCTTCCTGAGAGTAGCGAGGTTAGTATTTTCATCTTGATTTTGTTACTAAAAGTGATAATCAGTGTCCTGACAACTGTGATGGCTATAATCACTATAACTTTATATTACCGACATGATGATATAAAAATAATTGAAAAGAAGTCGCTGTTGAAATTGTTTACATGTGCTCAGATATGTAGACATAAGAATAAAGTTAAAGACGAGCAGACAAGCCAAACACCGTTGCCCTCTACAGCTGGTTATAATATGGGCTGGAAAGAAATTGTACAAATGATAGATCGATTCTGTATAGTTGTTTTAGGCTTGGAATTTGTATGCGAAATTATAGCTGTGTTGATTTTATTACGGGGTCGAGAGTTGTCATAAGTGTTAATTACTTGTTAACTTACCAAAAACTTGAAATTTCTTTCGAAATTGAAACCTGTCAGAAAATTAATATACTCATTGAATTATTTACAACATATAATAGATTATATGACTATGTTATAAGACCTTTGATATTTTGACAAAAATAGAGTTGATAAAACAGGGAAGCTTGCTTTTAAACATTTGTGTACGCAGTAGATAGCTATAGCTTAGTTTATAAAGACAAAATGTACAACATTTTAGAAAAAAAATTGTCATTTCACATCATAGCCCTATAAATTCACCTCATCACTGTTGTCATGTTAAATTAATGTTTACTTTGACAAACTAGAATATGGAGTCGAGGGACTACAAAAATTCAAAAAAAAAATATTCATTCAATTATAGCTATTATTTAGTTTTGTGACTACATCATTTAAACTGTAACGTTATGTATGTTTGATTAGTCATATTTAATCGACTGTATTATCAATAGGGTACATTCGAGTGAATCTGTACGTTCTATTCACTTGTTATATGCATTAGTCATGAGGAGAACCGCTATTGGGGATAATCTCATAAAATATATAGCTAGTTCTGAATGACCTCCCCTTGAAGACCTCTGCATTGTTGTGTGTAAGTCCATCGTAGCTGTGCACTGGTCATGAGGAAAACTACGAATCAATGAGAAACTATATTTATCGTTCTATTATTTCCTGTTGATAAAGTTGATATCTATTTCTTTTTCCAAAAAAAAAAATTAAACCGACCTAGCTCATATTTTCACTGTATTTCTTTGTATTGTGTATTATGTATTTCACTAAAAACTTGCATGTTTTATAATAATTATTGTGTAAGGATGTATCATGTATCTTGTCCGACAAGGGCCTAAGATTTGTAAAATAAAATAATGTTTATTGTCTACACTGGAGAGTCACAAAAGTTCTAAACAAATTGAATGCTTATGGTTCTTCTAACATTGATGTCAATCATCAATTTATCAAATTTAAGTCCCGTTCTTACGCCCTTTATAGTCAGCTACACAAGAACATATTCTAGCAAATCGTGCAATTAAAGAGAGGCAACAGACTCAAAAGGAATATTCAAACTCATAACTCACGAAAACACACTCGCACAATCATGGCAAAACACGAAAATCACACAAAACAACATAGACAAGTACAAACTTAGTAACATGAACCCGATCAAAAACCAGGGACAATATCATGTATTCCAGAAACTGCAAATAATTTGTTGTTAGCTACAAGTTGGGCATTGATCACACCATGGAAGTTGGCAATACATACAGAATAAATTTATTGTTAAGCAAGAAATGTATAACTAATATGAGGAGTTCAATCATGTAAGTGGCATGTACGTGCGACAGTCATATTTGACTTGAATTGTAAGTTTTCGGTGGTTCTCTTATCACTCAGATTGTCTCTACCAATAAAAACTGACCGCGTTGCCAATAGTGCTGAAAATGGCGTTCAATATAAACTAATCAAATAATCAATCAAATATCCACGCACGTATAATAATGTATAAATATGAAATACTAGAGCCGTACTATATTGAATTGCAAGAGTCTTAAACATTGAAACATTACATCGAATGTTTCTATAATTATAAAACATAATTTAAAAATATTTAAACATGGAGAATGATGTGGTATGATTGTAAATTGTAAACAGTGGCAAAACAGTACAATATAATTATAATATAAAATATTTCTACGTCTATGAAACCGTTTTATATTGATGAACAAAAACATTTAAGTTTAATGTCGGTAAATAGAAACACTTATTTCTGTTTATCATCGAAGAACATAAAATAAACTTTGAAAAGCTCTTCTTTCCATTGGAACACTTTGTGGAATTATCTTTTGATTCCTATGCATGATGAAATGGAACGAAAACAATTCTTTAGAAGGCATCTACCATATCGTATTACAGAATTCTGATGAAAAGACTAATATTTGCTGCAAGTACAAAGTATTCCCTAGTGACTAATACCGACTCCTTCATTTAATGGTTACTAGTAAATACGGTTATGAAATGCAGCAAGTTAAATATTTGTATTGACTCAATTTGAAACAATTTATATTACTTTAAAGTATTTATTCATAACAAACATTGAATATTGATCAATATTCCGTTTGGAATATTTAGACAGAGTAGCCTTTCTTTTAGTAAGGCTTTATGAAATAATAAATACTGAAAACGTTTTGGTAGCAGGCACACTAAATTTGTATTAGGGAATAATATTACAAAAGAGAAGAAACTATTTACACAGTGTAGATACTATTCTGTATGCTATCCGGAAGTCGCAATTTTCGAAGCGACAACTTTTTGCATCACATTTTAAATTTGATGGAGCTACTGAATTAAACGATAATTTGATCATCTGTACATTGTTTAATAATTAATTCAGCTGACATCGATATTCTCAAATGGTTTAGAATTAAATTCAGCACATTCATTATTCGTATCTTTGCCTTAATAAAGAGATTTTCAAGTGCATCACTTGAGGAAAATCAGTCGGTGAACCGAAAAACAATCTTTTTACCCTCTTAGTATACAAATTAACGTAAAAACCAGACTTAATTAACTAAATGAAGTATATTTCAGGTGGAGGTAAAGGTTCAACCAGATATTTGAAGCCAGAAATAAGAAAATTACACTTGTTTGAATTTCTCACTGTACGATCTGTCTCGCTTGTATATTTTGAAACTGTATGATCAGTCTTTATTTCACTGTATTCTAGTGGTGATTTCAAAGTTATTTACGATACATTAGAAGGTTGCATTTTTCTAAATAGCACAAATATATTTCAATAAATTCATATCCTGAAAACGTGTAAAATATGTTTTAACTTGATTGGTTGAACTTTTTCGTTCTTTTTTTACATAAATAAGGCCGTTAGTTTTCTCGTTTGAATTAATTTACATTGTCTTATCGGGGCCTTTTATAGCCGACTATGCGGTATGGGCTTTGCTCATTGTTGAAGGCCGTGACCTATAGTTGTTAATGTCTGTGTCATTTTGGTCTTTTGTGGATAGTTGTCTTATTGGCAATAATACCACATCTTCTTTTTTATATCGACTTACTACATTAAGTATAAGGATGTTTAAATGTTGCTAAAATAAGAGGAAGGTTTATTGTATATGTAGAAGTTTCAGAAATGTCCTCCGTTATACTTAAAATTGTACAACACATATTTAATTATTTTATAAAAATGCCTGTATTTACACACATTCGAGGCCGTACTGTAGCCTATAATTGATAACAGTTCCTTCACTTTGTTTTGGATGTAGAGCTGTCTCTTTGACACTTAATTGCACACCACTTTGTAGAGCGGGGGTTTATAGTGATAATTAAGTCCGTCTTTCCGTTCGTCCGTTGGACCGGTACAATATGTTTCGTCAGTTTTGTAAGCGCATCTCCTCATAAACCACTCAATATACATTGGGGGTTCCAGCCATTTTTAAATGGAGAGGGGGTCCAATCCAGGAGAAAAGGGGATTCCAAATATATGTTCCCATACAGATGCATTGATAGTTGAAAAAGGGTTTCAAACCGACGGATCCCCCTTTTTTGGATCTGTCACTGATATATCTATTTATTAATTTTTATCGGATTTCTTGTCATAAATGATAATGACTGTATTGTGCACCGTCTATTTCAAATTTCAGTAAAAAAATTTATGTGGTTTCTTTCCTTAAGATACGGACTTTAATATTGCATTATATGGGGGCATCCATCAGATTTTTCAACACCTCCTAATGCCGCAGGCACAACAGATCGTACGATTTTTTTGTCGTTTTAGATCTATTAAATAGTTGTCGTGCAAAATGTCACATCAGCTACGACATGTCCACAATGATTCCACGATGGGTACACGACAGAAAAAAAATGTAATTGTACTGTTGTAGGTAGGTTAGTCGCAAGTCGGTCGTGCGACAGTCGTACAACAAACGTGAGTTGTTTAGGGCTATATTTTTAGATTTTCATGTCATGGGATGCGTGTGTTACTGTCGTGTCACTGTCGTAAAACTGTCAATTAACTGTCATACAACAGTCATGGGTCCCTCGCGCGTTTGACTCCGAACTAATAGAATATAAAGAAGACCCGATTTATTGGGGTAGTGATGTACGGGGAATTTCTCAGCAAAAGTTCTTGAAACCAGGCTCCATCCGTATGAATACAACGAAATCACCGGCATATTCCCGCTTCAACTCTTTCATCAGTGAGCTATACTGCCCAAACCTCAGGCGCAGTTCGATCCATGGCCTAACCCAACAATGTCGGGCGTTTTGCTAGTTCCCATGCTGTTCACGGGCTCTAATCAACGCTAACAGGACCACATTTTGCCCTTTTTGGATTCCGGCAAGGCAACGTTTTAGTAGGGCCAAGAGTAATCAAACGGCAGACTGCATGTTTTTCCCAAACAATCATTCTGGTGGAATAACCATCCTCTTTAAGCGGCAGACGGTATGTTTGTCCCAAATATTCATTCCCGCCCAATTGTATTCTTCCAAATAAAACGAAAATATATTGTACAACGAACGTACCACTGTCGTACGACAGACAATCAATGTTGTGCGAGCATCGTACGTAATTTGGTATTCATGAGACAATCGTGCGACTGTATCACGAGTGTCTTGCGACAGTCGTGAGATTGTCTTACGGCTATTTCTTTTGTTTTTTTTATTAAAATGGTTTACGTTGGTACCCACGACAATGTGTTTATCGCACAACAGTCCCACGACCGTGGTAAGACACTCTCACGACAGCCACAAGACAGTGACACGACAAAAAATCATAGAGCAAAAAAGGAGCATGTCCAATTTTCGTCCCACGAAACACGACAGCGCATCGAAGCTCAAAATATCGTGTGTCTGTCGTACGACGATCACAGATGACCGGTGATTTGACAAAAATCATGTCGTTGAACTGCATAGCTGTGTCGTGGGTTCGTTGTGACCTGGACTTTAACCAATTATTAAAGTTTTCTGAAATTGCTCCATTTTTAATCAATTAATGCATTATGGACCTTCTATTTCGAATTTTTGGTAAAAATAGTTTTGATGTTTCTTTATCTAAAATACGGACTTTGCCATAGCCATATAACGGGCGTACCTATTTTATATCCATACCTTCCTTCAGAAACTTGTCATAACTTAAGGTGCATTTACACGATACGATTTCCCGTTTGATTTTCCATTCGACTTGACACCGTCGCACAGGTAAATCGTACAGCGTTCTGTTCACATGGTACGATTTTCCTTTCGATTTTCATCAGATTTGAACAAGTTCTTCTTTATAATTGTTTCTTTAATATTATTATCTTTCATACATATTGCACTACCATCTTAATTGAGACTACCATAGTGATCGTACTGTAACGTGTAATTGTGCGATCAATGGATCCGTATCTGAATAAATCAGGATTTCAAGTGTTCAACTTAAATTTGCACCACAACAAAGTTGTCCTATTTAAAACAATTAACACACCCTTATATGAATTCACAATGTCAAATATATAAGCTACACAATGCACATAAATTAAATAACAGGGTGAAGTTCCCCATTTACTATGTATAAACACAATGCCTTATTACAGAATATATACACACACTGTCACTATGCAATCAATTTGCAACATGTATTAAGCCTGCTTGTTCACAATGTCACTAATATATCACTATGCAACATGCATCAGACACTTTATTACACAATGTCACTAACGGATTACTATGCAACATGCATCAATACATATCACACAAAACGTATGAACACATTACCACATATATACAACATCTATTAACAATATCCACCAATTTGTAATATCACCTTTTGAATGTTCAATAAACCACAATAACACAGTGACACAATTACACTTGCACAATGTTTCAATTCACAAGGAATGTATACATATAAACACAGCTGAACTCACGCACTAACTATCCCTTTGAGTTCCAACACAATGAATATTATCCAACTGGTAAGGTTTAACACAGTGCACTTTCACTAATACACTTCCACAATATTACAACTTGCAACACCAGCAAGTAAACACCTTGTATTCTCACTTATACAAATCTATGAAGTATTCACACTTCCACATAGTACAACTTGCAACACCAGCAAGTCTACACCATGTACACCTTGTATTCTCATTAATACAATAACCAGTTATATATATCAGATTCACCATACATTGTATCACAATCACTATTGTAATATTCACATATAAATTCGAACACTATTTATATATCCTTTGGAATCACTTAATTCACTCTACTTACCAGTTGGAAAATAATCCCTGATGTTATCACTTCAACGGTCCACATATAACTGACAAAGTCTCTCTGTCTTGAGCTGGTTTATATACTACCATATGGAACGGTCCATTATACTTGAAGGAGTGAATATCAAGACTATACCAATTTTAGGGGTGTTTTAAGTAATAGATGGTGCTCCAACTATGGAGAAACTTATATACTTATAGAAACACAATTAATAGGGAAAGACAACTGGTATTTCACATCGAAACAAATGAATTATACCGATTTTCGTTACACTACCCACGCCTCAAAAATCATGCGTCCTCGCATGACTCCTTGAATACATCTGACATGCTGAGAAATCATCTATCAAAGTGGCCAATTTTTCATACCCAAACTCTACTATAGTGCAGGCACTATTTCCATTGGACATATATACATCACGACAAAGCCTTTTCCCGCTTCGCCACTTCATCCGACAATAATGTCAGGCTACCCTTTTGTCCATCAGGTCTTAACTGATGACATCACAAGGCACAACCCGTAGATACAAAGTCTACTTATATGTCCAAATTCCAGTCAGCCATATCAAACATATTGAACTTTCTTCTTATGCCCAAACAATATTCACAGTATTTATCTTTATTTCCTAATAAAACTTTTTAAAACTTCCTACTTCAAAATATCCCTGTTTCTAACAATAAACCTCTGTCCTTTTAACGTCTGTAATTTTGAGCGTCACTGCCAAAGAATAAATTTAAAAGGTCCCTTACAAATTTTGCCTCTGCAGCGGCCCCAAGGAGCCTACTCTTAACGAAATCTGCATGAGGGGTCTTTTACATGCACAGGGCGTGACATATGCCTGTACATGGGGCCTCGGATTTAACGTCCCCATCCGACGGACTTAACTATATACACTACAAAACTATCTATATACACATATACAGTGATCCTTTACCCCAAAATGCTTCCTCTTTTCAGGCTCATGACTACATTGTACCTTCTTCCAAACACTACAGTATCTCTTTTTAATTAAACACCATCTTTAATTCCTGAATAATTTTCCTTTTGTAAAGAATAAGAGACTGAAATTGCATAAAACAGTGTCTAAAACAATATTCCAATTTTTCAATTTCACTTGATAAAAGTCCAATTTCCAAATCAAACAGATTTTCTGCCTTTTCAATTTCAACTGTCAGTCTGACTTAATGTTCCTTTTTACGTTAAAAAAATTGTACCATACTATGGCTACAAACGCAATACACAAATAACTTTAAAATGTTACAACAACTTCAATCAAATGAGTACTGACAGTAACAAAATCAACACATGAAATCCCATCGCTTGCCACCAAATTTGTAACGTGTAACCGTGCGATCAATGGATCCGTATCTGAATAAATCAGGATTTCAAGTGTTCAACTTAAATTTGCACCCCAACAAGTTGTTCTATTTAAAACAATTAACACACCCTTATATGAATTCACATTGTCAAATATATAAGCTACACAATGCACATAAATTAAATTACAGGGTGAGGTTCCTCATTCACTATGTATAAACACAATGCCTTATTACAGAATATATACACACAATGTCACTATGCAATCCCTTTGCAACATGTATTAAGCCTGATTATTCACCATGTCACTAATATATCAACATGCATCAGACACTTTATTACACAATGTCACTAACGGATTACTATGCAACATGCATCAATACATATCACACAAAACGTATGAACACATTACCACATATATACAACATCTATTAACAATATCCACCAATTTGTAATATCACCTTTTGAATGTTCAATAAACCACAATAACACAGTGACACAATTACACTTGCACAATGTTTCAATTCACAAGGAATATATACATATAAACACAGCTGAACTCACGCACTAACTATCCCTTTGAGTTCCCACACAATGAATATTATCCAACTGGTAAGGTTTAACACAGTGCACTTTCACTAATACACTTCCACAATATTACAACTTGCAACACCAGCAAGTCTACACCATGTACACCTTGTATTCTCATTAATACAATAACCACTTATATATATCAGATTCACTTTATACATTGTATCACAATCACTATTGCAATATTCACATATAAATTCGAACACTATTGAAGGAGTGAATATCAAGACTATACCAATTTTAGGGGTGTTTTAAGTAATAGATGGTGCTCCAACTATGGAGAAACTTATATACATATAGAAACAAATGAACTATACCGATTTTCGTTACAGTACTGGACGTAATCAATTTCCGTTAATATAAAAAAAAAAGAAGATGTGGTATGATTGCCAATGAGACAACTATCCACAAAAGACCAAAATGACACAGACATTAACAAGACTAGTAAGAGATAAAAGACCCAAGCTCGGCGAAATATTTAGCACAATAAAGAGTGTAGTATGAGTTATAAGGACTATAAGGTTACCTTAAATAATTTTTGTTTATATATCAATTATGATTATGGTCATTTTTAAAATACTCAAAATTATATGATTACCAGTCTTGAAACAATGGTGAAAAATGCAGTTTTGAAAATAGATTCTACACCCAACATATTGATATCGGTGTAAAATTTAATTCTAATACAACTTCTCTCTTCAGATACACGTATTATGTTTAATAAAAGACGGAATACTCGAAATGTAATATCCGTGGAATGTAATATCCGTTGAAGTTTTGGTGAAGAGCGCTTTCTTTCGCGTCCGCACTTCTATCAAGTATGGCATGCCAAAATAACATTTCAAAATTTATTGCGGATCATGGCGAATATATAAATAACAGAACAATAACATACATTGTAATTCAGATAGAGACACCATGTGACACTCTTAATTTTTCGATTATATTAGTGTAACAGAGTTGATTTTCTTCTCAGATCTAGAAAAAAAAGTAACGGATATTTGTCCATCAATATTAATGCTAGTAGAAAATTTTAACCCGATTTTAATATTCAAAATATGAATCTTGTATTTAAAATATAGATTAAAAAGAGAACTCGATACGATTAAAGAATGGAACTCTAAAACAGATAACAATTGCTTCGTGGGTCTTAATTTATTACTACATGTACGTCTTTGTTTAATAGGCACATGTTTTTGTATAATTCACGTCTGTTTTGGTAGAGTTAAGCCATATATTTAACTAATATTCTATAGTGCGTCTTTTCGTGTTGTATTTTCATACATATACGTACTACTTTTTTAGGTAAGGGCGAAGGTTGGAGCCTTTTAAAATATTCATACTTGCTATATTATCATGATGCATCTGTCCCAAGGCCTGTTGTTAAATGGATGTCGTTTGTGAGTTTCATAGATGTTTTTATATGACCGCAAAATAATTTTTTTGGTCGTATATTGGTATCACGTCGTTTAATTTTTTTAACAAAAAATGAATTCTTGGAGATCTTTGATATCCTGAATCTAAACGTGTACTTATATTTTCGATTACGGGCCCAGTTTTCAAGTTGGTCCAAAGCGGGGTCCAAAATTAAACTGTGTTTGATTTCAACAAAAGTAATTGAATATATGGGGTTCTTTGATATGCTGTATTTAACCATGTATTAATGTTTTTGGTGTTTGGGCTCTTTGTCAAATTGGTCAACATTGAGTTCTAAAGGGTCCAAAATTGAACGTTATTTAATTTCATCATAAACGAATTCTTGGGGTTATTTGATATGCTGAATCTAACCATGTATTTAGATTTTGGATATTGGAATAAGAAAATGTCCAATTTTTTTTTTTAACTTTTTAGACCACATTCATTCTGTGTCAAAAACATATTTTGTGTCAACTATTTAATCACAAGCCAAATTCAGAGCTGTATCAATCTTGAATGTTGAGTCAATACTTGCCCAACTGTTCAGGATTTGATCTCTGTGGTCGTATAAAGCTGCGCCCTGCGGAGCATCTGGTTTGTTTCCCGTTTTGTAAATAGATTAGACCGTTGGTTTTACTGTTTGAAAATGTGTACACTAGTCATTTTGGGACCCTTTATATTTTGCTGTTTTGGGTCAGCTAATCAAAAGAAGGCTCCGTGTTGAACTTCGTACTTGGACCTATAATTGTTAGCTTAAATTCGCTGAGACTTGGATGCGGAGTTCTCTCAATGGCACTTATACCACATATTCTTATTTATAATGTTCTCAAGTATTTATAATTATTTGGTTTTTTTTTCAAACTAATTTCGAAATATATTAATTGGAAAATAAAGAACTTAATTCATGTGCGAACTTTAGGGGTGTCATGAATATAGGAAAATAATACCTTTTTATAAAAATAATGCTAAAGGTCTTGAAACTTTTATATAGTCCAGCTTGTGCAATACCATAAATTGGAAAATTTAGAATAAATAAAGGGATATGAGACTTTTCAATCCCTTAAAAAAATTACCAAGATTCAAGGTCGCTACACGTCATAACATTATCGGACAAGGAATAGCTAGCATGATTTGATTTCCTTTAAAATGTCCATTCGAATTTTCAGTATTAATATGATCCTATAAGCTATACTCCCAGTTCATACATTCCCAGATCTTATTGAATCTTACCTCGAAATTCAGAATTTTATAATTTTTTAGATGACACGACTATTTCAAGAGCTAAGAAAGTTTGACCTATTTTTATGATTTGGATTATCGTCAATGGTTTCTGAGATACAACAGGGGTTGATTTCTTATCAAGCCATAGGCAGGGGATCGCTCCCGCCCCCCTCCTTCTGTGGAAAAAAAAATGATTGATTGAATAGGGAGTCACTGAAGCATAACTGGAGCCCCTCTTAGGCAGTCAATGGGCCCCCTTTTATTAAAATTTCTGGATCCGCCACTGGAAGTGGTATAGATTTTATTTTTCATTCAAATAAGATAGATTATTTTCCATTGTGTTGTTCGTTTTGATCCCTTTCGGTAAAGTCAATGCATACGGTTGTTGAGTTTAAAGGGTAAAACACTACTGAAAATCACACTTAGCCACACTTTTCTTAATGGTAGTTAATATTCTTATTTTCAAACCGAAATTTATGGGGTCTTTTGCGTAATGTTCCTAATTTTCATCTCTTGTAAAAGTAAGAATTAAATGCATTAACCGTATCCAAATCCTTACTGTGTCCCCACTTTTTGTTTCAACACTTGCTAAATTGTACTGCAATTTTGCGGGCATCATCTAGTGTATGCTTATATCAAAGAAAATACATCGGCTAGCGACGTTCTATCAATGTATTCTATAATCTTTGTATTTGGAGAAATGGAACAAAACACCTGTTATTCAATTTTTAATGACTGGATTTAAGTATGGCCGTTGCAATTTGGGTACTCCTCATTACGGAATCCTGGATCGTTTGGAGGTCTGTTCAGACCAATTTTTCTTTGTTAAATATAGATTCAAAATCAAAGTTTTATTTATTGTCGATACATAGTAAACAAAGTAACACAAGCTCTAGTGAGCTTTTAAAATCGACATTTTTTTTCAAAATTTAAAATTAAATTGGTGTTAACAATGATACATGTACCTCTACAAAATAAACACAGAAAGGAAAGTTTTGTCGAAATAATAAAAAAACGTATGTGAATTTTTTTTCAAAATAGGTGCAATTTATACTATTATAACTCTGTATATTGTTTTGGTGAATTATTTGTAAAAAAAAATAATAATAATACATTGTATTAATCAATTCATTATGAGCTCGTTTATTTGGGAATAAAATATCCCTCTTTTAAACGCTTTGTCGATTACCACTGTGCCTGAAGTGAAATATTTATAAATAGATATCAGAATGCGGACGTGATAGAAAGCCTAATTTAGAACATTGTCTAGTCTAGAAGAAAGCCGGGAAGGAAATATATAAGTTGAGTTAAAAGTGAATTAATACTTAAGATTTGCATCATATACGGCTTGCACATTCAATGCACGGAACTGCTCACGACAAACAAATGCTGGCCCCTTGTCATCCTTTGGAGATATGTTGATAGTGGGTCTTCCCATGGATAGAAACATGCAAACGCCTGTGTATGAAACACTTCCTTAATCTTCCTTATTTTTTTGTAATTCTTGAACAGGCAAATTCATCCAATGACCCTCCTCCTGCTTTTGGAAGTGCTAAGAGATGTATTGCATTTACTAGCACTTGTCGCTCTATTAACGCCATGTAAGTCCGCCAGTTCTTATCATTTAAAATAGGAACCACATCCCCTTTTCGTAACTTGGTCTAACCATAGTCCCCCAGCCAAGTACATGATAATATAGCAGTAAGTTATGCCAGGATTTACCTATTATTCACGATCATTAATTACGACGGCTTTGTGAAACGGCTGTAAAACCTAGGATTTATTAAGGCAGCAATGGACAAACTTTTTTTTTCGTTGCTGCCTAACGATGGTTGTCACTATGGATCTAATGACACGTAGACTTCCGAAGGCTTTGTAAAACGGTGACCATGTTTCCTTTACGAATTAAAAACGTTTAGAATGATGCGAAAATCGGAATATTGTCGATTAAATTTATAAGCTAGATTTTTTCAATCGACTGATAAATTTAGTCGATTTGGCGTTCACACGGTCCGCTTCCAGTCAAAACGTCGAATGGAAATAGCGTACGTTTCGATTTCAAAACGACGTTTCGACTTGACATTCGACTTCAGATTTTAGTGTTCACACGGTACGATTTTAGTCGAAAGCAGGTGCACAGGTAAAAATCGAATGAAAATCGAATGGAAAAGTCTCTTTAGTAAAACAGCGCATGTCTATAAGATCACGAGTAACTTGTGTGCGAAAGTTGGTAACTTGTGCGCACAAGTTGAAATTTTTTATTGCATGGCATTCCAGTGCTTCTGTAGTACGGGATAATGATATTTGATTAAGTTATTTAGAAAATAAGAAGTCAAGACGTTATGTACATAACCGCGCGAAACATCGCACGATTTAGTTCCGACATGTCAAGGGGAATATGATACTCAGAGGTGAATATGAAGTTTTGTTCGACGTCACGTGTGAACATTTCAACCAATCAAATGTTGATTTCACTATCAAAATCAACATGCAAAGGAATAATATAGTTTGGCGTTAAATTTGATTCGTCAGTCATCGATTATAATAACGATGACTTTTTTTGAGTTGTACTGTTTAAGTTGTTGGTCCTACATTTTCTTCACCACGTTTTTCCTTTCTCGTATTCTTGTTTTTAGCAGAGACATATAATATGTAGTACACACTATACTAATATATAACAAAACGTATATCAAACACAATTTATAATTGCGGATCGCCCACAAGACTAGATTTCTGCTATAAGGTGTTAGTCTTGGTTTGCCTTTCTTAACTTTTCCGCCTTTCTCTTTCTTTCTGCTCTAGACTGAACCCTCATCATCTTCTTTTCGTCTTCTGAGTCGTCAGCGATTGGATTAGCTACGTAATCACTGACGACTTTCCATCCAAACTAGGAAGAGTCGGTCAGTTTTATAAGTTTTTGCCTTTCACGCAATAAGTCAATACCTTCAACAATCTTCATCTTTGCTGTCTGCACTGAATCAATTCCTAATTATTTTAGCTTTCAGGTTAGCTTTAGCTTCTTTCAACTTGGTTAACACTTTCACCTCATGGCGATACTGGTTTTCATTTCCTTTACGCTGAAAACTATAATTTTCAGTCATGGTTTCTTCAAGCTTAGCTATCTGAGTTTGGGAAATCTTCTGCTGTGACTGTTGCAGTTTTGACTGGAAAGATGAAAGCCTACTATCCATTACTGTAGTTATGCTGTTTAGAAGATCTTGCTGTAAAGAGGAAACTGCATTTTTCACCTCATGTAGAATAACTGCCTTAATTGAATCGTCTTAATCGGTGTTCATCTTCACCAGTTCGAAGTTGGCGAGAGAATGATCTAAAAGGGAAATAAATCCGCGAAAAGTGACCATTCACGTGATACTATAATTATTATCACGTGTCCATACATATATTTGAAAGAACCGGTAGTACATTAATTTTCCTCTATACTTAGAAACGCTGAAAATTATAATTATATGTTTCTGCTGTTAGTAATACGTTTTGGACATACCACTTGTGTAAAAGAGTACACGTTTTGCTCTGAAATAATACTTTAGAAGAAGTTTAATAGTTTGAATTTCAGAACGCCAGAAGACTCTTATATATCATTTGTCCCATTAAATTTGAATAAACGTATAAATAATTTACTAACAGATATTAAAATGTCCATAATTTAATGATGAAAGTTACTTGAGTGGACCCAGTATCAATTTATTTTACTACCCCTGAAATTTGGAGAAACATGATACAAAATCAACAATTCATGGTATAATGGTTGTGTTCTGATTCATAACAAAATGTTCATTTTCAAACAACAACTGATATTGTGAGTATTACTTTGATTAACAATTCAAATGAAATAACAAACGGCAATATTTGAATACAACAAATTAACGGAAAACAAATATGTAACACATCATTAATCGACAACCACCGAATTACAGGCTCCTGACTTAGGACAGGCACATACATACATACATGATATGGCGGGGTTAAACAGGTTAAACAAGTTGCTTTTGTGACTCATATCATTTTTTTAGTTAAGCAAATTGTTTTTATAGTACCGTCCTTATATTGTGCTGTAAGACCACTGTCACAGGTTAGCGGATTGTTGAGTGATCACAATAATGTTAAACCACGCCATATTCTTTTTTGTAAACTTCCGAGGTTAGATGCCCGTAGTTCAGTGGTTGCTGGTTGTTCATGTTGTATTTGTTTTCGTAAATTGTTTTGTTATAAAATAGGCTGTAAGTTTTATTAAATTAAAATTGCTTTATATTTTCGATGTAGGGACATTCACAGCCGACTAAACAGAATAAGTTTGTTCCCTTAATGATGGACACCGTACGGTTGCCTCTAATTGCTTACATCCACTTCTTTGAATTTTGGTGGATATTTATCTGATTGGCAATTATACAAGATCTTTTTTACATATAAATATATATATATATGTATAGAATTAGTTTGAAATTATTCCTCTAATGTAACTTACTATTGTTAGGGTTTGTCTGTTAGTGTCATTGCAGATTTATGATCGATTATAACATGGACTTATATGTATATATGGTGTGGTTCTTTGATTTACACAACTATTTGCAAGACGGGAACTCTTATAAGCATGTCCATTGTCTTTGTGTGTCTTTTTGGTGTTTCTTATGTGCATATGGCATGGCTCTGTACTTATATACATCCCATAATTTACTATTGTACACCATTTTTGTATTCTTGTCTTTCGTTTTTGCTGGTGTGCTTTGTCTACATGTCTTTTTGCGGTTTTTTTTAACATATATATACATTGTACTATAGTGAACATCACTTCAAACCTCTCATCTGTCAGGAGAACTGTTCTAGGACAGTATATGGAACTGTCATTCTGACACCTTTTATACAGTTCTAGCTAGAACAGTTCTAACCTAGAACTGATTTGGTCAGTTCTACCGAAAACTGATTTAGACAGTTCTACCTAGAACTGACTGAAACTGACTGACAGTTCTACCCTAGTTTTAAACAGTTCTACGACTAGAGCAGGTCTACGATTAGAACTGATTTGGTCACTTCTACGGCTAGTGTTTATTTATTCAGTTCTATCCATATAACAGTTTTAAGAACTCTTTGTTTTAAATATAAACAAGAAGTAATTGTAACAGGATGCTGTTACGAAGTCTCCCAAACAAAGCTCCGATAACTCCCCATTCATATGGTCCCATGTTCATTTGATTTGATTTTTTGTCCAATACAAGAATATATATGGCTTACGAGTAGGGATCTCCACCATTTACAAGTTTTCAAACAGGAGGGGGTGGTGGTGACCCCCAGGGACTTTACCTACATTTCATTTGATTTGTTTTATTGTCCCCTACAAGAAAATATATGGTTTTAGGGGTGGGGATCTGGACCGTTTACAAGATAATAGTACATACTCAAATTGAACAGGGTGGGGGTGACCCCCAGGAACTTCCATCTAATTTGATGTGATTCGTTTTATTGTCCCATACAAGAATATTATATATATGGTTTAGGGGTGGGGATCTGGACCGTTTTCAAACAAGAGGGGTTGGGGTGACCCCCTAGGGACTTCCCTTTTATTTCATTTGATTTGTTTTATTGTCCCCTACAAGAATATATATGGTTTAGGGGTGGGGATCTGGACCGTTTACAAGTTTTCAAACAAGAAGGGTAGGGGTGACCCCCTAGGGACTTCCCATTTATTTCATTTGATTTGTTTTATTGTCCCCTACAAGAATATATATGGTTTAGGGGTGGGGATCTGGACTGTTTACAAGATAATAGGACATTCTCAAATTGAACGGGGTGGGGGTGACCCCCAGGAACTTCCATCTAATTACATGTGATTTGTTTCATTGTCCCATACAAGAATATATATGGTTTAGGGGTGGGGATCTGGACCGTTTACAAGTTTTCAAACAAGAGGGGGTGGGGTGACCCCCTAGGGACTTCCCTTTTATTTCATTTGATTTGTTTTATTGTCCCCTACAAGAATATATATGGTTTAGGGGTGGGGATCTGGACCGTTTACAAGTTTTCCAACAAGAGGGGTGGGGGTGACCCCCTAGGGACTTCCCTTTTATTTCATTTGATTTGTTTTATTGTCCCCTACAAGAATATATATGGTTTAGGGTGGGGATCTGGACCGTTTACAAGATAATAGCACATTCTCAAATTGAAGGGGGTGGGGATGACCCCCCAGGGCATCCCCCTATATTTCATGTGATTTATTTTATTGTCCTATAATCATTTCTGAAGACTGCATGTATCTATCACTTATAGTTTTCAAGTTATATTCATTTAAAAAATTTTGAAAATAAAATCCCATAGGGTTCTATAGTAAAACCCTCCCTGCTTTCTACCCCCCAAAACACCCCTTAATAGACCCCAATGCACAAACGAAAGATTGATGGCTCACCTAGACATATTAGTCTACCATTATATGAAATCCTAAGTCAATCTGACAAGCGGTTTTGGAGAAACGCTGCGGACAAGTTCATTTTTTAAAGCGGCGGAAGAAGAAGAAGAAGAAGAATAATAAAAATAATAAGAACTGAGCAAAAACAATAAGTCTCCAAACTTTGTTTGGGAGACTTAATAAGACAAAAGAATTTGATATTTTATATTAAAATATTCTAATCACAGCACTGTTTTAACATTTCTCGTTAATAATAACACTGAATGGTGACCAGTGAGATATCGTAACTGAGGTGGCGTTGTTTAGAACTGTTCTACAATCCCGACAGGTTTTGGTCAGTTCTACGGTTAGAACAGTTTTAGACAGTTCCGCTGCCAGTTTTACGGTTATAACTGATTTAGTCAGCTCTTTTGACAGTTCTATTGTTAGAAGGGATTTGGTCAGTTTTACTGACAGTTTTACGACTAGAACAGTTCTACCTAGAAAAGTTTTAGACAGTTCTACCCTAAATCTGATCATGAAATTTCTAACTAGAACTGATTTGGTCAGTTTTACCTACTTTAATCTGATTCTGTGAGTTCTACATAGAACAGTGCTACCCTATGTAGAAATGTTTTAGGACAGTTTAGAACCGTGTTTTGACAGATTATTCAGACAGTTCTGATGAGAAGTTAGAAGTGACCCCCACTGTACGTTAAATTTTTTTATTCTTGTCTTCAATTTTTTGCTAATATGCTTGGTGTATATGCCATTTTATGCTTCTTAGTTACATATTTGTTTGTTTTTATAGTGATTAAGGTTATACCACAATTTTGACTACTGTACCCCTATTTTTGACATTTTTTATCTATTATTTCTGTTTGTTTTGTTCACACGACGTTTACAATATATAATTTCATGAAACTGTCATACAAGTGAGAGGTTTAGCTAGCTTTAAAACCAGGTTTAATAAACCATGTATAAAAATAAGAAAATGCCTGTTCTAAAATAGGAATATGACAGTTGTTATCCATTCGTTTGATGTGTTTAAGCTTTTGCTTTTGCATTTTGAATGATATGATTAGGGACTTTCTTATTGATATTTCCTCGGAATTCAATTTTGTTATGTTTTTACTTTTTTCTAGGTAGTCATTGTTTTTAACATTAAATCGATTATTATTCAACCAATTCCAATAAATATTTATGCCTTTCTGTCTTTAATTTATTTTTTTAGCTAAATGCAGTTATAGGTTGAAAAAGTAGTATGTTGACTTCATGGTTAAATGAACCGGGTTATTTTCCTGTCATTTAACTAAGCGATTCAATTTGAAAAAAAAAAACACGTTGCCATTCATTCAAGTGTAAATTTGTTAAAATCCACCTGTCCCCTGGTGACCGTTAGCAATAAATTGACAGATAGATAAATAGGTAGATATTGTTCTCTTAAAACTAAAATCAATTTACACCTAATCATACAATATCGATAATGAAAGAAAAACCTATAAAGTTGAAGGTATGCAAAATATTATCACACTTCCATACTGTGTTCCTCCAGGCAAATTGATTTTAATTTTTTTGTATTTTGTTTTCATTTTCTTTAATTCATTGAGTAAGGAGATCTATTTTAATGAATTGGTGTCGATATCAACAAGTCGGCAAGTTTTAAATATGAATATGTTAACTTACGAAGTATGATTAAATGTTATATTACTCAATCAAATAACATTGATTTTTGCATAAAAATGATCAAATCAAATCTTTGCACGTTAAAGATCTTTTTCAACAAACTATGTTTCAATGGTCCAGATGTGACCAGTTGTTTGTCAAAATAATTGCATACTAGTTTTTACTTTGATATATTTTATTGTGGATTTTAATCTAACTTTGGTACTTGGTTTTCACGGAAAATATAACTTTTGTCTACAGTCTGTTAGTATTCATACTTTGATGAGTTGAGCTTTTGTTCAATTAATGTTTCATATCGTACTGGTACACCACTGTTTCAGGTAAGGGTGTAGGTTGGCGCTAGATAAAACGTTCTAACCCGCTGAATTTGTTTGCCCCTATCGGGATCCTGATGTTCAGTGGTTGTTGTTCATTTTGTCGTTTGTCGTCTTTTTTTTTTTATAAAGAAATGACTGTTGGTTTTTCTGTTTGAATTCGTTTTTGTGGCTCTTTATATCTTACTGCTTGGTGGATGCCAATGCTCCAAGTTAGTGGCCGTACTTTAACCTATAATTGTTTACTTTTACAAATAATGACTTTGATAGAAAGATAACTCATACCATATCTTCTTATATCTATATGCGACAAACTATGACAAAAAATAAATTCCTAATTTCGAATATAAGAATTGGATACTAGTATACATTTTACAATTATTAGTTTGAATGCCCTTTTGGCATCTTTCGCTTCATAGTATATATCTAATTGATGGTACTTAATTGTCTCGCTTGTGATATCAAAAGACTGTTTTCTTGGCTAGTCTTGCATTGCCATAATAGTCAAAATTTTTAATTCACAGTATAAATTAACTGTTAACAAATTGTTTGAATTATTTGAAATACTAAGGCTTTTCTACCTCAGGAATAGATTACCTCAGCTGTGTTTGGTAAAACTTTAAGGAATTTTGGTCCTCAATGCTCTTCAACTTCGTACTTTATTTGGCCTTTTTTACTTTTTTGGATTCGAGCATCACTGATAAGTCTTTTGTAGACGAAACGCGCGTCTGGCGAATATACAAAATTTAGTCCTGGTATCTATGATGAGTTTATTTACAAACACTGGGTCGATGCCACTGTTGGTGGAGATTTATTTCCCCCCCCAAGGGTATCAAAAGCCCAGTAGTCAGCACTTTTTGTGCTGAAATGAGTTATCATTGATATGGTTATATTTATATATTTACTGTCTACAAAATTTTGATTTTTTTGAAATACTAAGGCTTTTCTACCTCAGGAATAGATTACCTTAGCTGTGTTTGGCAAAACTTTTAGGAATTTTGGTCCTCAATGCTCTTCAAATTCGTACTTTATTTGGCCTTTTTAATTTTTTTGGATTTGAGCGTCACTGATGAGTCTTTTGTTGACGAAACGCGTGTCTGGCGTATATACAAAATTTAGTCCTGGTATCTATGATGAGTTTATCTATTTACAGTTCGTTTCCATGTATGGTGGTGTTTGCTTTTGTTGTAGATCAATGTTTTTGTTGTTCCGGTGTATTGCCCTTATAATTGACGTGTTTCAACCGGTTTAAGTTTGTGACACGGATTTGTTTTTGCTTAGCTGAATTATGATTGTCCAACAGCGGAATACTACTTTGCCTTATTCATCGTTCTTGTAGTAATCATTGATAGTGTAAATGTTTCATTTATGAACATAAAAATAGGATATGATTACAAACAGTGCTCAATTTCCTGTTGATATTTATATAGATGAGCTTCTCACGAAGAATGAAGGAAGATACAATTATATTTATTTACACGTTCCGCTATACAGATTATATACTATCACTAGATAATTCAAGGTTTGATGACTACTAGTATGTTGAAGGAATCTATTGAAAAACCAGAAAAAAACAGGTTGTTAAATTTGATATATGCCTTTTTGTGCTTTTTTGTTAAATATTTGTTTGATTTTGTGGTGATTGATATTATAACACAGTGTTGTATCCCTGTTTTTGGCTTTTTTGCATATTGCGTCTGTTTGTTTTGTTCACGCATCGTTATCAATATAATGGAATTTGATGCGACTGTCATACATGTACAAGTGAGAGGTTTACCAAGCTATAAAACCAGGTTCAATCCACAAGAAAATGACTGTAACAAGTCAGGAATATGACAGTTGCTATCTATTCGTTTAATGTGTTTGAGCTTTTGATTTTGCCATTTGATTAGGGACTGGCCGTTTTGAATTTTCCTTGAAGTTCAGTATTTTTGTGATTTTACTTTTAATCTACTTATCCCCGCCAAATGACTTGTGTTTTTTAACGAATGTTTTCATCAAGTTATTTGGTCAGAATCAAGATCTGAAATTAAAAACAAATTACTCATTACGTAGCCTTATCTTGTCAAAATGTGGTCGTTAGATCGACGATATCGTGTAGGGAGAATGTAGTTCTTTAAATGTCGGTATTAATCGTGATACAGAAGTCGTAATTTCATCTCGGTCGTCAAACTAAGTTAATTATACATTTAAAGGGGTATCAGCTACGAGATATGAATAAAAATAA
This sequence comes from Mytilus galloprovincialis, assembly GCF_965363235.1. NCBI lineage: Eukaryota > Metazoa > Mollusca > Bivalvia > Mytilida > Mytilidae > Mytilus > Mytilus galloprovincialis. Next base: position 57,760,271 of record NC_134850.1, on the reverse strand, counting down.
AATATATGGGTTTTTGTTTAGTTCAATCATTAACAACAGTGACATAGGGAAATGATAATTCGCCTATAGCAGCCTGTATGGTTCAACCTCGTCAAAATAGAATAAGAAACATCGCTAATGAATTGTTCACTTGCAAGTGAATAATTCGACCTCGTTGTATCTGCATTCATATGACCTTCACTTTATACCCTTAGCTAAAGATGAGTTACGCATGAAGTAGACGTGTTAGTTTATTAAAAGGAAACGAATGTCAACATGGAAAGTGAAACAAGGGAGATCTCAGAATCAATTGATTGACTGATTCGATACACAAAAACGATGGTGAACGTATATTTTTTACCTATATTATAAAACAAAGCAGACCTTGAAAAAATGCAATTGCACAAGTTTGCTTTCTATGAATATGTCTATAATTATATCAGGTTATATTACCTTCGGCAATCTTCGATGTCACCTTAATAGGTAATTAGATGACCATGTTACACAACTTGTGCGCACGAGTCACACAACTTGTATGCGCAAGTTACACAACTTGTGCGCACAAGTTACACGTGATCTTATAGATATGCGCTGTTTTGCTCAAGATACTACTTTATGGAACGCCGTAGCTGCCGAATACGAACATATGTTTAAATATACATGAATGCACATACTTTTCAATATCTTCACATGTTTTTTTCTATATATACACATACTTTTCATATATATATGAACATAGTTTACGTTATATGCACTTACTTTTCCTATACTTATACTACATATGCACATCGTTTACCATTTTTTTTTTTAATATATATTTGCAAATAGTTAACTTCATATTAACATTTTTTTTCGTTCATTTTTTATATAAATAAGGCCGTTAGTTTTCTCTTTTGAATTGTTTTAATTTGTCATATCGGGGCCTTTTATAGCTGATTTTTCGGTATGGGCTTTGCTCATTGTTGAAGGCCGTACGGTGACCTATAGTTGTTAATGTCTGTGTCATTTTGGTCTCTTGTGGACAGTTGTCTCATTGGCACTCATACCACATCTTCTTTTTTATATTCATAAGCATATACTTTTTTCTATATATGCACATACTTATTCTACATATGAATGTACAAATGTAGTTCTGCATGTGAATACTGTTCTCAGTATATATGAACATGGTTTTTCGACGTGAGAATTACAATTCATATTATGCTTTTCTGTTTCTTTTTCAAACTGAACTAAGAGTTCCAATATCATAAAAGGAATGTTTATTAAGAATTTCTTAATAATGTATGTTGTTCAATTAAGCAACTTTTGAAATCATTTTTAAATGAATGCAATATTATTTTGGTATGTATGATGGTATTGCGCTGTTGTCTTCATCTATAGTCACTTGTTTTAATGTCATAACTTTGGATTTTGTATGAGTCGTTTGTATTACATTTTAACACAAGGATTATTACCACTAATGCCGTGTTGAATTCAGTGAATACATTGAAAAACTATGTTCATATATACTGAGAAAAGTATTCACATGCAGAACAACATTGGTATATTCATATGTAGAATAAGTATGTGCATATATAGAAAAAAAGTATATGCATATGAGGTTAACTATGTGCAAATAGATATATAAAAAATGCGCATATATATGCATATATAGAAAAGTGTGTGCATATAAAGTAAACTATGTTCATATATATGAAAAGTATGTGTATACATAGAAAAAAACATGTGTAGATATTGAAAAGTATGTGAATTCGTGTATATAAACATATGTTTGTATTCGGCAGCTACGGCGTTCCATAAAGTAGTCTCTTCAGTAAAACAGCGCATGTCTATAAGATCACGAGTAACTTGTGCGCGCAAGTTAGTAACTTGTGTGCGAAAGTTGGTAACTTGTGCGCACAAGTTGAAATTTTTTATTACATGGCATTCCAGTGCTTCTGTAGTACGGGATAATGATATTTGATTAAGTTATTTAGAAAATAAGAAGTCAAGACGTTATGTACATAACCGAGCGAAACATCGCACGATTTAGTTCCGACATGTCAAGGGGAATATGATACTCAGAGGTGAATATGAAGTTTTGTTCGACGTCACGTGTGAAATTTCAACCAATCAAATGTTGATTTCACTATCAAAATCAACATGCAGTGGAATAATATAGTTTGGCGTTAAATTTGATTCGTCAGTCATCGATTATAATAACGATGACTTTTTTTGAGTTGTACTGTTTAAGTTGTTGGTCCTACATTTTCTTCACCACGTTTTTCCTTTCTCCTATTCTTGTTTTTAGCAGAGACATATAATATGTAGTACACACTATACTAATATATAACAAAACATATATCAAACACAATTTATAATTGCCGATCGCCCACAAGACTAGATTTCTGCTATATGGTGTTAGTCTTGGTTTGCCTTTCTTAACTTTTCCGCCTTACTCTTTCTTTCTGCTCTAGACTGAGCCCTCATCATCTTCTTTTCGTCTTCTGAGTCGTCAGCGATTGGATTAGCTACGTAATCACTGACGACTTTCCATCCAAACTAGGAAGAGTCGGCCAGTTTTATAAGTTTTTGCCTTTCACGCAATAAGTCAATACCTTCAACAATCTTCATCTTTGCTGTCTGCACTGAATCAATTCCTAATTTAGCTTTCAGGTTAGCTTTAGCTTCTTTCAACTTGGTTAACACTTTCACCTCATGGCGATACTGGTTTTCATTTCCTTTACGCTGAAAACTATAATTGTCAGTCATGGTTTCTTCAAGCTTAGCTAGCTGAGTTTGGGAAATCTTCTGCTGTGCCTGTTGCAGTTTTGACTGGAAAGATGAAAGCCTACTATCCATCACTGTAGTTATGCTGTTTAGAAGATCTTGCTGTAAAGAGGAGACTGCATTTTTCACCTCATGTAGAATAACTGCCTTAATTGAATCGTCTAAATCAGTGTTCATCTTCACCAGTTCGAAGTTGGCGAGAGAATGATCTAAAAGGGAAATAAATCCGCGAAAAGTGACCATTCACATGATACTATAATTATTATCACGTGTCCATACATATATTTGAAAGAACCGTTAGTACATTAATTTTCCTCTATACTTCGAAACGCTGAAAATTATAATTATATGTTTCTGCTTTTAGTAATACGTTTTGGACATACCACTTGTGTAAAAGAGTACACGTTTTGCTCTGAAATAATACTTTAGAAGAAGTTTAAAAGTTTAAATTTCAGAACGCCAGAAGACTCTTATATATCATTTGTTCTTATATTCCCATTAAATTTGAATAAACGTATAAATAATTTACTAACAGATATTAAAATGTCCATAATTTAATGATGAAAGTTACTTGAGTGGACCCAGTATCAATTTATTTTACTACCCCCTGAGATTTGGAGAAACATGATACAAAATCGACAATTCATGGTATAATGGTTGTGTTCTGATTCATAACAAAATGTTCATTTTCAAACAACAACTGATATTGTGAGTATTACTTTGATTAACAATTCAAACGAAATAACAAACGGCAATATTTGAATACAACAAATTAACGGAAAACAAATATGTAACACATCATCAATCGACAACCCCTGAATTACAGGCTCCTGACTTAGGACAGGCACATACATACATACATGATATGGCGGGGTTAAACAGGTTAAACAATCGACAACCCCTGAATTACAGGCTCCTGACTTAGGACAGGTACATACATACATACATGATATGGCGGGGTTAAACAGGTTAAACAATCGACAACCCCTGAATTACAGGCTCCTGACGTAGGACAGGCACATACATACATACATGATATGGCGGGGTTAAACAGGTTAAACAATCGACAACCCCTGAATTACAGGCTCCTGACTTAGGACAGGCACATACATACATACATGATATGGCGGGGTTAAACAGGTTAAACAATCGACAACCCCTGAATTACAGGCTCCTGACTTAGGACAGGTACATACATACATACATGATATGGCGGGGTTAAACAGGTTAAACAATCGACAACCCCTGAATTACAGGCTCCTGACTTAGGACAGGCACATACATACATACATGATATGGCGGGGTTAAACAGGTTAAACAATCGACAACCCCTGAATTACAGGCTCCTGACTTAGGACAGGCACATACATACATACATGATATGGCGGGGTTTAACCTGACTTAGGACAGGCACATACATACATACATGATATGGCGGGGTTAAACAGGTTAAACAAGTTGCTTTTGTGACTCATACCATTTTTTTAGTTAAGCAAATTGTTTTTATAGTACCGTCCTTATAGTGTGCTGTAAGACCACTGTCACAGGTTAGCGGATTGTTGAGTGATCACAATAATGTTAAACCACGCCATATTCTTTTTTGTAAGCTTCCGAGGTTAGATGCCCGTAGTTCAGTGGTTGCTGGTTGTTTTCGTAAATTGTTTTGTTATAAAATAGGCTGTACGTTTTATTAAATTAAAATTGCTTTATATTTTCGATGTAGGGACATTCACAGCCGACTAAACAGAATAAGTTTGTTCCCTTAATGATGGACACCGTACGGTTGCCTCTAATTGCTTACATCCACTTCTTTGAATTTTGGTGGATATTTGTCTGATTGGCAATTATACAAGATCTTCTTTATATATAAATATATATATATGTATAGAATTAGTTTGAAATTATTCCTCTAATGTAACTTACTATTTTTAGTGTTTGTCTGTTAGTGTCATTGCAGATTTATGATCGATTATAACATGGACTTATATGTATATATGGTGTGGTTCTGTGATTTACACAACTATTTGCAAGACGGGAACTCTTATAAGCATGTCCATTGTCTTTGTGTGTCTTTTTGGTGTTTCTTATGTGCATATGGCATGGCTCTGTACTTATATACATCCCATAATTTACTATTGTATACCATTTTTGTATTCTTGTCTTTCGTTTCTGCTGGTGTGCTTTGTCTACATGTCTTTTTGTGGTTTTTTTATACATATATATACATTGTACTATAGTGAACATCACTTCAAACCTCTCATCTGTCAGGAGAACTGTTCTAGGACAGTATATGGAACTGTCATCCTGACACCTTTTATACAGTTCTAGCTAGAACAGTTCTAACCTAGAACTGATTTGGTCAGTTCTACCGAAAACTGATTTAGACAGTTCTACTTAGAACTGACTGAAACTGACTGACAGTTCTACCCTAGTATTAAACAGTTCTACGACTAGAGCAGGTCTACGATTAGAACTAATTTGGTCACTTCTACGGCTAGTGTTTATTTATTCAGTTCTATCCATATAACAGTTTTAAGAACTCTTTGTTTTAAATATAAATAAGACAAAAGAATTTGATATATATCAAAATATTCTTATCACAGCACTGTTTTAACATTTCTCGTTAATAATAACACTGAATGGTGACCAGTGAGATATCCTAACTGAGGTGACGTTGTTTAGAACTGTTCTACAATCCCGACAGGTTTTGGTCAGTTCTACGGTTAGAACAGTTTTAGACAGTTCTGCTGCCAGTTTTATGGTTATAACTGATTTAGTCAGCTCTGTTGACAATTCTATTGTTAGAAGGGATTTGGTCAGTTTTACTGACAGTTCTACGACTAGAACAGTTCTACCTAGAAAAGTTTTAGACAGTTCTACCCTAAATCTGATCATGAAAGTTCTAACTAGAACTGATTTGGTCAGTTTTACCTACCTTAATCTGATTCTGAGAGTTTTACATAGAACAGTGCTACCCTATGTAGAAATGTTCTAGGACAGTTTAGAACCGTGTTTTGACAGATTATTCAGACAGTTCTGATGAGAAGTTAGAAGCGATCCCCACTGTACGTTAAATTTGTTTATTCTTGTCTTCAATTTTTTGCTAATATGCTTGGTGTATATGCCATTTTGTGCTTCTTAGTTACATATTTGTTTGTTTTTATAGTGATTAAGGTTATAACACAATTTTGACTACTGTACCCCTATTTTTGACATTTTTTATCTATTATGTCTGTTTGTTTTGTTCACACGACGTTTTCAATATATAATTTCATGAAACTGTCATACAAGTGAGAGGTTTAGCTAGCCTTAAAACCAGGTTTAATAAACCATGTATAAAAAATCTACATAAGAAAATGCCTGTACAGGACTATGGAAGTTGTTATCCATTCGTTTGATGTGTTTAAGCTTTTGATTTTGCATTTTGAATGATATGATCAGGGACTTTCTTATTTATATTTCCTCGGAATTTAATATTTTTGTGTTTTTACTTTTTTCTAGGTAGTCATTGTTTTTAACATTTAATCGATTATTATTCAACCAATTCCAACAAATATTTATGCCTTTCTGTCTTTAGTTTTTTTTTTTTTTTTTTTTTTTTTTTTTTTTTAGCTAAATGCAGTTATAGGTTGAAAAAGTAGTATGTTGACTTCATGGTTAAATGAACCGGGTTATTATCCTGTCATTTAACTTAGCGATTCAATTTGAAAAAAAAACACGTTGCCATTCATTTAAGTGTAAATTTATTAAAATCCAACTGTCCCCTGGTGACCGTTAGCAATAAATTGACAGATAGATAAATAAGAAGATATTGTTCTCTTAAAACTAAAATCAATTTACACCTAATCATACAATATCTATAATGGAAAAAAAACCTATAAAGTTGAAGGTATGCAAAATATTATCACACTTCCATGCTGTTTTCCTGCAGGCAAGTTGATTTTATTTTTTTTGTATTTTGTCTTCATTTTCTTTAATTCATTGAGTAAGGAGATCTATTTTAATGAATTGGTGTCGATATCAACAAATCGGCAAGTTTTAAATATGAATATGTTAACTTACGAAGTATGACTAAATGTTATATGACTCAATCAAACAACATTGATTTCGTGCATAAAAATGATCAAATCAAATCTTTGCACGTTAAAGATCCTTCTCAACAAACTATGTTTGAGTGGTCCAGATGTGACCAGTTGTTTGTCAAAATTATTGCATACTGGTTTTTACTTTGATATATTTTTTTGTGGATTTTAATCTAACTTTGGTACTTGGTTTTCATGGAAAATATAACGTTTGTCTAAAGTCTGTTAGTATTCATACTTTGATGAGTTGAGCTTTTGTTCAATTATTGTTTCATATCGTACTGGTACACCACTGTTTTAGGTAAGGGTGTAGGTTGGCGCTAGATAAAACGTTCTAACCTGCTGAATTTGTTTGCTTCTATCGGGATCCTGATGTTCAGTGGTTGTCGTTTGTCGTCTTTTTTTATAAAGAAATGACTGTTGGTTTTTCTGTTTGAATTCGTTTTTGTGGCTCTTTATATCTTACTGCTTGGTGGATGCCAATGCTCCAAGTTAGTGGCGGTACTTTAACCTATAATTGTTTACTTTTAAAAATAATAACTTTGATAGAAAGATAACTCATACCATATCTTCTTATATCTATATGCGACAAACTATCACAAAAAATAAATTCCTAATTTCGAATATAAGAATTGGATACTAGTATACATTTTACAATTTATTAGTTTGAATGCCCTTTTGGCATCTTTCGCTTCATAGTATATATCTAATTGATGGTACTTAATTGTCTCGCTTGTGATACCAAAAGACTATTTTCTTGGCTAGTCTTGCATTGCCATAATAGTCAAAATGTTTAATTCACAGTATAAATTAACTGTTTACAAATTGTTTGAATTATTTGAAATACTAAGGCTTTTCTACCTCAGGAATGGATTACCTCAGCTGTGTTTGGTAAAACTTTTAGGAATTTTGGTCCTCAATGCTCTTCAACTTCGTACTTTATTTGGCCTTTTTAATTTTTTTGGATTTGAGCGTCACTGATGAGTCTTTTGTTGACGAAACGCGTGTCTGGCGTATATACAAAATTTAGTCCTGGTATCTATGATGAGTTTATCTATTTACAGTTCGTTTCCATGTATGGTGGTGTTTGCTTTGTTGTAGATCAATGTTTTTGTTGTTCCAGTGTATTGCCCTTATAATTGACGTGTTTCAATCGGTTTAAGTTTGTGACACGGATTTGTTTTTGCTTAGCTGGATTATGATTGTCTAACAGCGGAATACTACTTTGCCTTATTCATCGTTCTTGTAGTAATCATTGATAGTGTAAATGTTTCATTTATGAACATAAAAATAGTATATGATTACAAACAGTGCTCCACTTCCTGTTGATATTTATATAGATGAGCTTCTCACGAAGAATGAAGGAAGATACAATTATATTTATTTACACGTTCCGCTATACAGATTATATACTATCACTAGATAATTCAAGGTTTGATGACTACTAGTATGTTGAAGGAATCTATTGAAAAACCAGAACTAGAAATAAAAAAAAAACAACATACATGGCTTCCTCCGCATCATTTTTAGACTTTTTACACGAATTTAACATTACCGTTTGGTTTTTTGTTGCACTTCAGTGTTTCTGTTGTTTCGTTGTCTTCCTCTTACAGATGATGTGTTTCCCTCGGATTAAGTCTGTATTCCGAATTAGTTTTCTCTCAGTCGATTTATGACTTTCGAACAGTGGTACAATAATGTTGCATTTATATCAAACAATTTTTACCCTGCTTGTTCACGTTAAATAAACTCATCATAGATACCAGGACTAAATTTAGTATATACGCCAGACGCGCGTTTCGTCTACAAAAGACTCACCAGTGACGCTCGAATCCAAAAAAGTTAAAAAGGCCAAATAAAGTACGAAGTTGAAGAGCATTGAGGACCAAAATTCCTAAAAGTTTTGCCAAACACAGCTAAGGTAATCTATTCCTGAGGTAGAAAAGACTTAGTATTTCAAAAAAATCCAAATTTTGTCAAATACATAAGTCGACTTTTCAGATACATAAGTCGAGTTGTCACATAATTAAGTCGACTTTTCACTTGATTAAGTCGACTTTTCACTTGATTATGTTTACTTTTCACTTTGCACTTGTCAGATATATAAGTCTGTTTTTACATGTCATGAAATAGGCAAAAACTCTTGTTCTTATTTTTTACCAAATATTTTTTTTTACTATCTTATACGAAAACTTAGATTTTTTAGCTAGTTAATGTAAAAAAGAAGATGTGGTATGATTGCCAATGAGACAACTATCCACAAGAGACAAAATGACACAGAAATTAACAAATAGGTCACCATATGGTCTTCAACAATGAGCAAAACACATACCGCATAGTCAGCTATAAAAGGCCCCAAAATGAAAAATGTCAATTCAAACGAGAAAACTCATCAAATGGATCGAAAAAGAAATACTGCACTGAATGGATTTTTTCGGGTACTTTTAAATCCCAACAACAAAAAAGACACTAGGTACAGATCTGAGAGTACTCGCAGTTACTGACAGCGAGTCAAAAGTCACTGACAACACAACAAAATCATGCATCTAGGACAGAATATCAGTCTGTACACATCCAACATATAAAGGGTTTAGTGTAAAGATGTCATAAACAGTCAGAGAAAAACATGACCTTGTGCAATGCCAAGTTACAGGTATCGACAGATTGTAGATCTATGAATGTGTATTTGTATATAACAATAATATTTAGTTTGGTTTTAATTTACTGATATCAAAATCATTAGTAATACCAATTAAGGCAATGTTCAATGATCTAATAATAGTGTTGAATTGGTAAACTTTTAGAATAAGTTTTTTTAAAGAATCGATAAGTTCACCAGGATTGTTTCTAAAATTCCGGGCACGGTCAACAATATTTCTGTAAAATGAGGATATGCTATCCCGTTTGAAATAAGTTTTCTACAGACACAAACAAACTTCAAAACCAAATCTTTATATCTGTGGAAGAATTTAGTAAATGTTTTTTAAAAGTAATTTGTGGTAACGAAATCCATGGTTGAATAATTTGCCAGTAATACATAAATTACGTTCGTTAAAATCAAAAACATCACAACAGACATGGGCATAGCGAACGATTTGTGAAATATAAACACCGTAAGATGGTGACAAAAGAAATTTACCATCCAAAAAGGAAAAATTACCGGTATGGAACGAAAATAAAGCACCATCCAAAAAGGAAAAATTAACAATGTAGAACGAAAAAAAAATCACCATCCAAAAAGGATAAATTAACAATGTAGAACGAAAAAAATGTTCCCATTTGTCGTATATGTTAGTATGGAGTTTCCTGCGTAAAACCGAAATATCTAACTCTAGGAATGGACTGTTATTAACGTATAAAGTCGATTTATTTGAAGCAAGTTCCTTTGGGTATATTTTGGCAGTATATTTAGAAAATTCTTGATTATTTAACGACTATTCTTGATTATTTAACGACTAATCTTGAATATTTAAGACGACTTAATTAAGTGACAAGGAGGGGCAGATATTTGCCACCATACATAGATTTCTTGACAGATGTTTTTTTATTAAGTTAACTTAACATTTTAAGTAATATTCGCTGATTTAATCTTTTTGCAATACTTAGCAAGAGGAAAGTGTGTAACACTAGTTAACCATTTTGTTTTCTTTAATCCAGGAGATAACAGTCATTACAGCGTACAACGCATTCACTAAAGATAGTATTTTGAACTAAATATGGCAAAGATAGTTTGGTTCCTTGTAGCATTTACGTATCATGTGTTTGTTTGTTTGGGTAATTCACAAGAATTGGACGGATATCAGAAAGTGCGACAACTAAAAAGCACCCTCATGGAAAAGTATTCTAACCAGCTCATACCAAGAAAAAGTTTATCTGATAAAGTAATTGTCAGAGTTTCACCGTACATTGATCTTTTATTAGATTTTAATGAAAACGTTGGAACATTTTCAGTAATTGTACGCTTCAAGTTGATGTGGGATGATCATCTTATAAAATGGAATGTAACTGAAAACAACATATATGTAATTTATTTCCCAGTGGAGGAGGTCTGGTTACCAAAGATGATGATAAGGAATACAATAGAAAAACGGTCCATTTTTACTTTCGATGATCGCTTGGACCAAAAGACTACTTATGTTAGTCATTCATATGATGGTTATGCCTCGGTTAAGGCTGGCGGTATAGTGGAAGCCATTTGCATTACCAGCATGTATTACTTCCCTTTTGATTCCCACGTGTGCACGATTGAATTATATTTTGAGGGCAATCAAGTATACATTGGAGACTACACCTACGGCGATCAAACTAAACCAGCATTGCAAGGGTTTACGCCACATGACGGATGGGACATTACAAATGTTACAGCTGTACAAGACGATTATGATCGAGCAACGTATAACCTGCAAATCAAACTTGAGCGGAAACCTTTATTTCTATTCGTTAGTCTTGTCCTTCCTGTTTTACTTGTAGGTTTTGTCAATATATTTGTGTTTTGTTTACCAATAGAATCCGGAGAAAGGATATCACTTTCAGTAACCTTATTTCTAACATTTGTAGTTATAATGACAATGGTTGAGGAAAATCTTCCTGAGAGTAGCGAGGTTAGTATTTTCATCTTGATTTTGTTACTGAAAGTGATAATCAGTGTCCTGACAACTGTGATGGCTATAATCACTATATCTTTATATTACCGACATGATGATATAAAAATAATTGAAAAGAAGTCGCTGTTAAAATTGTTTGCATGTGCTCAGATATGTAGACATAAGGGAAAAGTCAAAGACGAGCAGACAAGCCAAACACCGTTGCCCTCTACAGCTGGTTACAATATGGGCTGGAAAGAAATTGTACAAATGATAGATCGATTCTGTTTAGTTGTTTTAGGCTTGGAATTTGTATGCGAAATTATAGCTGTGTTGATTTTATTACGGGGTCGAGAGTTGTCATAAGTGTTAATTACTTGTTAACTTACCAAAAACTTTAAATTTCTTTCGAAATTGAAACCTGTCAGAAAATTAATATACTCATTGAATTATTTACAACATATAATAGATTATATGACTATGTTATAAGACCTTTGATATTTTGACAAAAAATAGAGTTGAAAAAACAGGGTAGCTTGCTTTTAAACATTTGTGTACGCAGTAGATAGCTATAGCTTAGTTTATAAAGACAAAATGTACAACATTTTAGAAAAAAATTGTCATTTCACATCATAGCCCTATAAATTCACCTCATCACTGTTGTCATGTTAAATTAATGTTTACTTCGACAAACTAGAATATGGAGTCGAGGGACTACAAAAATTCAAAAAAAAAATATTCATTCAATTATAGTTATTATTTAGTTTTGTGACTACATCATTTAAACTGTAACGTTATGTATGTTTGATTAGTCATATTTAATCGACTGTATTATCAATAGGGTACATTCGAGTGAATCTGTACGTTCTATTCACTTGTTATATGCATTAGTCATGAGGAGAACCGCTATTGGGGATAATCTCATAAAATATATAGCTAGTTCTGAATGACCTCCCCTTGAAGACCTCTGCATTGTTGTGTGTAAGTCCATCGTAGCTGTGCACTGGTCATGAGGAAAACTACGAATCAATGAGAAACTATATTTATCGTTCTATTATTTCCTGTTGATAAAGTTGATATCTATTTCTTTTTCCAAAAAAAAACATTAAACCGACCTAGCTCATATTTTCACTGTATTTCTTTGTATTTCACTAAAAACTTGCATGTTTTATAATAATTATTGTGTAAGGATGTATCATGTATCTTGTCCGACAAGGGCCTAAGATTTGTAAAATAAAATAATGTTTATTGTCTACACTGGAGAGTCACAAAAGTTCTAAACAAATTGAATGCTTATGGTTCTTCTAACATTGATGTCAATCATCAATTTATCAAATTTAAGTCCCGTTCTTACGCCCTTTATAGTCAGCTACACAAGAACATATTCTAGCAAATCGTGCAAAGAGAGGCAACAGACTCAAAAGGAATATTCAAACTCATAACTCACGAAAACACACTCACACAATCATGGCAAAACACGAAAATCACACAAAACAACATAGACAAGTACAGACTGAGTAACATGAACCCGATCAAAAACCAGGGACAATATCATGTATTCCGGAAACTGCAAATAATTTGTTGTTAGCTACAAGTTGGGCATTGATCACACCATGGAAGTTGGCAATACATACAGAATAAATTTATTGTTAAGCAAGAGATGTATAACTAATATGAGGATGAGGAGTTCAATCCTGTAAGTGGCATGTACGTGCGACAGTCATATTTGACTTGAATTGTAAGTTTTCGGTGGTTCTCTTATCACTCAGATTGTCTCTACCAATAAAAACAGACCGCGTTGCCAATAGTGCTAAAAATGGCGTTCAATATAAACTAATCAAAGAATCAATCAAATATCCACGCACGTATAATAATTTATAAATATGAAATTCTAGAGCCGTACTATATTGAATTGCAAGAGTCTTAAACATTGAAACATTACATCGAATGTTTCTATAATTATAAAACATAATTTAATAATATTTAAACATGGAGAATGATGTGGTATGATTGTAAATTGTAAACAGTGGCAAAACAGTACAATATAATTATAATATAAAATATTTCTACGTCTATGAAACCGTTTTATATTGATGAACAAAAACATTTAAGTTTAATGTCGGTAAATAGAAACACTAATTTCTGTTTTTCATCGAAGAACATAAAATAAACTTTGGAAAGCTCTTCTTTCCATTGGAACACTTTGGGGAATTATCTTTTGATTCCTATGCATGATGAAATGGAACGAAAACAATTCTTTAGAAGGCATCTACCATATCGTATTACAGAATTCTGATGAAAAGACTAATATTTGCTGCAAGTACAAAGTATTCCCTAATGACTAATACCGACTCCTTCATTTAATGGTTACTAGTAAATACGGTTATGAAATGCAGCAAGTTAAATATTTGTATTGACTCAATTTATATTACTTTAAAGTATTTATTCATAACAAACATTGAATATTGATCAATATTCCGGTTGGAATATTTAGACAGAGTAGCCTTTCTTTTAGTAAGGCTTTATGAAATAATAAATACTGAAAACGTTTTAGTAGCAGGCACACTAAATTTGTATTAGGGAATAATATTACAAGAGAAGAAACTATTTACACAGTGTAGATACTATTCTGTACGCTGTCCGGAAGTCACAATTTTCGAAGCGACAACTTTTTGCATCACATTTTAAATTTAATGGATATACTGAATTAAACGATAATTTGATCATCTGTACATTGTTTAATGATTAATTCAGATGACATCGATATTCTCAAATGGTTTAGAATTAAATTCAGCGCATTCATTATTCGTATCTTTGCCTTAATAAAGAGATTTTCAAGTGCATCACTTGAGGAAAATCAGTCGGTGAACCGAAAAACAATCTTTTTACCCTCTTAGTATACAAATTAACGTAAAAACCAGACTTAATTAACTAAATGAAGTATATTTCAGGTGGAGGTAAAAGTTTCAACCAGATCTTTGAAGCCAGAAATGAGAAAAATACACTGTCTTGTTTGAATTTCTCACTGTACGAACAGTCTCGCTTGTATATTTTGAAACTGTATGATCCGTCTTTATTTCATTGTATTCTAGTGGTGATTTCAAAGTTATTTACGATACATTAGAAGGTGGCATTTTTCTAAATAGCACAAATATATTTCAATAAATTCACATCCTGAAAACTTGTGAAACATGTTTTATCTTGATTGGGTGTACTCCACTTACTACATTAAGTATAAGGATGTTTAAATGTTGCTAAAATAAGAGGAAGGTTTACTGTATATAGAAGTTTCAGAAATGTCCTCCGTTACACTTAAAATTGTACAAACACACAGATTTAATTATGATATAAAAATGCATGTATTTACACACATTCGAGGCAGTACTGTAGCCTATAAATTGATCACAGTTCCTTCACTATGTTTTGGATGTACAGCTGTCTCTTTGACACTTAATTGCACACCACTTTGTAGAGCGTGGGTTTATAGTGATGATGAAGTCCGTCTTTCCTATCGTCCGTTGGACCGGTACAATATGTTTCGTCGGTTTTGTAAGCGCATCTCCTCATAAACCACTCAATATACATTGGGGGTTCCAGCCATTTTTAAATGGAGAGGGGGTCCAATCCAGGAGAAAAGGGGATTCCAAATATATGTTCCTGTTCACATGCATTGATAGTTGAAAAAGGGTTTCAAACCGACGGATCCCCCTTTTTTGGATCCGTCACTGATATAACTATTAATTAATTTTTATCGGATTCCTTATCATAAATGATAATGACTGAATTGTGCACCGTCTATTTCAAATTTCAGTAAAAAAAATTTATGTGGTTTCTTTATATAAGATACGGACTTTAATATTGCATTATATGGGGGCACCCATCAGGTATTTCCAAATTAGTGTTGTTACACCTATAACAGAACCAAACTTGTTATATTGACTTGAGCATTACTTTATTAGGTCTTTCCACTTTTCTGTGGAAAGACCTATTGTTTTTCTTCTGATTGTTTTTTTTTTCTCCGCCAAATTTTGTTCTTGTGATAAACATTTGTTTCTCAATATGTCGCTTAGATATTTGGTATAATATCGAACAGTTTATGCGCTTTTGAAATTTACCCTGCGTAATCGAATACTTTTCTTTGTAGGAGTTATCTCCCCAAACACTGTTTTCCTTGTGTCCACGACTCCTTCTCAACCGTAAAAGATTATGACAAATTTATTTTACAAAATTGCTCGTTATATCCTTCTCATCATTTGTCCTATTTTGACCGAAGTGATATGAACGCTCCATATGAGAGTTATTTCCCCTTATGCATTTGATATAAGTGATATGCATTTCTATCTTGTAAACCATAAGTGATAGAGACCTAGGATCTTTTGATTTGAGGTCCTTGGTCCAAAAAAATGAAAATAAGGTCAAGGTCAAAGGTCAAGGTCATATTCTAATTTTTGAATTTGGCTTATTTTCACTCATTTTCATTAACCTTATAAGATATCGACAAATTATTTTGACTAAATTGTTAGTTGCGACATGTCGTAACTTAATAATTTTAGTTGAAATGGTGCGTAGACAATGAATGGGAGTTTTCGCCCTTATCATATCTAAAATTATATGTAAAGTGATATAACTTACTAACCATACATATTAGAGACCTAGGGTCTTTTGACTCGAGATCCTCAGTTTGTGACCTTGAAATTGAGGTCAAGGTCATAGGTTAATTTGACTTTCTATATTTTGACCTTTGCTTTAAATTCATATCTATATATCATAAAGCCATATGAACTGATATTTTAGACTGATTTTTAATATTTTAATTATAAAAATAGATATCTATGATCTATTCCAAGCAATAAAAAACATATAAAGCTTTAGTCCAAATACTATTTTACTAATTTTAAGCTCAAATTGGACTCGTAGTAATATATGGGTTATTCAAAGAAAATTGCATATGGATATTGTATATAGGCCAAAATCCTTTTTTATTCTCAATATTATTGTTTTATTAATTAATTTCTATTAGGAATGCCTTGTGCTAACCAATAGTCATATTTTTATCAGAGGTTCTTCATCAAATAAAAATTTATTAGTCCAAACTTAAGACATAATTGAGAATATTGTCCCCCCTTTTTTCTTCAAATAAAAAAAATGGCCTTTTTTGTATAAACCTTACTTCTGTGGTAAAACATAGATTATTAAGAGCAATTTATATATCCCTCAGCTAGATTATTTGCTAAACTGGTTCAAAATTGCATGTACAGTGAGATTTTGGAATTCTTATATGAGTATATACCATTTGCCTAGATTGTAAAAGGCTACCATAAGAAAAACAATAAAACTTGAAAAATCCTAGAATTATTTGACCAAGAGCTATTTTGTACCATACACAAGTTATAATATACATGTTTTATTGATTTCAATCACATATAATGTAAAAATAAGAACTTGGAGTCAAGTCTTAACTGCATGCATGTTGTATGACCATAAAAGGCTAAACTACCTTAGTATGCCAATTTAAGAGCTGAAATTTCCTTTAAACACAATTGTTCACCAAAAAAAGATCACAGAACATGATTACTAACATCATATTTGACTTATTTTCATTGGAATAGGTACAACTTTTAAAAATTGGATTTCTGATGATTCTCTGTAATAGGAAGTACACCACTAATTCATGGTCCCATTGCTTTCTATGTTAAATTCCTCCTTTTCAAGCAGGCACACCTCTTTCATTTTAAGTTCAAATAAAGTGGCAATCATTGCATGTCAAAGCAACACTTTATGGTGTCTTGTACTGAAAAAATCAACATACCTTTAATTACATATAAGAAAGAACTGGTTCCCAGAACTTCGGATGTACCAAAACAGGTACTTCAGATCTGACAAACAGACTAAATGTACCCTCTTTTTAGAATTTGGTTCAGTTTTTTTTAATATTCAAAAATTTAAATCCAAAAGTGTTCTACAATGATCACCAGTCCTTCAGCTTTCATTTGATGCCAAAAATACCTAAATATATTTCTACATATTTTGAAAGTTACACTCATGCGAAGGAACTATTTTGTGTTAAATATGTACTACGTTCTGATATGTGCTTTCTGGCCGGGCCCAAATTAGTGGTGTTACACCTTGTGTAAACTTTTTAACGTAATACTTATTACCGGTTGGTTTCCTGAAATATGGATCAAGAGTGTTGTAGTTCCACTATTTAAAAAAGGTCAAGTTGGTGATACAGGAAATTACAGAGGAATTTCGCTTGTGTCTCATGTTGGGACATTGTTTACTTCTGTCATTAATACAAGACTATTAAAGTGGTGCAAAGAATCCAGTATATTGACTGATGCGCAGTTTGGATTTGTCCCCGGATATGGTACACACGACGCGATTTTTGCCCTTCATTCTATTGTATCAAAAAGTTTAGGTAAAAGAAGACGTCTGTATTGTATTGTTGTTTTATTGATTTTGTCAAAGCTTTCGACAGTTTGTCAAATCTTATTAAATCAATGTATTCTAAGTTAAAAACTTGTGTTAGATTAGATGGTGAATTTTCAGATTTCTTTCATTGTAATGTTAGCCTAATGCAAGGCGAATCATTATCACCATTTTTATATGCAATTTATGTAAATGACATAGACATTGAGTTAATTAAACAAGGAATAGAACCATATGAAGTAAAATTGTTAAATCTTTATCTTTTTATGTATGCTGATGGTACAGTTCTCTTCAGCGAAAGTATTTCTGAATTACAAAAAATGATAATCACTGTATATGATAGTTCATACAAGAATGGTCTTGACATTAATTTAAGAAAACCAAAATAGTTGTTTTTCGTAACAAAGGTGTACTGAAAGAGAACGAACAATGGTATTTGAATGGTAAAATGATAGAAATGTGTGATCAGTTTGTATATCTTGGTTTGTTATTAAACTATAACGGTACTTTTACTATAACACAGAAAACACTATCTGAACAGGGTAGAAAGGCTACATTTTGTTTATTGAGTAAGATTTATGATGATTGTTATAACACTGAGAGGGTTTCCATAAGGGAGCTGATATAGAAACGCTTCATTTGTATTATTTAAAAAGAATTTTGAAAGTGAGAAAAACGACTGTAAACCATATGGTGTATTTTGAACTTGTATGTAAATAGATATGTAAGAATGGTACGTTACTGGTTGACGTTATTAGAATCTAATAATTGTATATTGAATAGTATTTATGAAGACATGTACGAATCTAGTTTTGTTAAACCGAATAATAAACTCAATTGGAGTTGTAAAATAAGAGACATACTAAACAGGTATGGATTTAATGATATATGGCTAGCACAAAGTGTTGGAAATAGTCAATATTTTTTGCATGAATTTAAAAAAAGAATTGTTGATAATTATATAGCTGAAGGCTTGTCATTTTTTGAAAATACTTCAAAATGTAATTTATATCAATATATACATGATGGACATACTTTGCAATTTTATTTGAATCGACCATTGAACAGTTTATACCAGTCATATGTAACTAAATATAGAATCAATTCACATTCACTTAATGTAGAAACTGGAAGATACTTTAATATTTCCAGAAATGAGCGTGTTTGTAATATGTGTAATAAGAAAGTAATCGAAAACGAATGTCATTTTATATTAGAGGGTGATAAATATGTAAATGTCAGAAGAAAATATATTAAAATACATTATTATAGAAACCCATCTACCTTCAAATTAGTTCAATTACTATCTGTAAGAAATATTAAAGAATAAAATAATCTGGGTAAATACCTGTATGAGGCAGAGAAAATCCGTAACACTTTTTTTTTTTTTTTTTTTTTTTGCACCTTTATTACCAATGTAAATTGTATGCCAAACTCCGCTATATATTAATGCTGTATATGTATATGTAAACTGTATAATTTGTGTATGTATTTAATCCTATGAGCTGTATATTTGCTTACGGAATAAAGAATTATTATTATCTAACTTCACGTAGAAAAAAATCCAGTGTATATGCTGGGATTCGAACTCAAGACCTATAGCATACCAAGCCACGACACATACCACTACACCAGGACGACTGGATACGAACTATCAGTAATTTAACATACTTAAAGGAAGCAAGATCATTTTTTTATATAAAGTGGCGATATAGTGTGGGCCGATTAGCCAGTGGAGCGAGTTGATATTGTTTGATATCTACTCATCGTGTTCGGGGCTCATAAAGGGTATACATCATATAGTAATATATAAAGTATATTATCATGGTTGTGTGGCGTTCTAAACTAGATTTTATGAATTGTAAATGGTTTTTCGTCTAATCTAAAACAGCTGGGATGTGAAATAGTTATCCCATTCGGACTTGGTGTGTCAGTGTTGGACCACCCTCTGGCTTCCGGCCATCGGGATGATCTTACACTGACACACCGCGTCCTCGTGGGATAACTATTAAAACATGCTTGATTTATGTTGTCATCAATTGGTCAACAGCGGACGGTGTCAATAGTCTTTAAAAATGTAATAGCTAATTACAGATAACTGCAACGATTCACTATTACAAAGTCCACAAGCGAATCATGTATTGCTTTTTAGGCATTTGATTTTAAATAAGACTGACGGAAAAAAAATATAATTATTTTGCCTTCTACAAAAATCATCAGAAATATATTTGTATTGCCTGATGAAAGAAATGGACAGTTCATAATATCACATAGACACGTATATGCCTTCAAATAGCTTTTTTTTCTTTCAAAGTCACGACTGGCCATACAGTCAAAAAATCTGAAATCGCTTCTACAATATAGTCAGTTCTAGACTGATCGTACAGTAATTAATTTTGGGATCCTCAAGGAAAATATATTTTTTATGGGAAATACGAATATTCTACTTAAATACGAAAAGAATATTGAATCAGTATATATTTAACTGTAAACTGATGCAAATATTTGCAATAAAAGATATTAAAAGTACTTTGTACTACGAGAGCAGAATTGTCCATCGATTTCACTTTTTTTTTCTATCAAGTTGGTGTGATGCACACGTATATTTTATATTCTTATGCATGTTTTTGTTACAGTTACTCATATTTATGATGCTTTACATACCTTGCAGATGTTCAAAGCACTTTATAGATATAGGAGTAAACAAATGATGAGAAAAGTCACCGTAGGCAAAACCGTTCTGTAAGCCAGTTGGAAATCATCGCTTCGAAAATCGCGACTTCCGGATAGCGTACAGAATAGTATCTACACTGTGATTTGTATTATAGCTTCCTGTGTCGTACTTAATTTGTCTAATCGTTCTCAGTTACACAATCTAATTAAAATATTGATCTCTCTGATTACGTTATACTGCATATGCTCATATGCTTGACAGACGTTACGCACAGTGTTCGGTTTAGTAATGGTAACGTTACTCGACGTTTTTTAAAAATAATTTCAACCGCCTTCTGTACAAAAGATCAAAGCTTTGCGCTATTTTTAATACAGCTAGCATTTTGATGTTTAACTACTTTTAAAAAAAACATGACTGATTATGTATTTTTGACAAATAAACTTTATTTCCACATAATTTTAACTTATTGAAAGTATATATTTCAAATACTTGTCACTACCGGAGCATGTTAAATGTTGCAAAATGCATATCCTGTATGATGTTCAGGATTCCGTCATCGCAAGTATCTAAGTCTAGGCATATATGTCGCGTGGAAACAGCGAGTACCAAATCTGTTTAGTGCTTTAAGAGTATAAAAGTTATCAACCCGCCTTTAACTGTAGTTCTCGAACTACAATTAGAGAATAATTTTAGGGTATTTTTATCCGTACTATCAACATCCCAAATGTGTCTTTCAAGAAGATTATAATGAAAAAAAAATCATCGCTCGGGTTAATTTCAGCAACAGCTACTATATATCCTCTCTTTGCTTGATCTGTTATTTCAATTTCATTCTCAGATTTTGGAATGAAAACGGCAGTTTATTATTATAAAAAAAAACTTAGAAGCCTTTAAGATCAGCACATGGATTACAAACTTTGATGGAAGTCAAATGTTCGTTGTGATTTATTAACTATTAAAAGAAATTATTTAAAATTATCTCGAAAAAATATATCATTACACAGAACGTGTCTAATGCTAAAGACACAAAAATTATAAACTGTCATTCAATGGAAAATAAAATTATATATAACTACGTTACATTGACGTTCCGTGCGAAAAACGTTCAATTTGGATGTGGTAACATTTTGGGGAGACACGGACAACTTGATGGAACTGGATGAAAAATTTAGCGTTTCCTTAACATTAAAGGCTTAAACAAATCTTTAAAAAAATCACATTTCAGTAGTAACTTTTGTTTTCATAGTTCGTTTGTTTGTCACAAACTTAAAACACTCTAAATTATCATGGTACTTAAAAATCTTGAACAATTGCTCTATGGTAACATTTCAGGGAGACACGGAAAATACTGGAAAAAAACAAAACTAGAGAAGCTGTGTTAGAAATAAAAATGTGTTCATAAAATTCAATAAAATCACATTTTCATGTAAAGGTGGCGAACCTTTTCTATAAATTATGTGAAAATGTAATATCGAAGTGCTTGCTTTCATTATTGTATACTCGAATTTTCAAATCTTACAGCTCTATGAAATTTCGAAAATAGCCGCTAGCTTGCGAAATGACATGATATTTATCTAGACCATTTCACATCATAAATATGATCATATTATATCATGCAACCTGTACAAATTTCATCGAAATCTATTCAGTAGTTTGCATTTTTTTCTTCGTTTATATTTGGATGGTTAGTTATTGTTGTTACGTCTTACACGGCAAAAAATGGCATTATGAACACGGAATCATTGCTTAATTATGAAATTATCCATAAAATTAAATTTATTAAAATCGGGTTTTATTTAATTTCGATTCAACTGATGAATCAAGACAAGTTATTATTTAATAATACGTAGAATTGTTCTGTTTTTGTCCTACTTAAGCATCAAGAAACGGTCAAATGAAACATAGACCGAATACCGTGCGTAACGTGAATATGTAGTATAACGTAATCAGAGATCAATATTTTAATTAGATTGTCAGTTACACAACGTAGAGACTATTTACCAATAAAGTTGAGTACTGTGCATCTTTTGCTCCCTGACCCATTGACGATAACCCTATTTATCCTGCAATTGGGTGTCCTACTATACAGATACAGCCCTACAGATATCGCTATGCTCAGGGTTGAGTTCAATATCGTAGCAGCTACGTAGCGGCTACGTAGCTGCTATCAATATCTATGTAGCAGCTAGTCTATAGCTACTCGTTCAATAGTCAAAATCTACGTAGCAGATACCGCTTTAAAGCTCCTCCCACTGCCGGACTGAGTATTGTTTGAACCTGTGTGACCTCAGAATGTGTAATCCAGTTGCATTCCAATGACGATGACAATTTTCGATTTCAAAACTTGAATGTGTACAATTGTGTTACAAAATCAACCATGTCAATTTCAGCATGCATGTTTAAGTGAATGTCAAGTCTGAAGCGTAGGACAACTCGTACACTTCTGTTTCAAATTTAACAATGTTTTGTTATTTGTTTTTACTGTTGAAATTAGTTGTTATGTTAAAATAGATAATTATTCACCTTGAGCGATGTATTATTGTTGACCATTCGAGATTCTTTTTTGCGAACCCATCTTCAGCGTAATGTGCGATTTTGATATTACTACGCGGGCCTCAAGGCTCGAAACAGGTGTAGTAGCTCGCTAAAAGCTCGCATACACCTTGTTTCCTGGCCTCGTACAAATACAGCTGATATTTAAAGACACTAAACAGTTATTGTCTATATATCTTATAAATTATTAGACCCTCTGAGTCCCTGGTTATCTAATAAAAATAGAGGACAGACAGTAGAGCTATAGATTTATATATCGTACCCTCAGAAATGGAAGAGACTCTATAATCATGGGTTTAAAAAGCACCCTAGGCATCAGGGTTCCTGAATCATAAACAGATAACAGATTGTTTGAATATGGATTTGTAAACCGTACCTTCTAGGTCTCTGCTTAACTAACACAGATAGATGAGAGACGGTACAACCTTGGATTTATAAATTGTACCCTTTTGGGTCCCCGTTATATTAACACATACAGAGAAGACAAGTTTAACCATGTATTTATTCATTAAACTATAGGACTTCACGAACACAAATAGAGAAGATACTGTATTGCCATAAATGTATAATTTGTACTCTTTTGGGTCTCCGTTATACTAGGACTGTATAACCATGGCTACATTAAACGTAACATAGGTACAACAGAGAGAGTTAGTGGGGGAACTACATGTGAAAAATATAGTTTGTCAATTATTTGTACCTCCATTTCGAATACATTGTGCAATGTTTCTGAGTTTATGATAGTGTATGCTGGATTGTTGTTTCTCTGCATGTACTATGCAAACTTTTATTCGTACTGAAATCTGAATATGTCAAATTAAGTCGCCGATTTCTCAATACTAAGCAAGAAAACGGATTTCCTTAAAGATAGATAGATAATTTATCCCATTGGTTACATTCTTGTACCTTTAGATAAAAAGTGAAGGGGCTACACGTAAAAGTAATTTTAAAACATTAAACATTTCTACGTGCACTCATCTCTATAGGGGTGATAAGATATGAAAAATATTCGTACTAGTGTACGTGTATCATGTTCAAAATTGATATCACATGATAACGTTTAACACATGATTATAGATACATGTATTTACTACATATCAAAAATTACAGTAATAATTATTGTGATCTAAAATGTTTAACGTTAAGAAGCATCTTCCGCGTGTCTTGGCGTTGGTTGCAGGATGTTTAGGAATGGCGATTGCAGGATCGGTCTTTGCATATGGTGCCTATATAGTGGCAGTAAAGAAACATTTCAACTATACCCAGCCTGAAGGTATTGCCATTTTACTTTTATGTTAATTTCTGCGTGTATTTTGATACAAACTAAATGTTTTTAAAGGACGACTGTTGATTGATTGACCGATTGTGGCCAGTTTAACGCTGTGTCATTACAAATAGGTTACTTTGCGAACAAACTCAATTTCAAAAAGAAATAAAACAAAAGTATAATGTCAGATAATTTCCAACGAAATAGATTCATTGTTCACAAAGAGATTTTACTTTTAAAATTTAAAATAAAATTTTATAGAAAAACAAACCTTAAAACATAGAAAAATATTAAATAACAGCAACCGGAAGATGGACCTCTATATCAATTAATATCTTATATTTACCGGATACAAGTTGATTAAAAGATAGACTGTGTTCAACACGTCATACTAAGTTGGGAAAAAGCAAGAATATGCTTAAAATTCAAATAAAACTAAAAACTACATATTTTGAAATATATTAACATCAAAAGTGTCCACTTTTTTTTTCGTAAAATGAACATTATCTGTTATACGTGGGGTTCCCCAAGGGTGACTGGGGAAACGAAATATATACCCTCATTTTCCAGTGGCAGTCCAAATTTCCCCGACCATCATCCCGAATGGACTCTATTATGACAAGAACTACCTATTATATTTATTGTTAACTTGTTCTTGTCCTGAACATGCATGAAATATTTGCCACTGGATGTAAAGCAACTAACAACCAATCAATCAATGTCATATGTGGTTTTTGTTTGTACATTCTGTTGTGAATTAGGCCGTTAATTCCTCGTTTAAATATTTTCACATCTTTCTTACTGTCGGGACTTTAAATAGATGACCATACGATATGGTGTTTTTAAAATTGTTGAAGGCCGTACGGGTGCCTAAAGTTGCTAACATTTATTTCATTCTATCCCCGTGTGATAATTGTCTCATTTGCAATCGTTCCACATTTACTTACTTTTATATTGATTTATTTTTTGCTTAAATATGTACATGTATACAACCCCATTTAATTATTCTTTCAGACGATTAGTGTATGTACACTGTACTATATATTTGTATTACAGTTGAATTATTTGGTTCGATGTCAAACTTTGGAATATCTCTAGGATTTCCTGCTGGTATTGTTTGTGAAAAGTTCGGACCAAGGATAGCATCTTTATGTGGGCTTATCATAGCTTCTGCTGGGTTTACATTATTGTGGAGTGCTACATTAACGGAGGAGTTTTATTCTAACAAAGCAGGATTACAAGATATATACTATTTCATTTCAGGTAATTGGTATACTGTAATTAGTTACTGTACTGTATGGAATAATTATAATTAAAAGGAGCCGCCATTTAACTTAAAAAGGGGATGTTACGGTTTTTCTTCTCGGTCAGATTTGTTTTTAGTTTTTCGACGCAATCAATCAGATTATTTTTTCAAAATTTACCACTACAAGGTATGGGGAATTTGCAAGCAGAATATTTTTTTTGTCATCTGCTTGATGTATAATCGAAAAGAAATATATATCGTATAAGTTTTTGACACAATTAAAGTCCATACTCTTACTTGACAAAAGAAATTAATCAAAAGAACAATCACTGTTCTTAAACTCAAAATTTACAGTCAGACCTTTAATCCCGAGCAAAAGTTCAAACCTCACTACAAGTTCAAGACGAACCAATAGTAAAATTACGAATAGAAATGGGGAATGTGTCAGAGACAACCACCCGATCACCGATCAAAGATCAGATAACAGCTGAAGACTACCAAACAAGTACCGATTTGAACGCAATTTGTTGCTAGATTCCTCTCATGTTGCAACGCTATCTTATACAACTGCTCGTTAATACCAATACATATTGTATTTTTTCTGAAAATCTCACAAAAAAGTACACCAACTAATCTAACACTTACACAACCAAAGGCACCACAACAATATATGTGTAAGATCATTTGAATTAATGTATAAACAGTTTTATAATTTTAATGGACTGCATGTAGTATGTGGCGTAAAATTATTAACACATTAACATAGGGAGGGTGAATGTAAACAGATAAGAACCACTAAATTCAAGATTTATTTTTTGAATTAAGCAAAAGTTTTTTTTCTCATTAGGATATTTAACAAGAAATCGTGTTTTTCTAAATTCGGCAGTTACATACATGTATTTTAGAATCTCATATTCTGACCAAATTGTGTAATAAAGTACATGTCCGACATACAGGAGTGCATGTTACACAAAAGAGTATACTTGTATTTCGCAATATTCCATAGCATACTATAGAATAACCAGGTATTACAGCCTCATCAATTTCGTCATTGCAGAATCGTTTTGTATTATCATTACCTTTCAAAAAAAAATCTTTCAAAGGATATTTACTATTTGCTCTATATAGACAGTTTATTCTGCATTTTATGGGTTGTTAATTCTATTTTCAGGTTTTGGAGCAATATTCTTATATATGGCTGCCATGACAACTAACGTCATCAATTTTAGTCCGAAACATCGTGGCAAAATAATTGGTTTATTAGACGCTTCATTTAGTGGAGGACCCGCAGTGATGTCATTTCTGTACGGTGTTATTTTTGCAAAAGGGCGTAATGCTGAGGACCAAAATCTAACTGGTTTTTATCTGACATCAGCAATATGTTTTGCCGTTATAGGAATATTCGGAACAGTTTTTCTCAGATTTTATCCATATAACCCGGACCCAGATGAAGAGATCATAATTAATACGGATGATTCTATCAAACCAATGACACAAGAACACGTCATCGAAGATCTCACTGGATTGTCTCTTCTTAAGAGATTTGACTTTCATTTTATAGCATGGGGGTATATTATGTGTGCTGGATTACAACTGATGTTCCAGAATAATATTGGAACGTATTTAGCGTCATACGACATTTCAAAGTTTACGACGGTGTTTACTACAATCAATCCAATTTGTGGTATTTTTTCAAAATTTTTTGCCGGTTTTTTATCGGATGCTCTTGTAGATAGATATCCTAGGGTTGTCGTTCTTTTTGGATTTAACATAATGCAGACAATATTTTTAGCGCTTTCTATATTCTTTTCTGACAAGTTTGCCATGATTCTAGTTGTCAATTTAGTCATTGGGTTTTCAAATGGTGCTCTTTGGTGTCTAACGCCGACCATGATCAGCGAATTTTATGGATTGAAATATTTTGGGCGCAACTGGGGTTCTATTATGCTTGGTAACGCATTTGGTGGACTTCTATTACAACAATCTTTTGGATGGTTGTATGATAGTAGTATTCGGTTCAAAGGCCAAACAGACTGCAGTGGTTTGCATTGCTTTACGCTAAGTTTTACCTTGGCTGCAGTGCTATCGTTCTGTTCCTGTATATTTAACCTTGGTCTTCTGCAAGGTGAATTAGACAAAAAACACAAACGCAAACCAGAAGCAAATTAAAATTTTCATATTAAAAACCACGATAATTACTCATAGGAAGATGCCAGAATTTGCAGACCTTTGTTCCGAATGAAAACTGAAGTCCGTGCGTCTGGTCCATTCTTTAATGGCGGAATTTACTGTGGAAAAGATATACACGGCTGGACCTTGATTGATATGAATTATATTCACTTAAATGAAATCTAGAAGACCTTGAGGTGCAAGATGTATTGCATTGTATGATTTTTTTTTAATTGTTTTATATCCTCGGTGAGTCCTTAAAACAAACCTCCTTATAGAACGACCATTTAACTTCAAACGGATGGTAGGTGAGGTTGGGAGAAATGTGTTTTTCTTACAATAATATTCTGATCCCCAATTTGATGCAAAAAAATATTGTGGCAGAGCAGATTACAAAAAAAAAATATTCTGAATCCTGATTTTCCCCATACTTTATAATGTTAAATCTTGAGAAAAAAAATATCATTTGTTCGATAACGTCGAAAGATTAAAAAGTTCGCATTTGCGCGAAAAATATTTCTGATACATACAAAAATCAACAACAATTCCCCCCTTTTGAAATTAAATGGTTGCTCCCTTATAATGTCTGATATTGCTCAAATCCGTCCTGTGATGATCACATATGTTGTGACTTTTTGTTTTAATGAAATAAAATGTGATTGCATAGTACAATTAATTATAGTTACTTCAATTCATATTGCCTACATGTGAATAAAATGGTTTGAAACTATTAATTCATATAAATATAGAAATTATAATTTTCATTTGTAACCATGAACTTTTCAGTTCGTCTTCGACTTACATTGTACGAGTCTTAATATACATTGACTTCGTCCTTCCCTTTACATATAGTTATGATCAGTTATGCATGCTATATGTGCATTTCCCTCTCATATAATTAGAATGTTACAAACTTTGTTGTATTTGCAGATAAACATGCGAGTACATTTGTCCCTCATGATAAGGTTTCGACTTCGTAAAAATTTCTATTTTGTAGAAGCAATTGTTGCTAGGTGTGGATATTTAAAATTTTTCTTTTCAAAGTAGAGTTTTAAGTTTGTGCTATTGATTATAAATCCAGATATGATTAGAGTTTAAAGTCATATGAAACGATCAGTTATGCATGCTATATGTGCATTTCCCTCTCATATAATTAGAATGTTACAAACTTTGTTGGATTTGCAGATAAACATGCGAGTACATTTGTCCCTCATGATAAGGTTTCGACTTCGTAAAAATTTCTATTTTGTAGAAGCAATTGTTGCTAGGTGTGGATATTTAAAATTTTTCTTTTCAAAGTAGAGTTTTAAGTTTGTGCTATTGATTATAAATCCAGATATGATTAGAGTTTAAAGTCATATGAAACGAGTGACCGGTGAAAAATAATGTTATTCCAATTCTTGAACCAATGCATACACACATCATAAACTTAATCTTCTGTGCAAGATTTTATCATTTGTTTTCGCATAAATTTCGTATAATCGTCAATATTTTATTCTCAATCGGTCAGTATTGTTGTGAAAATATGGCAGGTAATTAAAGTTCGTGTTTTGAAGCCGAAGTTTAACGATTGTCACCTGTTTGTTAACAATCAACAAAAAAAGCATGGATATTGAGCACGTGTTTAACATGTACAATTAGATAATAGTTTATACTAAGGACATCCATGCGTATTGCGATGACCGGATTTTTACGAGATGGGTCACACTAAGGTCACTTTGCATACGGAAAATATGTCGGGGAATTGCTTCGAAGGAAGCAATTAGAATAAAGTAAACTTCTAAATATGAACAAATTAAAGAATTTTCTTCAGAAAAAAAGTATATATACATAAGTTTTATAATGAAAACTTCCCGTGAGTTATAAAAAAAAATATGCATTATTTTGTTTTAATTTGAGGTTTCTTATGACTTTAAATTAGCACAGCGACAACAAGCAATATGGGTTAAGAAAGAAAAAGATGTAAGTCTTTAGCTTTCTATGATGTGTTTGTCTGTTTGTTCTTCTCTTTAGTAACCAAGGCGCTTTTAAGTTTGTTCTTCTCTTTAGTAACCAAGGCGCTGTCAGTTTGTTCTTCTCTTTAGTAACCAAGGCGCTGTCCGTTTGTTCTTCTCTTTAGTAACCAAGGCGCTGTCAGTTTGTTCTTCTCTTTAGTAACCAAGGCGCTGTCTGTTTGTTCTTCTCTTTAGTAACCAAGGCGTTGTCAGTTTGTTCTTCTCTTTAGTAACCAAGGCGCTGTCAGTTTGTTCTTCTCTTTAGTAACCAAGGCGCTGTCAGTTTGTTCTTCTCTTTAGTAACCAAGGCGCTGTCAGTTTGTTTTTCTCTTTAGTAACCAAGGCGCTGTCAGTTTAATTTCTTCTTATTAGTTTGAATGTCCCTCTGGTATATCTCGCCTCTCTTTTCTTTAAAAACATAGACTAAGGTTATGCTATTTAAAGCTCTAACTTTGACCTGCATATTTTTTTTTCAATTCGAACTCGCATATCTATTTAACGATTAACGATCAACTAACATTACAACAAAAACTCATATAAACTGAATAAAAACAGACAAATGACATCGACATGGCTAAACTGGATAAAAACAGACACATAACATCGACATGGCTAAACTGAATAAAAACAGACAAATAACATCGACATGGCTAAACTGGATAAAAACAGACAAATAACATCGGCATGGCTAAACCGGATAAAAACAGACAAATAACATCGGCATGGCTAAACTGGATAAAAACAGACAAATAACATCGGCATGGCTAAACTGGATAAAAACAGACAAATAACATCGACATGGCTAAGCTGTATAAAAACAGACAAATAACATCGACATGGCTAAACTGGATAAAAACAGACAAATAACATCGGCATGGCTAAACTGGATAAAACAGACAAATAACATAGACATGGCTAAGCTGGATAAAAACAGACAAATGACATAGACATGGCTAAACTGGATAAAAACAGACAAATGACATCGACATGGCTAAACTGGATAAAAACAGACAAATAACATTGGCATGGCTAAACTTGATAAAAACAGACAAATAACATCGACATGGCTAAACTGGATAAAAACAGACAAATGACATAGGCATGGCTAATCGACATGGCTAAACTGGATAAAAACAGACAAATAACATCGACATGGCTAAACTTGATAAAAACAGACAAATAACATCGGCATGGCTAAACCGGATAAAACAGACAAATAACATAGACATGGCTAAATTGGATAAAAACAGACAAATGACATAGACATGGCTAAACTGGATAAAAACAGACAAATGACATCGACATGGCTAAACTGGATAAAAACAGACAAATAACATCGACATGGCTAAACTGGAAACAGACAAATAACATCGGCATGGCTAAACTGGACAAAAACAGACAAATAACATAGACATGGCTAAACTGGATAAAAACAGAAAAATAACATAGACATGGCTAAACTGGATAAAAACAGACATAAAACAGTTACACAAAACACAACATAGCTTGTTGTCGTCGTTGTTATAATTTGACTTCATAAGAATTGTCATCTGAAGATTATGCTTAGCTGGTCATAGAATCGAAATTAAGTCTTAAATCTGTTATAACAATGAACAATTTTTTCTTCATTTGACTTATGATACTGTTGTTTTCGGTTGTATACATTGTACAAGTGATCGCCCCAGTTGTAAATCATGTCTGTGTTGCTTTGGTTTTTTTTTTTTTTGTTTTTTTTTTTCGATGTTGTTGTTTTGTACTGTTAGTTGTTTGTCTGTTACTTTTCTGTCATGACATTGCCAGTTTATTTTCGCCTCTCCTTGAGTAATCAAATGATTCAGAATGTATTATTGTTTTTTTTTTCAAATATAGCCGACACGGACAAGGATTCACAGCTATGTACGAAGGCCGGTTAGTGACAGGGTGAATTTTTATTTCTAAGTCGTTATAACGACTCAGCTGAGGTTAACAAGTTAAATTACTTCGGACACCAACCATTCAGAAAAGTCAGACTTACGTCAAATAATAACATGGCCATTTGAAAACCCAGACAAACAGAAAAATAATAAGTCACATAATTGGTAGGTTCATTTGATGTTATAAATCATTGTATTGTCGTGGCTGTCGAGTATCATTAAACGTTTAGGTCAGGCCGGGTACATTAAAATAATGGACAATTTGAAGACAGATAATCCAGTGATGTAGTCTTTTTTTATGATTTGAAAGATTATAAAGTTGAGATGACCATTGATAATCTGTTTATCGCTATTTTACCTTTGACGACGTTGCCAATTTCAATTCAATTTCAATAACAACGCCACGTGCGTCCTTAGTTTCTAGCGATCATTTTCCATCTCAAGACAGTAGCATTATTTGAAAGATTATCACAAAAAAATATCAAAGGAAAAATGAAAAAAATAGCGAGAAATATATGTATAGGTAGGTATTTCACAATTATTCAATATATGAATAGGGGTGGTTTTTTTTTAAATCGCAGCTGCACAACTGTACCCAAAATCCCATGTTGTTCAAAAACAGTTTCCTACAAAATTGATGGCAAATGTAAAACCTGATGTGCTTTAATAACTTAGAGCAAATTATAAATAAATATTGTGCCTCATCCTAGTATAAAATAGTTGAAAGATAATTGTTTCTTTATTTCACTTTCTACATACGTAATGGTATCATATTCTATTACAAAACAAATAATTTTACTTAGATAATAAATAAAAGAAGAAAAAATGAGAAATAAAAAAAAAGAAACACTTATGTGAAATTTGTGAACGCTTAATGTTTTATCATTTTGAATTTGAGCTAAAATGAACATTATTTTCGAGCTTCTGCATAAAAAATCAATAGCATCCAACATTGAATGAAAACTCTATGAGAAGGTACGTCAGGTACCAATAGTGTTTTAGTTTTTTCTTGATAAAACAAAAGTTTTGAAAACGAGTTACAGGGCACAAAATGTAATAGGCTATCAGTGTTGTATATCTACACATTACATACAGAAAGATAAATATCTGATAAAATTTGTCACAATAAACTACCCTATATTGATACTAGATATATACTATAATCATATAGAAATAATTTGTGTATTAAATTGTGTATATTATTATAATAATAAAATCATATAAAATGGTACAAATATCTGCGAACGTACAGCGGGCTGTTGCCTTGGTGGTAGGATGTCTTTGTATGGCTATCGCTGGGTCTGTTTATTGTTATGGAGTATACATTGTGTCTGTAAAGAAGCATTACAACTATACCCAGTCGGCAGGTAACAAATAATATTTTGATTATATTCCGCTGAAAAATCTGTCAAAGCTGCATACTTTTTCTGATTTTCTGAGACAGTTTTCTTTGTATCTTTTTAAATGCAAATGAACGAATCGTTCGCACTAGAAACTCATAAATGTATCATATTCTTAAAAACCATTGAAATTGCTTTTGAAGTAAAATAAGAATATCGCAATATATGAATCAAAAGCATAAAAAAACATTATGTCAAAAACAAAAAAGAGGAGAAAGACTAGCATCAGTCTACAAAACACAAACACCACTTTTTATTGAGTCCAACGCTTCGCACTAAAAACAGGGATGAAATCGCTTGCATCGTTAAAGAGAGAGAAAAAAAAGCCCATCCTGATATTGATGCATGCGTCCCATTGCAAGATAAACCTATTGATATTTCACATTTAGATATTCAGTGATGGATAAACAACGGCAACAGTAGTATACCGCTGTTCAAAAGTTTATAAGATAAAAACTGACATATTTCTGACTTGGTACAGGACATTTAAAGTAAGTTAACCCTGGTTTTGTGGCTAGCCAAACCTCGCGCTTTATGGCAATGTTAAATATACCGCTAAAGTGACAACATAACATGAGAGGAATACAGTACAAATAAATACAAAAATACATTATTTACCATTCTTATCTTCTATTTTGTTCACCAGGGAAATGGGCTGATAATTGCAGAAATATCCGGGATATTGCACTCCAGTTATATATATGCAGTATATAAGCCATTTGTAGTTGTTTCATAAAAATTTAAAGTTTACGATATAAAGGTTGAATAAAACTGTTTTTTTTTTTATCAAGGAAGTATTTTTATCGAACCTTACCATCGATTTAACAATGTTGATGTAAGTCATAGAGTGCTTATATATAGTAAGTGGTTGACTGGTTGTTGTACCTTTTATAAGAAAATTCAGTGGTTTTACTTACTTTGATACGAAAATAAGAAAATGTGGTACAATTGCAAATAAGACAACAATCAATATGAGACCAAATAAAGTTGATGTAAGAATCTACAAGGATAGAACTTTTTGGCCATTGATGTTAACAAAACTTTCGAATTGTTTTACAATGTGGGTTCTTTATGGACATGACATAACAGTTGACATTCCATAATATATACCTACATGTATATCCACAATCCCTCCAAGTATCTAAACAATGCAATTCGTTGGTACAAACTAACTTCAGTTTTTAAATTCTTAATTGTTCCTGGTCTCTTTCTTTACTCTTCCACCGTTTTTTTTTTTTAATTGATTTTGTTTTCTTCATTTAATCACAATCCTTAATGTCTGTTTAGTTCACGCATTATTTGTAAATATAATGGAATTTCATGACACTGTCGTACAAAGTGAGAGGTTTAGCGCTATAAAACCAGGTTTAATTCACCATTTTCTGTGTTTTTTTGTCATTTGATTTTGCCATGTGATTATGGAATTTCCGATTTGATTTTCCTCTGAGTTCAGTATTTTTGTGATTTTACTTTTTAAGTATATAATATTCATCTATTTTACCTTGTCTTTATTTTGATGTTCTCATCGGAAAAGAAAATTGATAAGCAAAGAAAGACAATTCACTTCCAATATTTCAATAAGTTCACTGCACACAATTTATTTTTCATTTTCAGTTGAGCTGTTTGGTTCTACGTCAAACTTTGGGATATCTTTAGGTTTCCCAGCAGGAATGATGTGTGAACGATTTGGTGGACGTTGGGCATCCCTTGCAGGGCTATTGATATCATCATTGGGCTATATGTTGTTATGGAGCACCACTCTAATGAGTCATTTCTATTCTACAAAGTCCGCTCTTCAAGCGGTTTACTTTTTTGTTGCAGGTATATATATATTATATATATATTGTTTTAAGATATAAAAAAAATCGTATTTGAATATTTAATTACATGCATTTATTTTTACCAGTATTAAATACGATATTTTAAGTGCCCGCTGTCTCATACAAATCTATGCAAATTCACACAGAACCAAGGTTACATGATCATCCTCGTACTCTTGTTACAAGGAAGATCTATTTATGTAACAGATTGAGAAAAAAATCCCAAAACTTTGAGGATTTGCCTTTTAAATTTAATTTAGGTTCAATATTTTCACGAATATAATTCTCGTTTCCTTTTTTTCTGCTGTGAAATGTCAATATGTAATTCGGTAAAAATGCGCAAGAAACTAAAACTTAAAGAGAGCCTACTCCGTAATTTGCTATCATTTAACCAAAGGTTATCTCCAGATTTCTGGAATTACCAGACACGCTGAAACGAAAGACCGTCCATTTCTAATTTAGGATGAGAGTAGTTCACGCTATACCGTCTTCATATACAAAAGTGTGTTCCTTACGCAGAAACTGCTCCAACAGAGTAATAAGGATGAAAGATTAAAAATGATACGCCGTACATTTAATGGACACCATCCCGAATTGGTTGATCTATACGATGTGCCTGTGTTTAAATAACTAATGACATTTCGACATATTAACATTTACCTTAGCTGTATTTGGCAAAACTTTTAGGAATTTTGGTCCTCAATGCTCTTCAACTTCGTACTTTATTTGGCATTTTTAACTTTTTGGGATTGGAGCGTCGCCGATGAGTCTTTTGTAGACGAAACGCGCGTCTGGCATATACTAAATTTAGTCCTGGTATCTATGATGAGTTTATTTATATCGTCTGTCTGCTAACTACCGGACGTGACCTATTCCAGAATATGATTGTTATACTGAGTATGAATTTGCATTGCTGTACGACGTGTCTCTGTATTGTGTACATCCAACATTCATGCATTTATTTTTATGTTTCTGTCATGGTTTCGGTTAAATAATGTGTTATGTCTTATCGTTTGTTGTTCAAATATTTATAATATTGCCTTTCAATATCATCATTGTCATATTTTCGAGTGTGAATTTGCATTGCTATACGACGTGTCTCGGTATTTTGTATATTCAACATTCATGTTTTCTTTTTTTATGTTTCTGTATGGTTTCGGTTGAATAATCTGTTATGTCTTATCATTTGAAGTCAAAATATTAATAAAATTGCCTTTCTATAACATCGTCGTCATTAAAAGTCCTTGGACGAGTATTGTGAAAATAATTGTATAAATTTCGAGATTGCATGTTAGTTACGTAGACGCGTCACTGTTTTTTGTATCCTGTGGTGTTATTGTTATGCGGTTAGCATGTTTTGTCGACTATTATATTATGTGTTTGTGCGTTTTTTCTGTGATGAATGTTCTTGTGTGAGTTTGTGCTGTATTTCTGTCACATAATGTCACGTCATTTCATCGAAATATTATTTTTATCATTTTCATAAAGTTGGAAGTTTGGCTAACCATTAAACCAGAGTCAACCCACAATTTTTTCTTAAAATGTCCTACAATAAGTCAGGAATAATATTGGCGGATTTTTTTTTTGTTGCACTTCAGTGTTTCTGGTATTCCTTTGTTTTCCTCTCAAGGAGGCTCGCGGGTATAAAAAAATTAGCAAAAAATTAAACATTTGTTTTTTCATTACAAATTTTATTTATTACACTATTAGTTATTACTTTATAATATCGTAAAAAAAAATCACCAAGACAAATCGGTGACTTTAAAAATGTCTATATCATCCAAAAAGCTCCAAATTATCTCCCTTTGGTGCAAAACTGTCATTTTTTTACGTTTAGTTCGAAATATCTTTTTTTTAACTCATCGGTGACCTATATTTTTTATTATTGTTTTCAAACAAGCTGTACATAAATTAAATAATTGTTAAATTTAAGCAATTTCTGTAATTTAGTTCCTTTTTATTTCGATATTACCAATATTTCTCCTATAAGTTCAACAGAAAAAAAAGGCCATTAACAAAAATGTATGCTTCTTACGGAGGCAGATTGTGAGCTTAAATTAACGGTGACCCCATATTTTTATTTTACATTTCTATTAGATATAAGAGAAAGTTTAATCATAGAAAAAAATAATAAAATCCTATATGAGAACAAAAAAGTTGATTTAGACCCGCGAGCCCCTTAAAATTGAGAGTTTTCCTCGGGTTAAGTAAGTAACCCGGATTTGTTGTCTTTCAACCGATTTATGATATTTGAACACCGGTATATTACTGTGGCCTTTATTCAAAATAGAATAGTAAGGTCGGTGGTCATGTTTCGACTTTGTTTTAAAATTATGAATGCCTGATTCTTACAAAGACTCTAGACTGGCACTTTAAAAAGGTGTCCCCGATGCCGACGCCGTAGTTTGATATAATAAATTATCTTTGGATTACATGTTTTGCTTTTCACGATCGTCGTCGTCAACGTCACACTTTAAAATAATCCTCAACATCTTGAAAATTGGTTGACCGAATTCACAGATTCTTAGATATAAATGACATCAAAACAAGGAATTATATAGTTCTGCTTTTATCCGATTATTAATCGATTTTTTTTAAGGCTTTTGTGTTCCAAACATAACCATTTCTGCTTAAATCATATGTAAACAAGTAATATATAATGCATACCTTAAAATACAATAGCGTATTCAACTGATGTTTTTGTTTTGTCCCACTTCTCATATACGTGAAATTGATGTTGATATGATGCGGGCTTCATAACACTTTTACGAATCAAACATAAATTAATTTTCATATCTCATTCATAGGTTTTGGTGCTATTTTCTTGTACATGGCAGCTATGACAACTAACTCCATTAACTTTAATCCAAAGCATAGAGGCAAAATAGTTGGTATTCTAGACGCTTCATTCAGTGCGGGTCCAGCAATAATGGCACTTCTGTACGGGAAAATATTCGCTGCTGGACATGTTCATGATGAGGAAAATCAAAATCTTGGCGGTTTTTATCTTACGACAGCGATTTCGTTTGCGGTTATTGGAATAATGGGAGTTTCTTTCCTTAATAGCCATCCGTATGCAGGAGAGAGACAGATTGATGAAATCTCTTTGAGGGTAAACGAATCGACAATAGCGGGAACATTCGAAGTTGTCGGTGACACCGGTCCACCAATCAGAAATGTAACAGGATTAAAATTACTCCTTAGGTTTGATTACCATTTTATCGCATGGTCATATATTTTCTGTGCAGGTCTGCAACTAATGTTCCAAAACAACATACAAACCTATCTTAAAACCTTTGATCTCGAGGAATATACTACTTTATTTGGCACGGTTAATCCAGTTTGTGGTGTCTTATCAAAATTTGTCGTTGGATTTGTTTCTGATATGATAGTGAAAAAAGTACCACGTGTAGCCCTGTTACTTATTTTTAACATCGTCCAAACTATCACTCTGACATTGTGCATATTCTTCTCAGACCAATTCGTCATGTTAGTTGCTGCTTTATTAGTTATAGGTCTTGCAAATGGCGCTGTTTGGTGCTTAACTCCAACAATGATCAGTGAATTTTATGGACTTAAATATTTCGGTAGAAATTGGGGAGCAACAATTTTCGGAAATGCAATAGGAGGGTTTGTTGTGCAACAGGTTTATGGTTGGACATATGACAATAGCATTCGAATAAAAGGTGCAACCGATTGTAAGGCAGGTGTCCATTGTTTTACCTGGAGTTTTGCCATGGCTGCAGTTCTGTCTCTTTGCGCATGTATATTTAATATTGGACTTTTACAGTATCAAAACGACATAAAGAATCGACAATCAAGAACACAGAACGAACCAAGAACTGAACTATAGAAATAAACAATCATCAATACTTTCATATTGAAAATGAAATAGTGTTGAATGAAACGAACAAAATGAGTTGTATAGTTCACAGTACTATATTAAGGCGATTTCTCGCTCTTATATCTGTGCAAGAATTTCGTTATTTTTCGTCGTAAAATTAAAGGAGAAGGCTCTATCAGATGCATATAATGTATTTTACTTGCTTTAATAATTTTCATGTGGAATATTAATATATATGCACGTACTATATTGAACTATTGCTATTTGTGATAAAAATATTTCCCCACAAGCGTTTTACGACAAGAATTTTAAAACCCTTATTTGGTAATACAGCAAAATTACACAAGAACGTGATCGTTGTTGACATATTCAGAGAAATAATATAATTGTTCTTGCTGGTAAAATTTGTTTTCGACAGTTGGACTCTCGATCTAAAATAGCTTATATTTGCTATATATTTGATTATACTTTCTCTGAAATTGTGCAACAGCCTTGGTTTTTTTTAATATATTTTTGGTAGATTTAATTTACAGAAACATATAATACATGTAAGCACCAACACGTACATTGTGCTTTTTTATGGGGGCTGAATGCAACTCAAATAAATAACAAAATAAGATATGTTTTTCTTATTATCTTTTTAATTGTAATTGCTACTAGTGGTTTGACGTATGGTCTACTCCAAAGAGTAAAACCATCTATCTGGCAGCAAGAATTTATGTTGAATGACTCATTTCAGTTTTACTGTTTAATTTCTTATATCGTATATTAATAAAACAATACTTGTATCTCTCGACGGAAAGCTTTATTGTGGTTAGTTTCTGTAGCTAACTGTGCTGTTCTGAAGCTACCGTGTAAATACTATATGTAATGAACACGACATTGTGCTAAATGTGAATATAATTATAACATGGTGTGTTAGTGACCTACGATATATATGGGGTCAGTAAATTCCAAATGGGTTAGAGCAATTATCAAACCCAATATGGAATTTACTGACCCCGTATATATCGTTCAGTCACTAGGACACTTTGTAACGAATTTATCTTACCAACTATCTTTATTTGTTGAGTTTTGACTAGAGTTGTCTTAATTGCAATCATAAAAC
Source organism: Mytilus galloprovincialis (assembly GCF_965363235.1). Lineage (NCBI taxonomy): Eukaryota > Metazoa > Mollusca > Bivalvia > Mytilida > Mytilidae > Mytilus > Mytilus galloprovincialis. The sequence goes on along the minus strand of NC_134850.1, from coordinate 57,720,441 downwards.
CTGTTTATTTTTCTATTAAAGTTTTCAAGTGTTCAATTTTCAGAACCTACTCTCATTGGTCTGCAAAAAAAAGTTAATGTCAACAATAACAATTTAATATCAACAATCTTGATATAAAAATATTAAACAGAACTTTCAATACATTTAAATAATCAAATAGTTCCAAAGTCGTAACTTAACTACTAACCGTGTATTGAAATAAGCCCCGCCTCCCAACTAACCTAATATGGAAAATACATGGTCTCCACGCGGACACTTTTAACCAATCATATTCCTAGAAATGTAAAAAAGGTACGACAATCCTGAATCTACATGGAAAATATTCTCTTAAGTCATCGAAAGTATCATTTACCTTATCATTCACTTTTAAAAGAGATGACGAATTTACCTTGTGAAAGATAACTGTATTAATTATGTGTCCAATATTTACAAATCAAATGAAATACAATTGTTTTTATTATATTGTAAAAACTATTTACATACATATGTATAGACAATAATAGAATTATGAGTAATAAATAGAAATAGTTGTTCCGTGTCTCATCCGTAACCTTCTGGTTGTTGTCAGGCATTCATTATCGTAGATTACCTGTAAATTAAAAGGTAAGATTTGTAAGTGATAAACAATGAATAGATAGTCAGAAGATCTTAGAAAGTAACATTAGTAATCCTACAATGAATAGATAGTCAGAAGATGTTAGAAAGTAACATTAGTAATCCATAAGAAATGACCATGTGATCATCACACAACTACATGTTTTAAATACTAGTAATAATTTTAATTTAATTTTATATTTGGCAAACCGATGTCTTGACGAATAAATATAACCTATATATCACGTCTGAACCGACTAAATCGTGATTTTCCCTCAATGCAATATCAATTCTCAAATTCAAAAATGCAATTCCGTTTTGTATTTCATATACAACTCATTTCTACACACACTTCCAAACTGACAAAAACATGCCCAGGTATGATGCTAGTTTGCAAGTTTGTGTACGTATTGTTGAGGTGGGGCTTTTTTTTTTTATCGGGAAGAAAGAATTCGAATTTATGTTTAACGTATCATTTTTGTACACTTCACATATTCTCGCCTGAGGTAAACATGTCTATTGAACACGAAATGTGTATCGTTTGCTAGGTGCATATTGAATCATATACTAGCTGATATATCTTCTTGATTTTTTTCAGTGCAATAGCATCAGTAGGCTCATTGTTTTGAATATAAGCAAGGTTAGGTACTAAAACTATCTAGATTTGAACTTATTCCGTTATAAAAACAATGTCAATTCATGATGGTATAAATTGATTAAAACTTCTGCTTTTAGAATGACTAGAATGAAAAGATCCAACTAAAATCATACCTGGTCGTGTTTCCACCAAATTTAGTACTTAATTAAGGTCTTTCCTTTTACAAAAGGGAAAGACCTTACTGTATTTCTTCTGTTTATTATTATTATTATTATTATTATTATTATTATTATTATTATTATTATTATTATTATTCTTTTTCCGCCAAACTTTGACAAATTTAGCCGCGTTAACCGTAAGACGTGTCGCTTTCATATTCACACTTTGTATCGGTGTCATGAATACCTATCCGGAACTCACCCTGTGAGTCGAAATATTTTGTCGGTTCGGAGTAATCCCTCCGAAACCCAAAAACCTTGTTATCGTTCCAACACCGTAACCGTAATAGGTAGAAAAAAAACAAAGGGTGAAATCTGTTAAGGACCAGACCCCGGTTCTTCGTTACACTTGGATCGAAAAGATTCAACGACTCATTGGTAGGGTTAGCCCCTATGAAAATTAACCGATGTCGGTTGGTCACCAAAACTCAGAAGTCGTAGACACCTAGGATCTTCACCAATCATCATCAATTCATGCATCTTTGAAAAATACCTCAAGGTCAAATTTGTATGTTGACCTTGACCTTTGACCTAACACCTTGTTATGGGATAATCTCAGAAACCATTATACTTACAGAAGTTTTAAATAGTGGAAAATGTTTGGGTCATTACGGCGCAACTTTGTTACATTTGACCGAAGAGATTTGACCTTTCTATAAGGGGCATAACCCCTGTTTTAGGTTTCTGAAAAGACAAAATCAGCTTTTACTATATAACCAAAGGTCCTAGACCCTTGGGGTCTTCTGTAATGGCATTGGGGACTAATGACCTTGACAAAGGTCAAAAGGTCAAAGGTCAAGGTCATGTCCCAGATAACGAATTTAGTGTTTTTAACCTTATATAAAGGATTTTTAGTGTGTTTTCGAGCGTTTTAAGGTTGACGTTGACCTTTTCAATACATTCTACGTCTGTTGGAACATGTATTTTACATTACAAAAGGAAAGACCTCTCAATTGTTCAAGAACAATTGACAGTTTAATTTTCATATTGTTTTACTGCTAGAATTTTAATCAGGTCTAACATATAAAATTGATTGAAGCCAATCCCAAGTAAAATATTTTTTTCAGAAGGCGGTATATTAATATCTTGATCTCAAAATGTCTTTTAAATCAGAGAATATTTTAATATATAATGGAAGAACTACGTTAAAAACTTTGTACTTTATAAATGATTTTTAATGAATTAGATGGATGTCATTAAAGGTAGTATAGCTATAATCGTATATAATAAGGTCATTAAGTCGATGCCAGGTTTATAAGAGGAAAGACAACATAACTGGTCCTTTTACTTCTATCTCTCGTACCAGGACTTTAATAAAAATAATAAGCAACATTAGCTCAGAAACAAATAAACAAAGTCAACTTCATAATTACGTTTAATGTTTTGTTGTTGTTTGGTGATACCCTCCTTCTTATTTTGCATTTGTGTCTGTGCAATTTGTGCTTGACTAGTGCTATGGTAATACACATATATTATTCTATAATCAACATGTTTATATCCGTAAAAAAATATGTTTTCTTTTTCTTTTCTTAACTAAACAAAATACAAACTAAACGCAAATCATTTAAACATTGTATACCTCATTTCTTGTATGACCACAAACAATCACTTTTCAATTTCAAAATAGTATATTTGTACATGGCGATTTGTTACTTTTATATAGAGAAATGATATTTCATATCTTCTTCCTACGATCTTTCAAGTGAATTATAACATCATCCCTGTAGCCTTAGAACATATATTGGAATCATAATAACTTGAAACATCTGAGGTCAGTTTTGTTTAAGTATAATTGCTTTTTTTTACGTGGGGTCAGTTTTAAATTATCAGCTAAGAACATGGCAAATCGTTTATTGCTGATGGAACGCGAGGATATCCTTTGAAAAAAATGAAGATTAATCAACTATTACATGTATTAAAATAACAATAATATATTCGACCACATCGATATTTTGACAGTCGTCACAGTATTTTTAAACATGACGCGAATAACATATAATTTGCATTCGTACATTTGTAAGGAAAAATGAGGTAGAATGAAATTCAAAACAGTGTGGCTGTGGCCATTGATTGACACATTAAATTCATCCATTGACTGGGACAATTTACGTGAACGTTTGTCTGTAACGACCACTGTTCACGACGTACCTACGATAGACATTTAAACTGTGGGGTTACCAAAGGTTTCTTAACGCCTTTAATATAAAATAATTCGAAAAAATAATCAGGAATAACCTTTATGTTTTGATTTATATAATTGATATAAATCAAAACATCGTGTTATTTCTGATTAATTTTTCGAATTACTTTATTAAGTATTAAGATGTTTAGAACCTTTGGTGACACCATAGTTTAAGTGTCTTTAAAAAGTACATAGTGAGCAGTGGTCGTTACATACAAACGTTCACCTAAATTGTCCCAGTCAATTGATGAATTTAATGTGTCAATCAATGCCCACAGCCACACTGTTTTGAATTTCATTCTTTGTTTTTTTCTTTAGTCTAATCCCAAATTTGATTGAAATAAATATGCGATTAAGCAGATGACAAAAAAAAATTTTAATCCAAAATTTCTGAAATATGATTTGATAGACAGCAATGAAAATCTGTAAATATGTGCACGAAGAAATTTGTTTACTCAAAAAACCGTAAGCTCTCCTTAAATTTAAATGCTTAATTCCTGAAAGCAAATGTTATCGCGTCAACATCATCATTTCCATACGCTTTATTTATGTCTTCTTTTTCAAATCAATATACGTGTACCTTTTTGCATTTAATAGGTTTCATTTATTTCTATTAGTAACTAGCATCTAATAAGGAATTAATGTCAGAACAATTTTTTATACCAGTAGAGAAGCATGTTATTACTTATAAGTCTATTTACGCACCGTAAATGTATGGTCGCGTCAGTTCAATTGCTGTTGTTCAACTTTCAGCGGCAATATTATAAAACAATATTTGAATGCTCGACAATATCTATATTTTTTATATTAAGATGTATAATTTACTTCTTTCAAAATTTGTGCAAAATAATGTTTAAATCTTTCCGTTCGTTTGATGTGTTTGAGCTTTTGATTTTGCTATTTATTAAGGGACTTTCCATTTAGAAATTTCCTTGGAGTTTATTTTTTTTTTTTTTTTTGGCTATTCCACTTTATTTCATACAAGTCTGCTTTCGCAGTGCAGATACTTATCTATCCGTACGCATGTCATGTTGTTGTAACAGTTGTTTTTTTTTATTATCATTTTAATGATTTTTATTTCCTAATCATTCCATACTCGGTTTGAGTCAATGTTGGATGCCTTTAGATCTTACACGAGCAAAAAAAAAATCTAATTTGAGCAAGAGGAATTATCCGATTTTAAATAAGTTGAGATGTATGATAACTGACGATTTCGAAGCCAAAACAGAGGTGTACAAAACAGAGTATTTAACAAAAATCTAAATCCATGAGTCGAAGAAGAAAACGAAAATAATCTGAACAGACAAACAACAGCCCTTAATAATTATGTTTTAAACAGGTGATATAAACCAAAATACTGAGCCACACAAACGACACTAATTAGAAACGGGGATGAATTGCTTCGGAAAGGCAAGAAGTTCCTGCTCGAAAATACTTATTGAAAATAATAGTCATCCGAAAACAACGAACAGAGGATATAGTCAGCAATAAAATCTCACAACGAGTCATGTACGGCCCATATTTAGTCTGTTGTACAGGTTCTTTTACCGGATAATTAGGACCGTGAATCTTCAAATTCTACAATGTGATTCAGTCATCCCGTCGAAGTCAAACAGAGAGACCTTTGTACACGCAACTTTTTACAATAACAGTTTACATCATTACTTCTAACAGACTGGAAAAGTTCAAGATAAAAAGGAAATATTGGTGTATTTAATTTACTTAGAAGGCCTGTATATTACCAAAAGCCTACCATTTGTGTAGCATTGGATTAGGTATAGTCTCGAATTACTATCACTTAACTTCAGGGTTGACCACTAAACAATAAACACAAGATTACAAAACAATTTTAATAAGGAAGACATTTCTGAAATCGGAAACTATGGCTGTATTCAATATATTTTTTGTTACTTTATCCTTTACCTTCGACAATAAATCCAGTATAGTACAAATTATATTTGCCAATGTTTTGCGCTCGTAGACATTTATAAGACAAATGTTGCACTTTAATAATAAACTATTTATTCATATATATAAATCTGTAGTTACTGTATATCCCGAGCTGTCGACATGATGACCATTAGTTCATCGATATTATCTTGTTGAAATGAATCTCACATTTTTTTGTACTCAAACAATGACAAAAACTAGAAAGATGATGAAAAAACAAAAGAAATATTTAATGAAACCGATGCTGTCCTTGGTATGAATATCCAAAACAATATCTAAATAAACTTATCATAGATACCAGGATTAAATTTTGTATTTACGCCAGACCTGCGTTTCGTCTACAAAAGACTCCTCAATGACGCTCGAATAAAAAAAAATATTAAAAAGGCCACTCAAAGTACGAAGTTGAAGAGCATTGAGGACCGAAAAGTTTTACCAAATACAGCTATAAATGTAATCTATTCCTGAGGTAGAAAAGCCTTATTTGACTTTTTTTAACCAAATATAAAGGTCCTAATAAATTCAGGTATCACAACACAGAGAATGGGACGCAACCAATCGACCTTTCGTTACATCTACATGGAGTGAGATAACAAAACATACAAGAAAGTATCCTGATATCAATCAAAACTGTTATTTCGATCAAAACAAGACAACCGTCTACAAAACACTGAACAGACAAATAGACTGAGCTTTACGAACCTCACGAAAATGATTGAGCCCATGTCCTCCGGAAGGATGAGCAAAGTCTGTTCAATGAAGGCTTCCAAATATCTCTCCAGACGTGCAACAGGCGTCACACAGACAACTTTCATAGAGACAAAATGATATTGGACAAACATATTCAAATTTATGAACATATATATACTACTGTTAAAATCATTTACAAAACTAGAGACAACTTCCTAATGATGTGTTTTATCAATTGATTTTGCCATATGATTTGGGACTTTCCGTTTTGAATTTTCCTCGGAGTTCAGTATTTTTGTGACTTTACTTCACATACAACTAAATAGACTACAACAATAGTTACCTTTCCTCTTCTTCGTTTTATTTTCACCTTCCACGTGTGGGTACCAATATTAGGAATGTCTAAGGCACTGATAATAATATCACAGTTTCTATTTACATCGTAGTCAAGTACTACATTGTATGGATTACTCTTCGACGGAAATTTAAGGTATTGTTGTAATGCAGCTGAAAATATGGCGTTGATTATGTCTAAATTCGGTCTTAATGGAATTGTTGTGGCGAATAATAGTTCTTCCTGGTCAAAGGGATCTTCAGCCTTTATCTCAATTCTAATTATAGGCTGAAAGAATAAAGGATATAGTTACTGTTGATTATAAACTATTAAACTAGGATAACCTCGACAACGTTGTTGTCTCATATCTTGTAAAAATTGTTCTAAAGAGTTGATGTAAATATTTTGAACCAAATATGTGTAATTAGGGTTTCTTTTCAAAACAAAATATAGGATTGGTATAAAGTTTGAATTTACTTAATCTACTTTTAGTTACAATCCCAGATTTATTTTTTCATCGAGTCATCTGGTAGATAGAACACAAATATATGCGTTGGTCATGTAGCTATACGTGTGTTTTCGTACTAATACATTCTTCAATTTCAAATATTTGACTTTGAGCATTCAAGATGAAATTTAATCTGGAATCTGTCGACACGACTGCTACCTTTCTTAAATATCCGATTACAAATCGGGAAATTATTGAAAAAACTAAGGTTATCACTCCTTCAGGCACATCTGACCTGAGATAGATTTATCTATAATTTGTAGGTACTTTTAGTTATATAGTTTATCGCTCGTTTCGTTACTTAAACATTCTTGGTTTTCAAAATCTAAATATTTTGTTTTGGGCGTTTTTTAGGAAGATATATCCAGAAAAAAAATTATGTTCCTGATGTAATGAGCTATGTTTCGAAAAATTTGTTTCAAATTAATTGATATATAATCTGCACTCACTCATATGGACAAATATGTGTTAAGGGGTACTCGTTTTGAACCTTTTACAAATCGAAAAAAATAGCAATTCATTACTAAATCTTTTCTGAATTTACCTTCATCAGGAACGCTCAAAGCCGAACATTTGAAAGTCAAGGATGTATAGAGACAAACCACGTTTGAGAGATATAAAAGGACATGAAAAATAGCCAAATCTATCTAAGGCCAACTTTGCCTGTGGGAGTTGAAACCTTAGTTCTATATTAATCCAACATTTATAAATTCTAGATATTTGTTATAAATCATTTCAGTAACGTAGATAAAAAATAAACACATCGAAGAGGAGCTGAAAACGACAAGGACCACTGACTTATCTCAAAAGTTATTACAAGAGACACGGTGGTATTTCTATTGTGATCTGTAGGTAAGTTGTATCCTTCTTATTCAATGGCTTAGTAAAAGATGTGTTCTTTTTATGTGACATCATCAGATATGGTCGTATTTTTGACGACGACGCACCAGGAAATTAAAATGAAAGCAAACAAATTTGACGCAATAACCGAATTTTAACAGATGACGAACTGCGATTTTCCCCATGTATCGCCATTATAATGAACGCTGTTCTGTGAGGTTACCTTGTGATATGTTCGACTTTGCAGGGAACGGAAAGGGTAAAAAGGTATTTTAATAATGAGTATTCATGTATTCTTATATCTAGTTAGGATAATTTTAATATAAAAAAATAAATGTGTATTTCCTTTTACTTTACTCGGTAATATTTATTGATGCCTTAATAGAGGGGAATTAATAGTATCTGTAATAGTGATATGTATTGCGTGGAATGGGTCTCTCCCATGTATAATTGTCTTGTGTCATGAGTCTGTCCATTTACTTTCTGTAAGTGTACGGATTGATTATATTATCGACTTAACTTAGCATGTATGACATATGGAAACCTTCTGATTACGACTTTTATTGTGTTTAGAGTGTTACACGGGATTCATAAGAGTATTAACAATTAATGCTACAAGTAGAGAATTAAAACCAATTAGTCATGTCTGGTTCATCTCGCAGGATTGTTAAGGAATTGTAAGGTGTCATATGGATCGATATGAAGTCAGTAAGATATACATGTATATAGCATAATGATCTTATCATCAAAATTATTTCAAATAGTACAAAACCCGAAATTCTTTCAAATAGTACAAAACCCGAAATTCTTTCCTAATCAAATGTAATGTTTAGCTGTATGATACAAATAAGCAATACCGGTATTTAATGGCCTTTAAAATATAAATAAATCGTATTTCAGATTGAAAGATACATTTCATGTTTTCACAAAGTCAGCATCGAGTAATATGTTTGGTTTTCTAAATAATTCAAAGTGTTCAACATTTAACAAATGACAAAATACTGTTTGAAAATGAATTGTTTGTCCTTTAGGTGTCTTGCATTGTGTTGGTTGATACAGTTTCGACGCGGAACATGGTTTTAAAAGGGCTAAGATTAGGTAAATAGAACGATATTTTTCCATGAGTATGAATCATTTGAAATATCCTTTCTAGTGAAGGTGCCTTAATCAGAGTTATTCTTTAATAGAACTAACTTACTCGAAGTGACAAACGGCTGAACACCATTCCGTAACTGCGGACAGCATTGAAGGACGTTCTATCCGGAATTGAACGTGGCGACTCCTCTATTTCGTTCCCGACATGATTAAACCCGTTTGATTTATGGTTCATGCGTTTCTGCGGATTCTCTAATAAATCACTGTCTGCAATGTTTTCAATTGTATCTGGCAGCGGATAATCATCCTGAAAAATAATATAAAGGAATAAATGTAAATGTATTAGTTCGTTACAACAAGGAAAACAAACTTAAATATCTATACAACTCGTCTAAACATCAACCCAACAATGTTAGATCTGTAAATTTGCTTTCGCAATTTTTTTGTTCTTTCCTCGCCGGGATTCGAACCCATTCTACTGCGATATCGTGACACCATATCGCCTGCACTGTAGCCGTCCCGCTAGACCACACGACCACCTTTGCTTCATAAAAATGAAGCTTTCGGTGGCCGGGTGTTACCTTTCCACGTCAGTTTTAATCTAGCGTCGTACTACAGTACATGATATATAAGGCATGGATATATATATTTAGGTAAGTTATATGGCCATCCAAATACCGTTTTAATCACTAACATCACTGAAGAGATATTAATTGTCGAAATCAGGGTATGGTGTTCTAACTTATGCACCTCATGTTGTGGTTTAAAATCTTTGCTGCTAGTTTATTGTTTTCTGTTTAGTATTAAATTAATATTAAGATTCATTTTGTTACATCTTGTGGTCAATGTATGTGGCAATCTTCAATGGCAGTCAGCAGGGTATAAGAACATCAGTTGTTTAACCTACTAGTCTAATGCGTTTTGTCAAGATATACTTTTTCACTCTTTTGGTTTTTTTGGAAAATGTTGTTTGTGCTGTATTTAGACCCCTCTACAACAAAATTTGTTTTACATGCACACGTATAAAAATTGCGGGTTTTATCCAACGCAATCATAGGTTTGAACGTTGTTGTCAATTTAAACTTGTTTATATATATAAATATATTTATATCCTACTATACAGTTTTCAATCGTGTGAATTACAAACAGTCCTGTTCGCCTGCAGTTAGGCATTTTTTAGTCGGATATTTATATTTAAATTCAAATTTATCTCAAGGAAGTATTTTACCTACTTGCAAGTAAAAGATAAATGGAATAACAATAAAACAGCAACCAGAAGACAGCTAAACAAACCAAGAGTATTCTCAGATTGGTACTTTGTGTCTTTATTTATTTTTATTTTTTTTTTTTAATTCTTTTTTGTAGGAAATACTTTCAAACTGAATTTTACAGTCTGTGTTAGTATCATGTTGTAACACCACTGTCCCAACTTTGTGGGATCGTTGACATGTGTAACTATGTCATATTCTTAATGCGCCTGTATAATACAGGAACCTGTAGTGATACTAGGGTTGTGGTTAGTTGATGTCTTTAATATCTATGTTCCTTATCTATTTGATATGAATCAAGCTTTTGGTTTTTTTTTTTATTTTTTTAATGTGAAATGTCAACGCTGTATGGGAGAGGCGAGTATATATTATCAATCAGAAAAAGAAATCCAAAAGAAATATAAGACGTAAAAGTCGTATCGCGTCCAACTGTCAATAAGTGCGCAAATTCAGAGTTCCTCTGCCGAGAGAAAATAAGATCTGTCAATTGTATCTATAATTTATACAATTTGTAGGAAGAGTATATAAGCAAGTTTGGATGAAGATTAAGATGTTTCAGTGGTATCTTAAATTAGAAGGAACCCAATATTGATATGATGCAGGGAATCTCTAAACCTGGTTAATTACAGACTTCGCCATCTGCATGGCGGCAATTGAAGAAAAGGGATTGGAAAAAAATCTACGTTGTATAATCATGATCAATCAAGTATACTACAACTTTAAGAATATTTTCTGAAGACAATCTCTAATAATAAACTTGGTTTTTAAATATGTTAATAGACAATCCCTCTTACAAAATTAAAATAACAAAAACAACGAACTCAAAGGAACGTTAATTTGTCACACGTGTAAGAACTCGACTATTACCCTTATTACGTTTATGGAAATTAAATCTTCAGCTTTGACTTCGATTTTAATTGACTCGAAATTAAATCAAAGAACTTTTGTGTTAGGAATGATGGATGGATATATATATATCCTGTCACGTTCTTTTTGTGTTTTTGTTTGATGTTTTCTTTGTATCGATCTGATAAATAACGCCTTTTCTGCTGATTTTAGTTTGTTCGTATGGTGTGCTGTTACACCAATGTCACAGGTTAGGGGAGGGTTGAGCGTTCACAAACATGGTTAACCCCGCCACATTTTTGTTGTACCTGTGCAAAAAAAAAACTTAACCCCTTGAAGTTAAATGGTTGCTCCAAAACAGAGCACAAACCATGTTTCAAATTTATATTTTTATATTTAAAAAAGAATTAAATAAGAACTTTATCTTCAGTCTGATTACAAAACGTATGTTCAATAAACGAATATCTTGCCAATTTTTCCATTGTGTTTTCTCCATTTAGATCAGTTATTAAAGTCGTTTCACTTCATTATCATGCTTGTTTTATTATTTTTTCTCTCTGTTTTCTAAACTGCACAATATCAACGTTAATCGATCTTAACCTGCACAACATTTTACTTTCAACTACTAGTATTAAACCGATAATTTTTATAAAAAAAAAAGATAGGAGATACTAAGTGGACATTCTAAACTTGAAAGCGGAAATCATATTTTATACACCTTGGTTAAAACTGGATCTTTCTCTTCTGTATTGGAACTTAAACTGCATACGTGTCCTGCATACAAACAACAGTACATTGCTGGTCTTCAAAGTGTTTCATGTTTTAACATTAATTTTATCAGCAATTAATGCCGGGTTTCAACATTATTGTGGAAATAGCTATACCTATTGAACGAGTTTGTCTTGCTTTGTTTCATACAAAAGAATGACAAGTGTAGTTACAAATATCTGATCTTAGGGAGGAATGAATTCTATTTTGTAAGAAATCACTCGGATATAAACAAAGATTCTCTGAAACTGACGTTATCAAGATGCTTCATTTCTTGATTGGCAACATATTTGTACGTTTGGAGGACGTGTTTCAAAAAAATCTGCATTCCCATAGAAACCAACTGTGACTCTCTTCTTGCCGACTTGTCCATTCATTATTATGAGTCTGACTTTAATAAGGAACTTCTAAGGACGAACGAAAAGAAGCAGCAGCCTTTAACTTTACTTTCCGCTATATAGATTATGTTCTCTCACTAAATGATTCAAAATTTAGTGACTATATTGAATGAATCTATCCCATTTAACTTACGATAATGGAGAAAAAGTTTAGTCTTTTGTAGACGAAACGTGCGTCTGGCGTATATACAAAATTTAGTCCTGGTATTTTATGATGAGTTTATTAAGTATGCCTAATATCTTGACTTACATCTAGACTTGACAATGAGGGTCGGTTGAAAACTAAATTTTACGACAAAAACAAATTATGCTAACTTTCCAATTGTGAACTTTCTATTTCTAGGTAGAAACATTCTAGCTGCGCCTGCATACGGGGTATACATCTCCTAATTGATACGATATTCCCGGGGTTGTATTTCCTATCATTTATTTCCTTAATAGAGGGTTGTTGCTCATAAGGAGGTTTTTAAACGAAGAATTCAAAATGGGGAAGTTAAAATCATCCCTTTGTATGTTTCATGGACGTCATCACGAGTTGGTTGACCGTCATGGAATATCCGTTTCACAGATGATTGCGATTATGTTTCTAAGGTCGTAGCTACAATTACGTCTCCTTTTATTGAATGTGACGTACCAACTTATTTCCGAGTTGTTCCAACATAAGCAACACGACGGTTGCCACATTTGGAACATGATCTGCTTACCATTCGGGACATCTGAGTTCAACCCCAGTTTAAGTAGGATTTGCGTGTTCAGTCTTTAATTTTTTATATTGTGTTTTATGTACTATTGGCTGCTTGTCCTCTTGTCTTCTTCTTTTATAACCATGGTGTTGTCAGATTATTATCAACTTATGAGTGTTAATGTCCCTCTGGACTCTTTCGCTTGCATTTGACATTAAGTCAAAAATATCTAATTATTTTATAGTTAGTTCGAATACCACTTCGGCACATAGCGTTTGATCTTCATTGACTAGGTCTGTAAGATTTCCCGCCAAATATCTATGGTCTTCTTTGGATATGGCGACTTCCTTCATCAATATAACATGGTCGCTATGATAAAGCTAAAATTATGTCAAACATCAATAATCAATTAATCAAACACATTGCAGAACTACTTACTTTTACATTTGATAACAATGTAAACATTTATATTTTTATAAATTAAAGACGAAGGTTTTATACAAATTATAGACAGGGTCTGTCCTTGTAAACTCATGTTTTATCAACCGTCTTCGTATTTGATTGACAAATATACGTTAAACCTTCAAGTTGAAAATTCTCACGGGAATCAGAGCGCTGCATTGATTACAAACTGCTGTCAATCGTGGGATGGTTGATCTTTAATACATTGTTTATGCTTTTGATGGTCTTTAAGTCTATCATTCCTTTTAGGTTCAGTAGGTTCTAATAACATTTATAGGGGTTTTCGATTTCATACAAATATTGCATTTCGCATCAATCTTTTGGGTTATACCATAGACTACGTGCTTTTAAAATAATCACATAAAGATGACTCTTCAATGTCGTCTATTTTTGCCAATAGAACATTTTAAGTCATAAAATAACTGCAAATTCAGGTGTAAATCGGAAAAGCAGTGGAATCTAAAAAGAGTAAGACTATTTAAAATGATAGAATCCTTAAAGTATTTCTAAGATATTACTGTGTAGGAAAATGACGAAACCTTCAATTTGCTATTTCATACTTATTGATTGTAATAGAAATAAATAAATGGTAGGCATATTATAGAAAAACAACTCCACGGGGCAACCGTTGAAATTTTGAAAATGTAATATACTTTTAATATTAAGAAACAAATCATTGTTTTTTCTAAACATCTATCCATGTTTGTTATGGATAATTAGTTTTCTTTTGTGAGCTAATAAAAAATATGAACGAATTTCAGCAATATAAACACAAATTTCTAAAGTATGTACATTTCGTAGAATTATTTTCATCGTACGGCCTTTAATAAATGTAAAACAATTTAGAGGAGAAAACACATTTGCTGATTTATCATATACAGAACAATTAACGTGAACAAATCTGACATACAGCATCAAACAACAACACCTTACAGATTCCTGATCCATCAAACAACAACAGCTTACAGATTCCTGATCTTGGCCAAACGCATAGAAAATGTGGTGGTGTCAGACATATTTGCGGGCGCCTAACCATCTATTAAATATGTTTTCAAAAAATTCAGTACCTATTATTTACTTGTATTGAAAGTTATCTTTCAATGAAAATGGCGATGAAAAAGACCATGCAGGATTGCTGCGTGCTAGCGAAATATATGCATCTTTACCTATACAAAATTGACTTAACAGACAATTAAAAAGTTCAGACATTTTTGGACAGATTCAGACACAAAACACAAAAAAAATTATGAAAGAGGGACGCAAGATACCAGAGGGAGTGTCAAACTCATAGATAGAAAATAAACTGATTTAACACCATGGCTAAAAATAAAAAGACAAACAGACAAATAATAGTACGGAAGACAGAACATAGAAAACCAAAGACTGATCAACACGAACCCCGCCAAAAACCAGGGGTAATCTCATGTGCTCCGGAAGGGTAAGCAGATCCTGCTCTACATGTGGCACCCGTATAAGTGCAAATCAGTTAATCTAACATCTTCTTTCTCTCCTAAACTGATTGTTAAATGTAGTGTACAGATTAAATAAACAATCCATCTACTATATCTTGTCTATGTGACATTCCTCGCCTCCTTAATACAGTATTTTTGTTCTAATCGGGCGCAAAACAGCGGCAGAAAATCGACCATTCATCCATTGTCTCGCAAATCACATTACAACAGTTAACTGGCGTTGTATAATTAACACAACAGTAGTTTACCAATGTAAAAAAATCTTAAATCGACTAAGAAGAGTTATCATGGTAACAACAAAAACTAAGTAAATCGCATGAACTTCAAAAGGAGCAAGTCCGAGTCAAAGCAGTTGAAAGAGGAGCTTTGAAGTAAAACAAGAATAGAAATGTGTGCCAAATACGGGTAAAGCCATTTGTGAATAATGGTTAAAAAAATCCTTGTGTTTCAAATAATTCATTCATTGAAGTATGCAGAAAATGACTGTATTGATATTATATGTCAACTCAGAAGTGCAAACTAAAAGACTTATGATTTCGTCCAAGAAGTAACTTCAACAGCACTTGCATCGACCAAGTGTTTGCACACTTCGATCGAATGCCGATTTAGTTAAGGCTCATCAGAAGTACAGAACTGTATCGCGACGACGCTCTTTTTATGTTCATCAGGAACGACTGTTATACTTATGGTTTTAATGTTTATGGATACTTTTAAGCTGTCATACTAAGTATAGAAGTTACTCACACTAAGGTGCGTACCTTAAACAAAATTGTTAATATTTTATTATAAAATGTTTATAAATACAGTTAAAATTGGGCTTGTCATTTTCAATATCTAGAACATATAGATTTTAGTAGTCCAAAACCAACTCAGTGAATCTTGGCTTTGTCAGTTGTTGTCTTTATTGTTAAGTATCAAGTTTTATTCCATTATATGTTCCTCCATATTCTTCTCTGTCTTTTACGACAAATTTATAAAGAGAAATACTCGAAAGTTCATCTAAATGGCGGGGTAAATCAATAAGTCTTAAATATATATCTAATCAACGCATCGTGATTGTTTGCTGGCTCATTTGATACTATACATATTCTTGTTTAGAAAAATTAGTAGATTATTAAATGGAATCATGTCCATTGAAAATGTTAATGTGTTTAAAGAATCTATTACCGAAATGCCAACAGTGGATAATGCGTGGTTTACCAGCTAATGTTATATTTTAAAAAGAAATGTAAGTTTACCAGCTGATGTTATATTTGAAAAAGAGATGTAATTTATAATAAGTCAACACTCGTCATACATACAATTCGTGACGCTCAAATAAAAAAGTTTAAAATGCCAAATAACGTTCAATATGATGAGCTTACTATATTGTATGCGGTATGATTTTCGTTCATTGTTAAAGGTCATGTTGTGACCTATAGTTGATAATCTTTAGGTAGGTAATTAATCTATTACTGAAAGGCCAACAATGACACGCGCATTGTTTACCGGCTAATGCCATTTATTTTAAAATAAAATGCAATTCATGATAAGTCAACACTCGTCATAGATACAATTCGTGACACTCCAAAAAAAAGTTTAAAATGCCAAATAAAGTTTGGTACATTGTATGCTGTATGATTTTCGGTCATTGTTAAAGGCCGTGTTGTGACTTATCGTTGATAATCTATACGTAGGCAATAAATGAGGCTAAGGCTGTCTGATGTTTTATGCTCTGAACCCTCTCTCTAACCTTATACGTTGGCAATAAATGAGGCTAAGGCTGTCTGATGTTTAATGCTCTGAACCCTCTCTCTAACCTTATACGTAGGCAATAAATGAGGCTAAGGCTGTCTGATGTTTTATGCTCTGAACCCTCTCTCTAACCTTATACGTTGGCAATAAATGAGGCTAAGGCTGTCTGATGTTTAATGCTCTGAACCCTCTCTCTAACCTTATACGTAGGCAATAAATTAGGCTAAGGCTGTCTGATGTTTTATGCTCTGAACCCTCTCTCTAACCTTATACGTTGGCAATAAATGAGGCTAAGGCTGTCTGATGTTTAATGCTCTGAACCCTCTCTCTAACCTTATACGTAGGCAATAAATTAGGCTAAGGCTGTCTGATGTTTAATGCTCTGAACCCTCTCTCTAATCTGTGACACTAGTGTAACTAAGCAACATAAGGTTGTCTGATGTTTAATGCTCTGAACCCTCTCTCTAACCTGTGACACTAGTGTAACTAAGCAACATAAGGTTGTCTGATGTTTAATGCTCTGAACCCTCTCTCTTATCTGTGACACTAGTGTAACTAAGCAACATAAGAACAAACTTTCAAATTATATTTGAAATCATTCAACTCATCAAATTCACGCTAAGCACAAAAATCAACTAACATAAAGACAAAAGTGCCAATCTATTAGTACTCGCAGTGGCTGAAAGCTAGTTCAGAGCCAATAACAACAAAAATTAAATCCAAATTTCCCAGACTCGAGGATATGACGCATTGAACCCATTTGTCCGGATTTGATTCCAGGTGATTAAAAAAAATCAACAAATTATTTTAAGCAAGCATGTGTATGATACAATTACCTTCTAAAAAATATGAAATACTTTTAAGCAATGAATGACATTTACGTATGTTCATCTAATGACATGTGTGTCCTTAAGTTTATGTAATAAATTTCATTAAATACTTAAGAAATAGGATGCGCTCGTTTACAATATTTTTTCCTGGATATAGGATGCGTCCGTTAATAATAATGTTGTCTAGGAAGTTCGGAAATTAATATAGGTTTAGCTTACTTTATTTGGTTGACTTACTAAACGGACAAGAAATTGATAAATTACAAATCTTCAAAACAATCTTAAAGCAAAAGATAGCATTTAAAAGTGCAATTCCTCCTACCATATGTATTCATTATTACGAAATGTTTTAATATATAATGAAATAGATAATTATGTGATGTATTCTCTTAGTAAGTTTTTATTATTCTAATGTTCTGAACATATGAATACTTGACGCAATGAATGCACGATAGTAAACCTACAAAAGTCGTTTGACTTTATTTCATCATTTCAATTAATAAATGCAGAAATTCAAAATGGAGAGATGGATTAAAAGATCAACGACCAAGTAAAAAAACAACTGATCATTAGTAATAACACAACTGAATAATGTAAAAGTATTGATAATTGTCTTAAGAAAAAAAAATTGAGCAATAAGTGGAATACCTGTTATTTAGGGAACGACCACTTAACTTCAAAAAGGGGTGGGTTATGTTGTTTTTCCTAAAGAAATATTCTGATTCCCAAGTTGATATTCTGTTATCCATTCGTTTGATGTGTTTGAGCTTTTGATTTACCCATTTCATCAGGGACTTTTCACTTTGAATTTTCCTCGGAGTTCAGTATTTTTGTGATTTTACTTTATTCAAGCAGAGGACCCCAAAAAATATTCGGAATCTAGATTTCCCCCTAACCTTATAATGTTAAATTTTGAACAAAAATATTTAAATTGATTGCGTTTAATTTCTAACTCAAATAAAAAACCTAACCCCCTCCCATTTTGAACTTAATTGGTTGCTACCTAAGTTTGATGCTCCCAATCAACATACAGAAACTTATACTTTTATTGACTAAATTCGCCTTTTATCGCAGAGCTGCTTTAATCGCTTACATATACTTCTTCTTCAGCTTTTACTAATTGTACTAATGACATTTTCCTATAACCTTTTTGATTTCTGATAAAACATTAAAATATATAGATATAACGGTGTTCGATAACAAGATGCCTGATTAGAGAATTAATGTGCTTCTAATCACAATGAAACTAGTTAATCACTTCAGATACAACCAATAAGAGTTATCATTTCGTTGAAGCATTAAATTATTTTCATTTAATTTATCGTTTACATTTACCGTAAAGGTCAAAGTTATTGTTCATAAATGTGAATAAATAGTCGTTCTTTTTTTTAAATTGGTATTACAGGTATAACAAAAAAAATACAGTTCTTAAACCTTTACGTTTATATGTACAGTACTGAGTTAAAACATAAACAACAACAACAACAAAAATTGTAATGCCAATGTAGAAATCGGTATCATAAAGAGTAAAATAACAAAAATACAGAACTCCAAGGAAAACTTCCTAACCAAATAGCAAAATCAAAAGCTTACAAACATCAAACTTATGGATAACAATGTCACAGCCGTGGTGTAGTGGTTAGTGCATCGGACAACTAACATAAAAGTTCCTGGTTCGATTCCCGTTTGGAATGAAAATATCTGGAACTCAATTTTCGGCTCTCCCTTGACACCATCTGCGAGTATGGTCTTGAGGAAACGATGATAGTCCGTCGGAAGGGGACGATAAATGGCTGACCCGTGTTAAGAGAGAGCCATATCTCTTGCACGTTAAAGACACCCTTGTAGATTTCGAAAAAGAGTAGGCTAATGCCGCTACAAGGTAGCACTCGCACCCGCAAAGTGGAAAAGGATTAATATAAGTTGCAAAACTTGTTTCCCAATCCACTATTAATAAATATGTTTAAACTAACAATGTCATATTCATGACTTGGTACGGCATTTTCGTATGTGGTAAATTGTGGATTAAACCTGGTTTTACAAAAAGCTTAACCTCTCACATGTATGGCATTCGCATATAATGCCATTATATTGATAACGATATGTGATAAAAAAAAAAAAAAAAAAAAAAACAGACATAATAGGTATAAATGTAAAATTAGTAGTACAGCAGTCAGTATTGTGTTATAATCTTAATCACTATAAAATAAACAAAGGGGAAGTTCAAAGTTCACATTCGGATAGGATTCCTTTTTTATAAACCCATTCTATGTAGCAACATTCCAATAGCGATATTCCACAGATTGCGTTTCCTATAGGGGTAAATTCAGTAAATAAATATATGTCATCAGGGACCGCCCATTTTGGGGAGAGCTTTCTGTCTAAAACTGAAGTCTTGTGCTCTTCTGATTGGTAGATAATGTTTGTAATAAATATTTTTGGGTAGATAGATCAGAACTAGAGTTGAAAAAAATAAAAAAATAAATGCTGAATGTACTATTTTTTTTTTCTTACAGGGTTGAAAAGTAATGAGGGTCAGTATAGGAATTCAGTGCGAATCAACATTGTTTGTAAACAAGGCCATGTGAATGTCCAAAAATGCCGCATGACCCTATGTTTTTATTGTTTCAAAAGATAGGGCTACATTTGTACTTTCATGAATGATATATGAAAGTTTCTAATTTCTAAAGGTAAATCAGGTATAAATTTATTTTCATACATAGGTTAGCATTAAAGTCAATGGGAGATTTTTTACTGAATTTACCCCTATAATGATTTCCCTGATATGAAATTGTCGCGTATGGTTCCAAACCGTACAATTGAAGTCATAAATTCGAAAAATTTACGTACACCATCTCGAGTAAGTTGACTGTTATAATGATAAATGACCACAAATTTATTCCAATGGACATATCCTCAATTCCGTCCAATTTTTATCGTTTGTGACAATACTATATGAAATGTATCACCAAATGTGTCAACAAAGTGAGCAACATGATTGAGGTCGATATTGGATCTTCTTAACCTCACAAAACATCTTGGTTAACCATCAATTATTGGTGGGGTTTACGTTTCATGTTTTTTTTTTTTGGTTTCTATATTATGTTTTGTCGCCCTTGGTAAGAAGCCACACACAAATAAAAATTCATATTTTCTAAAATCCATCAATATATAAACCAATGATATGGTTTGTTAAACGCAATGTTATTAAGAAAAATTTGTTATTACTCACTTGAACATTTGTTCGCGATACTTATTTCAGTCTATTAACGTAGTTAGCAGATGGTGTTTGGTCAAAGGTAAAAAAATCAAGAGCAAAAATGCACCAAACATTATACTGAAAATAAATGGGACCAATTTTCCTTTTAGCGCGCTAACTCATCATTCTTCGTGTATTTTAAAAAGCATCCACATCACCTGGGTTAGCACCTATATTCATTACATTGAAAGATTGATGTGCTTATTAGTATGTTGTCATTGATAATTAAAAGTAAAATCACAAAAATACTGAACTCCGAGGAAAATTCAAAACGGAAAGTCCCTAATCAAATGGCAAAATCAAATGATAAAACACATCAAACGAAATGGACAACAACTGTCATATTCCTGACTTGGTACAGGCATTTAGAAAGTTTAATCGAATCAGTTTGTTCTGCTTTTTTTAATATTCCAAACATGTTTTTGGTATGAGAGCATATATTTTTGCAAGTAGAAAGCTTACAAATGAAAGAAATAAATTGGCCAAGACATCACATTGTCAACGTGACGTTTATAGGTGGGATGAAATGACGCCGAAATTTGCTCTGATAGAAACGTCGCACGATACTGGTGTCACCTAACGTTACACACTCAAAGACGTTAGCCAAAATAAAAACGTTGGAATGCATATTGTTCAGATGGCTTTTTACAATAAATTTTAAAGGATTGATTTTTTTCCCTAAGAAAGGATTAATTGTTTTTTCTTAGATGTTAAGCTTTAGTTTTATTAACAAATTAAAAATAAAAAAGTAACTTGAATTGAAACCATTCGTTTTATATACATCTTAATTATAAAGCCAATCGATAATTTTTTATGGATAAACTATGCACTGCAAATGCACCCATCTTTGCACTCCAGAATGTCAAGGCGAAAGGACTACGGCATATCTAGCATGTCAGTTCTGCACAAATATATGCAAGGAAATGAGCGGGAACAATTATTATTGCTGTGGTTTTTTTTTCGATTAATTTGTGTTATAGCGGATCCGACTATTATAGTCCGGAAAACACTTCAGTTCCGCGAGAAAATCTCTCCCAACCCTTTCTCTATGAATCGGTAGAGCATCAACATAAAACATTCATTTTAAAGTTTTCTTATTAAGCAACAAAATAAAATAGCCGTATTCCAAATCGTCTGTAAAACCGCAATGGTGACAATTAGACGGAACGTTAGAAGTATATTTTATTAAATAACGTCAAAATCGTATGTGGGGACATTGTATCGGACATTTTAGTTTTATCTGATATCTCGTATATTAGATTTAATTTATGGGAATTTAATATCAAAATGGAGATATTTTTTTGTACTTTTATCCATTATGATTTTTTTTATGTAGCGAATGGCACTGTATCAAATAAACATCATGAAAAACAGAAAACGTAACCCTACGTTTAAATTGGTTTGAAGGGGACAAAATGTCGGACATTGCTATTCAACTCGAATAATAAGAATTTATTTTGAAAATTCCTGATTATTGCATGAGGCGAAAGTGTGATCTTTGTACAAAATACTAGTATAAGAATTATTCACTTTCGACATGTGGATTGCTCTGGAATTCCCTTTTTTGGGACAATTCAACAAAAATTACGGAAACCTTTCGTGCATGGGACACATAATTTGTATCATCTTGATCCCATTTTTTTATATTTCCGTCTTTTCAAGAGAAAAAAATCGACATTACGTCATCGCCCAATTATGAATTGCTTGTTCTAGACAAACTTTTATATCGTTTGGTAATAAAATTTATATGTTTTTTACGGTATTCAGAATTTCACAAAACGAAAAGTGTAACGCGGGACAAGAAAATCATATTGCAAAATAAAGGTTTTATTGAGTTTTAATTAATGAAAATGGTCTGTTACATATACAAAATTGCGATGATCTGAAAGAAGAGTTTAAAAGCTTTAAAATGATATACAACACTTTATAATATCAATTTTTACGTTTAAAAATTAATAAGATGAATGTGTCTTGTCCGTGATTTTACCAAAGTAACACCAGTAGCGTGCGACGTTTCTTAGGATATGAAAGTGTTAAACGTCTAGAACCTGTAGCCTGGAACATAAGGCAATAACTATATGTTGGTATACATATAGTACTGTATTGTAGGTCCAAATTCAAATATAATTTAACTTTTAGCGGGTATTTATTTTCTGTATAATGCTGACTTGGTGTTTAGATGAAACCTATTTTCCCAGTGCATGGTGTGACGCATTTTTTATCGGACGTTGTGAACGAAGCAGTTTTCCTTAGCATTAATTTAGAATTTCAATGATCTTCAATAACACCACATCCTTTTATACAGATTTCCTTTAGTTTCACCAGGATTTACAATTCATATTTCAACATTTCAAATACTTGAAGCTTTCTTTAGAAATATATACTACCATGGACAATAGGAAGCAATGCAAGTAATAAAAAGATGAGGTTCAATGTACAAGCCAATTAACAAAGTTTTTTAACAACGAAATAAACAAGAAACAAAGACTTATTATTATTTACAGATGCTTGCCCCAATTTATTTGTATGGATATAAGAAGCGAAGGCGAGAGAGATAAGACGTTACATTGTCTGTAGACATACGGACAATTATTTTGATAATGCTTCGATCGCGTAGTTTAAAAAAATATATTAAATAGGACCTAAGAGAATTGTTGAATCAAATCTAATATTTAAAAAGATATCAGCAACCAAAATGGAAACACCGATGTTTCCCTCTCTATGCTAAGTACTTATAAAAAATATCAAATACTTTTACAATAAACATTCAACGTATATCCTTCGACTTTAAATATTGGATAATCGTTTTAAAATTTGAGAACTTGAATTTGATAGATTCCTTTTTAAGCATAAAATCCTGACATTTCCCCGTACAAGTATAATCATCATATGGGAATTGTTTAAGCAAATCCTTCCCAAACGTATGCTTCAAAACATGTAATAATATTAGCAGAAACATTGCAATAAAAAAAATATTAAATCCATTTGAAATAGTTTCCTCCTGAAATTCTCAAATCATTTTAATAAAGTTATCAATAAAATGAATAAGATTGATAAATTTCAAATTATCAACAATGATTAGAGATAAATGAAAAAATTTAGATACGATTAATTTGAATTGTGAAGCAGACCTCGTTTCTTATATGCAAAATTCAAATATTTTAGGTGACCATTTAATGACCAAAAACCCAAACCTTTGACTACAAATATGTCGAAGGACAAACATACGAACATTTACAACATCTGACTTACATTATATTGGTTGTCTAAGTCGTACAAGAGGGTTTTAAATACACTTTCAGTGTTCCGTGGGTCCAATAGACCTTGTGCTAAAATTCCGTGTGGATTTCCGAATAGTTCATTCTGATTACCTCGGTCGATATCTGATGAATCGTCCATTGTATCTACTGAGTAACACATATGATAACATTGGTAAAAAAATAATATTTCTAAAATCTTCATGTTATGCTTCTTATCAAAAAGTTTGAATATGAATGAAAGACTGTACGGATTGTAATAATATTAAATATTTACAATGTGTAATAGTTTTATTAACTGCCGCCTACTATTCTCTGAAGATCAACTATATCAATTTATGTTAATCTGAATTATGACACCGAACATCTTTGTCTATTAACCAAGTATGAAATGCTCAACTAATTAACGCAATTTTTTCCTTCCGGCACAATATCCATTCGGAAAACCAATATCTGTTTATTTGACTGCCTTTATCAGCATAATAGGTCTTAATTTACTAGCCACCCACTATTGAAAGACTTTGAGATAAAGAGTAAAATATCTTTGGGTTAAAATCTATGAAGGACAATTAACCTTCTATTTAACAGTAACTCAACCATAATTTCTGATTTCAACAGTTTACCAAAGGTTTAACATTCTTACAGTATGATAACGTTTCATATAATTTGTTTTCTTTTTTTAGTTTCTATTGTAAAGTCATTGTTTATGTAACAAGTATCATTTAACTTATATGACAATAAATAATTATTAATCAGTATATAAGAATAGAAGTTACAGTCTTAATAACTTACTCTTTAGTTAATTATTTAGTAGATTGCGTTCTAAATATATATATTTTACTTAATTTTAGCTTTTGTCAATTTCTTAGATTTGCTGTCTAGTTCTAATTTTAAACTGTTCGAGTTTTTTCCGCTGCTGACCTACTGTCGGGTGTTCCAGATAATCATCGACGGAGGCGCTTGCCACATTGACTACCGTTTAAATGTTAAACAGTTCTATCTGCATTTTTATATAAATTTGTTAGCAACAACTTTTCTATTTGATTTATTCAGTTATATGTGCATAAAGATTTGTATTCTTTTGCATGAGTTTTATATTTTGGAAACTGCTCATCAGGGCTCATATCAAATTAAAAATAAAGTATGGGATGATTGCTACCGTACGGTCTGCAACAATGAGTAAAACCCATACCACATAGTCAGCTTTAAAA
Source organism: Mytilus galloprovincialis (assembly GCF_965363235.1). Lineage (NCBI taxonomy): Eukaryota > Metazoa > Mollusca > Bivalvia > Mytilida > Mytilidae > Mytilus > Mytilus galloprovincialis. Next base: position 57,695,244 of record NC_134850.1, on the reverse strand, counting down.
GGCCTAGACATTTCTAGTTTAGGTGATAGTGAGATATTGAGATATTTCATACTCTTTTGAAATACATCAATGCGACAGCAACCTAACGACTGCATTAAATACTTAAAATAATCTAGAGGTCACCATACGGTTTTCAAAATTATGCAATTGTATGATATGACATAGAACACTTCGGGAACGGTGTGCCTCTATAGTTATGAAAACAGGAATTATGTTAAAAAAAAACTTGGACTTTATTTTGTTTTATACCGTTTACTTCTATTCTTAATCCAGTTTTACCAAAGATTTGAATTTCTTTTTCTTTTTATAAGTAAAATTGATCTATTGTCAATTAGTTCTAACAGTAATTAATAAACAGGGAACTCCTCATTCTAGTTTTTGTTTTGATAGCGATAAAGGTGACACAGTTCAACCTATCCTTAAGATTGCAATAATTGCCTCCCAATACGAAAAAATGTATTTTTGAACTTTTTATTCACAAGCAATAATTTTGTGTTAATCATCCGTTTTTCAAATTGTTCAATATGTTGTCTTATTAAATTAATATGCAGTGTAAAATTAGCCTTTGGTTAAACAATGATTGTAAATCAGCATTTAGAATTATCAATGGAATTGGTATACCCCGCGGGAAGTAGTTCCTCGATATATATTGAATTAATATCTAAACATCTCCAGCAGTATGTTAAATAATATAACGGTTTGTTATGTATTGTTGTTTTCTAAATTGGAAAGGAAAATAGAAAACATGTTCAAAACAAGAAAAAAAATGTTGAAGAGCAACGACTTCATTATAGGGGAGGGACAATGAATTTATCTGGATTTCTAGACTTTTTTCACATCAATTTACCTCCTAATGTTTTTCCTTGTAGGATTGTGTCCTTGATTATTTTCCCAAACAAAATTTATATAAGTTGCACTTACAACACTTTATACAAGCGTATTAGTAGTTCGTACACTGAGTCTTGTGTAGTTTAAAGTAAATTGCTAGATATGTTTGTCTTTAGAATTGTCTCTGACTTAATTTGTTGAGACAGAACGGCCACAGAAGAAATAATAGTCATACCTAAATGCAAAAATAAATTCATTTATATTATAAAGTAAGCTAACGGTAAAGTTACAGTAAATGGATATATTAATGTCATATTTGTCAAAAGATATAGTATGCCAACTCGCGGCATGTTAAACTTATTCGAAAACATAACACATTTATCATTGTTGTCGTCTAGATATTATGGGATGATTTTTTCTTGAATTATATGTACATTTGTATGGATAGCTCGTAAAATCGTCATTAATTATTTACCAATCTGGAAAAAAAATTAAGAAATGATGTATTTCCGCTTAATTGATGAAAGTTAATAATATGGTTATCGACTTCGTTATATGATTTTTGTCCTCAGACTCGAAAATCAACCAATCAAATTTCTGGATTTCATGTTTCGAGCATGACTTTTGTGTTCCGAGCACTGAGCAAAGTTTTATGCCTTCAAGGCCAGGTGCTCAGACTAGGGGTGGGTTGGGGGGGGGGGGGGGGTGGCCAAGTAATCTGTATCGGACTGATCTGTTTTTCACTTACCTGTTGTTTAATAAATGGTTGCTTTTATTAACTTTATTTTTACAGATATAAGTTTTATTTCGACAAGAATAAAGTATTATGCACATTAATACTCGGGGATATGCATGTCAGGCAATTTTCGACGAAATTGAAGAATCCTTCACAAAAAGGTTTAAAATAAAAACCTTTCTGTAAAACAACTGTACCAAAGCAAAATACACTATTACGTTTCAGCCAAATAAAAATTAACTGCGCAATGTTGTGTTTTTCTCTAATTTTTTATGACTCCTTTACACTAAATCCATTGAATGTTGGATGTGTAATGATTGATATTTTAGTCTTAGATGCATGATTTGTTCTATTAGTTGCTACATATATTCTTTGAACTAGCTCTGTAAGTAGCTGCGAGTACTCTCATATCTGTGTATTTTTTGTTGTGGGGATGTATATAAACACGTCCATGTTTTAGCTACTAGTATCTGATTAGTTAATATAACAAAGAAAATGTGGTATGATTGCCAATGAGACAACTTTCCACAGGAAACCAAAATGACACAGAAATTAACAACTATAGGTCACCGTACGGCCTTCAACAATGTGCAAAGTCAATACCGCACAGTAAGCTATAAAAGGCTCCGAAATGACAATTGAAACAAGAAAGCTAACGACATAATTTATGTACAAAAAAATGAACAAAAAACAAATATGTAACATATAAACAAACGACAACCACTGAATTACAGGCTCCTGACTTGGGACAGGTACATGCATAAAGAATCTGGCGGGGTTAAACATGTTTGCGGGATCCAACCCCCCCCCCCCCCCCTAAACCTGGGACAGTGGCGTAACAGTACAAAAAAATAACGAACTATAAAAATCAGTTGAAAAGGCTTAACTTATCAAATGGATAAAAAAAAACAAGTGGACGTGGACGGGTACTTGTACATCCCAACAACAAAAAAACACTAAGTACAAATCTGACAGTTAAGCCTTTTTCAAATGATTTTTATAGTTTGTTCTTATGTTGTACTGTTCCAGGTTAGGCGAGGGTTGGCGCCTTCAAATGAGTTTATTCCCGCCACATTCTGTATGTACCTGTTCCAAGTCAGGAGCCTATATGATTCAGTTGTTCAGTGTTATTTGTTGCTGTGAAACATATTCATCTTTCTTCCATTCTTTTGTACATAAATTAAAACTTTAGTTTTCTCATTTGAATCTTACACATTTGTTTTTTCGGGGCCTTTTATAGCCGACAATGCGGTATGGGCGTTGTCCTTTGTTGCTGGCCGTACATACATAGTTGTTAATTGCTATGTTATTTGGTGTCCTTTGGCGAGTTATCTAACTGGTAATCAAACCACATCTTCTTATTTTTATATTCACGTATAACCTAAACAGGAGAATGAATTCAATATCCACCAGTGCTTTAACACCAAAAGCTATAGAACAAGAAATTATGGAAACTAAGAATTTATAGGATTTGTACTAAAAGAGTGTGATGTGAATAATTAACATGCTTACATTTTAAACGCATTTAACGTAAACATGTCACCAGACTAAACACTTTGAGAATAAACACGTTTAGAATGTAAGCACTTTCTTTAACATGTATAGATAATAAACATGTTTAGCACCTAAACATGTAACACATTGTTTAACATGAAATTTGCTTACACAAATGTTGAGGATTTAAACACAATTTTTATAGTGTAAGGAACTGGAACATGACACTATCATAATCACATTTCTACAAACACATTATGTGATGTTGCAACGTAAAACATGACTTTTATACCAAATTCACATGATCGTTATACATAATTGCCTATTGTTTTATATTATATGAATCATCAAGGAAGACATAAAAGAAGCAAAACCCTTCGCTCTGTATTTCATGATAATGTACGATACCTTTTCATTAATCAACCGTTCCATGTATCCACTGGTATTAATTTTCATTGATGAAACAACATGGACAATAAGCTTATTAGTTCATACACCTTGATTCAGCCTACTCCTAGAGGCGATGTACTTTTATATATAGTGCATTAAGTATGCTATTAAGCTGAAAGGAAATGAAGGATGGTAATCTGTAAATAAAGGTGCAATGAATCAAACAACAAATATCTGGAAACAATTGTAGAAAGTTGACGATGCAGGGCTTTCGGAAGTGATTAGTACCATACATGCCTAATGATGACAAGTCATTGTTAATTGTCAACACAGCCTCGAAATGAATAATTGTGGGAAGTCATTGTTAATTTGTCAACACAGCCTCGGAATGAATAATTGTCGGAAGTTACAGGTAGCTGAAACCTAGAGGAGAGAATAACAGTGCAAATTGTTAAAAAATGCATATAATTAAAGATATAAATTTATAATAACATTCTGTGGATATTTACTTTTTATTACTAGTATATCAACTTACTTCGCTTTTGTTTTTTGTTTTTTTATACGACTGCCAAAAATTTTTGCGGTCGTATATTGGTATGACGATGGCGTCGTTGTCGTCGTCGTTGTCGTTGTCGTCGTCGTCCGAAGACACATTGGTTTTCGCACTATAACTTTAGTTTATGTAAATAGAAATCTATGAAATTTAAATACAATGTTTATGACCACTAAAAAGGAAGGTTGGGATTGATTTTGGGAGTTTGGTCCGAACAGTTTAGGAATAAGGGGCCAAAGAAGAGTCCAAATAAGCATTTTTCTTGATTTTCGCACAATAACTTTAGTATAAGTAAATAGAAATCTATGAAATTTAAACACAAGGTTCATGAACACCAAAGGAAGGTTGGGATTGATTTTAGGAGTTTTTGTCCCAACAGTTTATGAAGAAGGGGCAAAAAGGGGCACAAATAAGCATTTTTCTTGGTTTTCGCACCATAACTTTAGTATAAGTAAATAGAAGAGAAACGAAAGATACCAAAGGGACAGTCAAAATCATAAATCTAAAACAAACTGACAAAGCCATGGCTAAAACTGAAAAAAGACAAACAAACAACAGCACACACGACACAACATAGAAAACTAAAGAATAAACAACACAAACCCCACCAAAAAACTAGGGGTGATCTCAGTGCTCCGGAAGGGTAAGCAGATCCTGCTCCACATGTGGCACCCGTCGTGTTGCTTATGTGATAACAGATCCGGTAAATAGTCTAATTCGGTAGGTCACATTCATGAAAGGGAAGGGGATTGTAGTTACGACGTAAGGAACATATCCGATATCATTTGTGAAACGGTCATTCCATAACGGTCAACCAACTCGTGATGGCGTCCGTAAAATTTACGAAGGGATGATTTCAACTTCACCATTATGAACTCTTGGTTTAATAGCTTCCTTGTGAGCAGCAACCCTCTATCAAGAAAATCATGATAGGAAATGCAAACACGGGAATATCGTATCAATTGGGAGATATATACCCCGTATGAAGGTGCTGCTGGAATGTTGCTACTTAAAAATGGAAAGTTCACTATTGGAAAGCTGAAATCATCTCTTTTGTCGTAAAGTTTTGTTTTCAACCGACCCTTATTGTCAATTTCTAGATGTAAGTCAAGATATGAGGCCGACTTAACTGTATCTGTAGTATCCTTTATCTCTAGCTCGATAGGATAGATGCGTTCCACATAGTCACCAAATTTGGAATTATTTAGTGAAAGAACATCATCTATATAGCGGAAAGTAGAGTTAAAGGATATTGCTAACTTCTTATCTTTCTTCCTAAGAAGTTCCTGCATGAAGTCAGCCTCATAATAATAAAGAAACAAGTCGGCAAGTAGAGGAGCACAGTTTGTTTCCATTGGAATGCCGACAGTCTGTTGAAAAACACGTCCTCCGAACGTAACAAATATGTTGTCAATCAAGAAATCAAGCATCTTGATAATATCAGTTTCAGAGAATTTTTTGTTTGAATCAGAGTGATCCTTTACAAAATAGGATTTATCCCTCCATAAGACTATATACTTGTATCTACGTTGGCCATTCTTTTTTATGAAGCAAAGCAATGCCAACTCTTTCAATTTGTCTCTTAGTTTGGAATGTGGAATACTTGTGTAAAGAGTAAAAAAGTCAAATGTTTTAATACTGGTACAAGATGAAAGAGAGTTAGATTGTATGTACTCTAAAAGATCTTTGGAATTTTTAAGTATCCGCATCTGATTCACGTCCCCTCTAGAATAGGCAGTTTCACAATAACTTTGAAGCCCGTCTTTGATTGCTGATAAAATAAATGTTAATAATTTAGAAAGAGGTTTCGTGGAGCACTTGGAAGACCCAGCAATATACCGTTGTTTGTAAGGACACTTATGTAGTTTAGGTATCCAATACAGTGATGGACGATCCAGTTCTTCATCTTTGGTTGAAATTCCAAAGGAACACAGAACAGACCTATGATTATCCAGGATTTCCTGCTTTTAAGTGTCGTGAGGGTATATGTTGAGTTTCCAAATGAATTGTCTATACCTAATTCGCTTATCAAGCAGTTAATGTAGTGAGTTTTACACGCAAAAACGATGTTGCTTGGGGCTTTATCTGCGGGGACAACAACATATTTGTCATGGAGGTAGGATAGGTGTTTTGCAACATTTTGGTCTTTAAAGATTGACGTAGCATAGGCATTGATAGTTCCATTCAGTTTCTTAATTCTGATTTGTACAAACGATCTCACTGCCTTAATCCATTTGGAAAGAGTATCTACGTCTTCCTTATCGCGCTTAGCCCATTGCCTGGCATAATCCTCAACTGAATCAATCAAAATTTTAAAGTTGTATTTCCAATTGATGGATTAAGGCTCACGATATTTCGGACCTTTCGATAACACATTTCGTAGAGAAGTGTTATTAACAATGTTGAGGTCACTGGTAATAACGTGGCCAGCAGGATTATATGTGAGTTGGGAACTAGCACAAGTGCAGTCAGGAGGTTTAGACTTGAAGTCGTCAATATCGAGATCCTGGAAAACGTGTTTGTAATTCAACATTTTAGTTGCAATAGGTTTGGTATAGGTATAAGAACTGATTGGTACAGACTGGTCTAGAAATCTATGAAATTTAAACACAAGGTTTATGATCACAGAAGGAAGGTTGAGATTGATTTTGGGAGTTTTAGTCCCAACAGTTTAGGAATTAGGGGCCCAAAGGGTCCAAAATTGAACTTTGTTTGATTTCATAAAAAATTGAATAATTGGGGTTCTTTGATATACCGAATCTAACTGTGTATGTAGATTCTTAATTGTTGGTCCAGTTTTCAAATTGATTTACATTCAGGTTCAAAGGGTCCAAAATTAAACATAGTTTGATTTTAACAAAAATTGAATTCTTGGGGTTTTTTTTATATGCTGAATCTAAACATGTTCTTAGATTTTTGATTATGGGCCCAGTTTTCAAGTTGGTCCAAATCGGGGTCCAAAATTAAACTTTGTTTGATTTCAACAAAAAATAAATCCTTGGGTTTCTTTGATATGCTGAATCTAAACATGATGTATTGAGATTTTTGCTTACGGGGCCAGTTTTAATTTCAAGTTGGTCCAAATCGTGGTCCAAAATTAAACTTTGTTTGATATCAACAAAAATTGAATCCTTGGGGTTCTTTGATATGCTGAATCTAAACATGTATTTAGATTTTTTTTTTTTTTTATTATAGGCCCAGTTTTCAAGTTGGTCCAAATCGGGGTCCAAAATTAGACTTTGTTTGATTTCAACAAAAATTGAATATATGGGGTTCTTTGATATATGCTGAATCTAACCATGTATTTAGATTTTTGATATTTTGGAACGGTTATCAAACTGGTCCACATTGAGGTCCAAATAGTCCAAAATTGAACTTTATTTGATTTCATCTAAAATTGAATTCTTGGGGTTCTTTGATATGTTGAATCTAACCATGTATTTAGATTTTGGATATTGGATCATAATAGGTAAATGTCCAATTTTAAATGTTTATGTTTTTAAGTTTAAGTTGTCAGACCACATTCATTCTGTGTCAGAAACCTACATGTATGTTATGTCAACTATTTAATCACAATCCAAATTCAGAGCTGTATTAAGCTTGCATGTTGTGTCCATACTTGCCCCAACCGTTCAGGGTTCGAACTCTGGGGTCGTATAAAGCTGCGCCCTGTGGAGCTTCTGATTGTTTATGTTTTTATTTTATTTAAAATTGAGAATGGAAATGGCGAAGGTGTGAAAGAGACAACAACCCGAACAGAGAGAAAACAGTCAAAGGTCACCCATTGGTCTTAGACACAGCGAGAAAATCAAACCCCAAGAGACGGGCTTCAGCTAGCCCTTTTAAAAAAGATGTTCAGTTCAGTGAAAATTGAAGTCACATTAAACTTCAAAACATGTAAATGGACTAAATTTAAACAAAATTTTACAAGACTAACAAATGCAAAAGGCTCCTGACTTGGGGCATGGGCAAAAATATGGTGGGGTTAAACATGCTGTGTGAAGTTTCAACCCTCACCTATACCTCTAGCCAATGAAGAATAAACAAAAACACAGCAATACTTACAGAAAAACTAAGGTTAAATGAAGTTCTAGTCCGATGTCAGAATCAGAATCTGAAGAAACAAAGCAAAACGACCATGATATATCAATTAACAAAGGACTACTAGCAGTTACTGACATGCCAGCTAAATTAACAAAGGACTACTAGCAGTTACTGACATGCCAGCTAAATTAACAAAGGATTACTAGCAGTTACTGACATGCCAGCTAAATTAACAAAGGACTACTAGCAGTTACTGACATGCCAGCTAAATTAACAAAGGACTACTAGCAGTTACTGACATGCTAGCTAAATTAACAAAGGACTACTAGCAGTTACTGACATGCCAGCTAAATTAACAAAGGACTACTAGCAGTTACTGACATGCCAGCTAAATTAACAAAGGACTACTAGCAGTTACTGACATGCCAGCTAAATTAACAAAGGACTACTAGCAGTTACTGACATGCCAGCTAAATTAACAAAGGACTACTAGCAGTTACTGACATGCTAGCTAAATCGTCAATTTTATAACGGATTGAAAGAAAACGTCTTCATCATATGAAAATCCCTCTCGTTGTTCGTTATTATTGTTACCATTTTGCAATGTGAATATTAGTTTTAACAATTTTTTGTTTAGGAAATTGGCAGAGTTAAATTACAATACTACAATAGAAAGATGCGGATCAAGGAATTTGATCGGGGATAGCAGGTGAGCAAGACACCGTTAGTAGTGCGACATGTAAAATATCAATGCACTCACCATATATTCAGGTTGAAGGGAATCAAGTGGATTGCAATTAAATGTCAAATTAGCATGGATTTTTTTTAATTTGTGACTTAGACTATAAATGTTCAGAAAGGTATTTAATCTATAATATTGTCAAATATCAATTTCATAGAGAATAATACATGGCAAAATCCGTATCATATGCCGTATCATCCAGAGATACCAATATCAACCAGAGAGGATAAAAATCAAAATTCGGACATCTATTAAAGTCATATGAAACCTCAATTTAAAAAAACATTATGCATATGTTTTTTTTTTATAACAAAATGGATAGTTATAGTCATTATTAAACTTATGTACATATATTTTTTTCTGAAGAAAATCCTTTATTTGTTCCCATTTAGAAGAAGTTTGCTTTTTTTGAATTGCTTGCTTCCATGAAGCAATTTGCCGACATATTTTCGGTATTGAAAGTGACCTTAGCATGGCCCTTCTCGTAAAATTCCGGTTATCGCAATACGCATGGACCTGTCACTCAAATAAACTATTATCTGATTGTAAATGTTATACACGAGCTGGGAGAAATCCGTTTGCGCCAAAAATGAGTCCTTTTGCGCCGCAACTTTTTTTCTCCAATGCTACGTTTGCGCCACCTGTTTTAAAATTACATGGTATCATTTGCGCCAAATATAAAACATACGATTGCGCCAATCAGAAGAAAAATGACTGCCCTGCTCCTTTTTATGCCCCACCTACGATAGTAGCTCAAGATCTATGCTTCTTTTTTATTGTTTACTTTAAGGTGACAATCGGTAAACTAGGGCTTCAAAACACGACAATTAATGAGATTAATGAGCTGCCATATTTTCACTTCATAACAGACAAAGAATTTGTTTTATAGTTTATACGATATTTTTGCGATAAAAATGATAAAGTCGTGCACTGAAGACTAAGTTAATGATATATACATGCATTGGTTTAAGAGTTGGATAAACATTATTTTTCACCAGTCACCCGTTTCATATGACTCTAATACTGGACAAGATGTACATTTTCTTTTCGCTATTTCTATTTCACTTTCCTTATTTTGATACAGCCATGGTATAGTGATGTCAATTATAAAATATATGCTTCCCTTTAACGAGCAGCACAAAAGGCAATAATCATGAGTTTATATTTTTTGTTTTATCAATTGAAGTAGCGTTGAGCATGACACATTTCATCTATATATCGAAGAATTAGAAAGCTTCTGTAGTCGACCTTAACTGTGAGCTGTCATCTTTACGTAGTGGTAACGTGACGCTATTACGCATCGGTTTACTTAAAAGTGTAATAAAAACGAGCCGTCTGTGCCTTTAAAGGAGCTTGTCATACTTGTTTTTCGTTTGATTTTTTTAGCATAAATGAGGTGTTTTTTTTTCTCTCTTTAAAATTAAACCAATTTCTATTCTTGCTTTGACCTTCTTTTTAGCTCACCTGGCCCAAAGGGCCAAGTGAGCTTTTCTCATCACTTGGCGTCCGTCGTCCGTCGTCCGTCGTCCGTCGTCGTCGTCGTCGTCGTCGTCCGTCGTTAGCTTTTACAAAAATCTTCTCCTCTGAAACTACTGAGCCAAATGTAACCAAACTTGGCCACAATCATCATTGGGGTATCTAGTTTAATAAATGTGTCCGGTGACCCGGTCAACCAACCAAGATGGCCACCAGGGCTAAAAATAGAACATAGGGGTAAAATGCGGTTTTTGGCTTTTAACTCAAAAACCAAAGCATTTACAGCAAATCTGACGGGGTTAAATCGTTCATCAGGTCAAGATCTATCTGCCCTGAAATTTTCAGATGAATCGGACAACCCGTTGTTGGGTTGCTGCCCCTGAATTGGTAATTTTATGGAAATTTTACTGTTTTTGGTTATTATCTTGAATATTATTATAGATAGAGATAAACTGTACACAGCAAAAATGTTCAGCAAAGTAAGATTTACAAATAAGTCAAATGACCGAAATGGTCAGTTGACCCCTTTAGGAGTTATTGCCCTTTATAGTCAATTTTGAACCATTTTTCGTAAATCTTAGTAATCTTTTACAAAAATCTTCTCCTCTGAAACTACTGGGCCAAATTAATCCAAACTTGTCCACAATCATCATTGGGGTATCTAGTTTAAAAAATGTGTCCGATGACCTGGCCAACCAACCAAGATGGCCGCCATGGCAAAAAATAGAACATAGGGGTAAAATGCAGTTTTTGGCTTATAACTCAAAAACCAAAGCATTTAGAGCAAATCTAACGAAGTTAAATCGTTCATCAGGTCAAAATCTATCTGCACTGAAATTTTCAGATGAATCGGACAACCCGTTGTTGGGTTGCTGCCCCTGAATTGGTAATTTTATGGAAATTTTACTGTTTTTGGTTATTATCTTGAATATTATTATAGATAGAGATAAACTGTAAACAGCAAAAATGTTCAGCAAAGTAAGATTTACAAATAAGTCAACATAACCGAAATGGTCAGTTGACCCCTTTAGGAGTTATTGCCCTTTATAGTCAATTTTAACCATTTTTCTTAAATCTTAGTAATCTTTTACAAAAATCTTCTCCTCTGAAACTACTGGGCCAAATTAATCCAAACTTGTCCACAATCATCATTGGGGTATCTAGTTTGAAAAATGTGTCCGATGACCCGGCCATTTAACCAAGATGGCCGCCACAGCTAAAAATAGAACATAGGGGTAAAATGCAGTTTTTGGCTTATAACTCAAAAACCAAAGCATTTAGAACAAATCTGAAGAAGGGTAAAATTGTTTATTAGGTCAAGATCTATCTGGCCGTAAATTTTCAGATGAATCTGACAACCCGTTGTTGGGTTGCTGCCCCTAAATTGGTAATTTTAGGAAATTTTGCCGTTTTTGGTCATCTTGAATACTATTATAGATAGAGATAACCTGTAAAAAGCAATAATGTTCAGCAAAGTAAGATTTACAAAGAAGTCAACATGACTGAAATGGTCAATTGACCCCCTAAGGAGTTAATGTCCTTTATAGTCAATTTTTAACAATTTTCATTGGGCCAAGTTCATTATAGATAGAGATAATTGTAAGCAGCAAGAATGTTCAGTAAAGTAAGATGTACAAACACATCACCATCACCAAAACACAATTTTGTCATGAATACATCTGTTTCTTTTGTTTAATATTCACATATACCAAGATGAGCGACACAGGCTCTTTAGAGCCTCTAGTTTTATCTTATTTTACGATAAAAGAGGGACGAAAAATACCAGAGGAACAGTCAAACTCATAGATCGAAAATAAAAAACAAACAGACAAATAATAAAAACACAACACACAACATAGAAAACTAAAGACGACACGAACCCAACCAAAAACTCAGGTGCTCCGGAAGGGTAAGCAGATTCTGCTTCACATTTGGCACCCGTCGTGTTGCTCATGTTATTACAAACCCGTTGACGACCTCAGAATGTATACTAGAGAAATTTATCCCGTTGAACTTATTTTAAATAAAGCTAAAAATAACAATGCCCACTGCCCGGTCATATTAGTGAAAAGGGAAGGGTATTGTAGTTAAGACATAAGGAACATATCCGATATCATCTGTGAAACGGTTATTTCATAACGGTCATTCAACTCGTGATGGCGTCCGTAAATTTTACGAAGGGATGATTTTATCTTCACCATTTTGAACTCTTTGATTAAAAGCTTTCTTGTGAGCAGCAACTCTCTATCAATGAAATCATGATAGGAAATACAAGCCCTGCAATATCGTATCAATTGGGAGATATCTACTCCCTATGCAGGCGCTGCTGGAATGTTGCAACATATAAATGGAAAGTTCACAATAGGGAAGCTCAAATCATCTCTTTTGTCGTGAAGTTTTGTTTTCAATCGACCATCATTGTCAATTTCGAGACGTAAGTCAAGATATGAGACAGACGTAACTCTTTCCAAGACTAACAAAGATTTAGCATTTAGTAACTCAAATATCTTGGCGCTTAACCCTCCCCAAACGTGGGTGTGATGTAACGGAAAAAATATGAGCATGTATTTCCCAGACAGAAATATCAATCAGTACACATGTTATAGATTAAGAAAAATGCGTCATAAATGGTTTAGTAAGTATAATTCCTTCTTATTATAAACATCTTAGAATAACCGTTTCTAATTTGAAACTACACTAAGAAGGATCTTAACAAAGATTTATTTATTTTGCTAAAACACCGAACAGCAAGCTATGTTGGACTCCTAAAATGGCTGGTGTAAAACTATTCAAACGGGAAAACAGACGGTCAAATCTATATAAAAACGAGAAACACTTATGAACCACATCAACAAACGACAAGTACTGAACGACCAAGTTCCTGACTAAGGACAGGTGCAAACAAATGCAGCAGTTTTATTAGGTACCAAAATGTAAATAAAAAAAATACTGACCTCCGAGGAAAATTTAATCGAAAAGTCCCAACATTCACTCTTACCAGAAACCACAACATAAAAATACACATTATGAAATATCTATAAAAATGGATTAACTCAATCAGAAGACATATAAACACAAGTGAACATACACTGGAATGAACAAAAACCAATAAAGTGCAGGTTCTTTACTTTGGACATGCTTATAGAGCATGTGGCGTGGTAAAAATGTGTCTGAAAACTAAACCTCCTATTTGTTAGGATCTACTAGTTACTAGTAAATGCAGTTACTGAAGCTTGTTCAAAGTTCGATACATTAATAAATCATAAACAAATATTACAGATTTAGTTTCCCCCACCTCGGTGTGATGCAACTGCAAAACATACGAACATATGATAAAAAAAAACGATTCTTCGATTCAATACAAAGTTCAAATAACGACTAACAAATAGACACCGTATTTAAAGTCAATGTACTGATCTAAGAGTACACACAGGTAGTTCCAAGTAAATAAGAATAAAAAATAAGTCATATTATCCCAGACAGTAATACCAATCACCACACATTCAATGGATTACGAAAAATGCGTCATAAAACGCTTAGTAGGTATAATTCCTTCTTATTGTCAAAACATTAGAAAAATCATTTCATATTTGAAACTTTACTAAATTGATCTTTTAACAAACAAAATATTTTATTCAGAATGTTCTGACATTCCAGAAAAAAGTTCCCCGCACGAATTAATTCAACTTCAATGAACATACGTGATTTCACTAACATTTGGTTTGCATCCGTGTTTGAGGGTAATAAGTCAAATGTACAATGAGTCTACAAGCCAGCGTTGTAATTTAAATGAATTATTATGACTTCATTCAGCCTGTTTATCAATAGTGTAAACGATTAGTTTATACCTTTTGTAAATAATTGTACTGAATCTAAGATTGCAAAAACGTGAAATAAAGTTACTGTATTCGGTAACAGAAGGAAGATGGCAGTATTTATATATTTCAAAAAATTGGTTTTTTTCTGTTAATTTTTTGGTGTTATTCAGACTTAGATAACAGAGGATGTGATATGAGTGCTAATGAGACAACTCTCCCTCCAAGTCACAATTTAAAAAAAAAAAAAAAAACATTAAAGGTCAAAGTACGGTCTTCCAACGGGGAGCCTTGGCTCCCACCGACTAGCAAGCTATAAATGACCCCAAAAATTACTAGTTTAAAACCTTTCAAGCAGGAAAACCAACAGTCTAATTCATATAATATTATAAAAACACTTATGAACCACATCAACAAACGACAACTACTGAACATCAGGTTCCTATGCGTTTGTACGTATTGTATAAAATAAAGGAGTTCTAACTATTTGCATTAATAGAATTTTAAACGTATATATATATATAATGTTTAAGTCGTGTTCCACTTTGGAAACAAATTTGAATAGAGTTGGTTATGTTAAAATGTCTTTACATTGCCTTTGATTTTTTCAACATATTCAGATGTGTAAATAAATACATGTATAAAGCCTGACATTAGCTGCCTTAAGTTTAATCAAAAACCTGCATTAATCTGTATTGTTTATAATGACAATTGTCATCATGTTTTTTTAGGTAAGGGCACTGATATCTTGTATACGATTCGCAATATATCAATTGAAAGTTAAATGGACCCATGCAAGCAGACATCGTATTGCCTCATGGAACGTTACCTTGGACAGATAGACTCTTTAGACTCTTTAACATTATTGACGATTGTTAAACTTTTCTTTTGTTCAAACCCTCGTACTTCTCTGTGAAAGATCAAGCTTTATGCACTGGTAATTGATTCTTGTATGACAGCTAGACATTTACATACACTCCTATATTCATGAATGCTAGCAGTAAACATATTTACAACAGTAAGAGTTAGAAGTGAATGGATCAACATGTGTTTATAGGCATCAAAACAATCATAACTTTGAACACAGAACAAATTCATATGACCATGTTCTGTATTTTTTTCAATATTCATGCAATACCAGAATGTCCCACGTGGAAGTCATGATTATGTTATCTCGTAAAGAATGAAAAAAGTATACCGATAGAGGCAGTGAACTGTAAATCGATCATACTATTTAATCCCTTAAGTCAAAATTATCGGTTATAACTAGATTTATGACTTAAGACAAAAGATTCTAACTTCACAAAAACAGATTGAATTGGAATAAATTATATCATATTTCATTATGTTCGTTCCCAGAATGAAATTATATTTTCTAAGAGTAAATAATATAATCACATTTGTCAATATGGTTTAATATTTTTCATTTTTAAGAAGAAAGCTAATTCTATTGTTGTTAAAGACGTTTGAAAGGATGAGGAAACACAAAACGCGACTTTGTGTAATTAGAATATTTAGGATTTTTTGTGGGGTTCGTGTTGCTGTTGTTCCCCTATTTGTGACATTCTTACCTTTTGTGTCAGTTTGTTTTGTTTAAACATCGTTGTCAATATACTGGAATTTAATGCTTCTGTCGTACAAGTGAGATGAATGGCTAACTTTAAAACCAGGTTTAATCCAACATTTTCTACATAAAATAAATCCCTGTGCCAAGTCAGGAACATGCCAGTTGTAATCCGTTTGTTTGATGTGTATGAGTTTTTGATATTGCCATTTGATTAGGGACTTTCCGTTTTAAATTTTCCTAAGAGTTCAATATTTTTGTGATGTTACTTTTTTTTTGTAATTCTTTCTTTTATTCAGTGTCCTCTGCTTCACCCTAATTGGAAAGAATTAGTGGTAACTGTATTTCTGTATAAATGCTGTTACAAGCCGATTTTGTGCAAAACTGGTAGCTGTATCACATTAACATGGCGTTATGATGTGAAAAGAAAACATGATTAAATCTGGACATTATGTGCTTTGTTTTGCACGTCAATTTTTCTATATCAGACTTTTCTTATATTTGACCATTTTTATGTCATTTTTTAGCCACGGTAGCTGTTACGTTGGTCAATTTCATGAAAGGCATGTTATACAAGATTCTCTAAAGATCATTCACCCAACATTTGGTTGAAATTAAGTATGCAACGGTTTAAGAGTAAATTTAACTTCAAGACAACGGACACCACGTTATGACCATAGGTCGTTGTGCTCTAGGCCATAAACATAAAAAATGACAACGATGCAATGTCATCTCATAAAACAGAGCTTTTTCTATAAAAATGGGAATCGTAGATACAAATTTCTTGTTTTGGGTTACAATAATTCATATTTTGTGAAGAATCACACTGAATCTTCCAGAAAATATACTGAAGATGAAATTATCAAAATGCTGGACTTTTTGATCGACAATATATTTGTTGAGTTTGGAGGATTTATATTTCAACAGACAATCGGTATTCCAATGGGTACTAATTGTGCACCCCTGCTGGCTGATTTGTTTTTGTACTCGTATGAAGCAGAATTCATTCAGAACCTTCTAAAAGACAAAAAGAAAAAGCAACTTGCGAAATTCTTTAATTTAACTTTCCGATATATTGATGATGTTCTATCATTGAATAACCCATACTTCAGCCAATACTTACATCTCATATATCCCAGTGAACTTGAAATTAAGGATACTACTTATACTAGAAGGACTGCTTCATACCTTGATCTTTTCCTCAATATTGACGTAGATGGACGACTTCACACGAACATCTATGACAAACGGGACGATTTCAACTTCCCAATTATCAATTTCCCATTTCTCAGCAGTAACATACCATCTGCCCCTTCGTATGGTGTTTACATATCACAATTGATACGTTATTCACGTGCTTGTTCACACTATACGGACTTCATATACAGGAGTGTGCTCCTTACGCAGAAACAACTCCAACAAAGTTATGAGGAGGATAGATTAAAATTGACACTCCGTAAATTTTATGGACACCATCACGAATTGGTGGATCCATACCATGTGTCTTTAACCAAACTAGCTAAGGACATTTTTACCACATGGTAGATTGTGGTTTGTCATTATGTCGTCTAATCTTTGAATTACCAAACGTGACTTATTCCCGATTGTGACTGTTTTGCTGAGTGTGAATTCGCATTACTATAAGACGTGTTACGGTACTTGTCTATCCCAAATTCATGTATTTAGTTTAAATGTTTAATGTTATATTTGTAATTCTCATCGGATTTTGTCAAATGTGTTGACGTCTTTTCTATTATATTTATGTGTTATGGAGAGAAAAATTAATCACCGCCGTCATTTATTAGATTTAATTTTGGTCAACGTAATCTGTACGATAATTTACGTTTGAAGTTAGATTCATAACAAACTGGACATATATATATTATAGTTAATTGCTATTAATAAGTATTTCAATATGCATTGTGTTTAAATGCAATATCAGTATTTAGTTCTATCATAATCTTTAATCAATCCTAATTCTATCTTACTTTTGAGATATAGTTTTTCATATGTGACGTCATTCTTCTGCTGTTTCAGAAATTTCATAAATGCAAATGTGACGTAATTTTTAATGCCTTTTCACAATCGTATGTGACGTCATTTTCACGATTTACTGCGTTGAGCCCTGGACTGAGTCGGGTGTGTCCATTCTGTGTTGGTCTGTGCATTATGTATTCGTGTTTGTTTTCTGTAATGAGTTAATACTTCAGTTTCATTATGTATATCTGTTATATTCATTTGATAAAATTTACTGTTTGCAATAGCATTAATTGTTCTAAATAATAAGGATGTTCTTATCCCAAGCATAAAAACATAGCCGTATTTGACACAGCCTTTTTCAACTTTTGATCTTCAGTGCTGTACAACTTTGTACTTTTTTTCGCTTTCGATCTTTTATATCTGGACGTCACTGGTGAGTCTTGTGTGGACGAGGCGCGTTTTTGACGTATTGAATTTTAAACCTGATGCTTTTTGTTATTCATTAATCATGTGTTTCTTTGTCTAATACGTTCTCCTATTTATTTGTATTGTAGTCCTGTAATATTATGTTGTCATTTCAATGTTATATTTAACATAGCCATTAAAGTGCGAGGTTTGGCATGCCACAAAACCAGGTTCAACCCACCATTTTTCCTTTAAAAATGTCCTCTACCAAGTCAGGAATATGGCCATTGTTATATTATTGTTCGTTTCTGTGTGTGTTACATTTTAACGTTGCGTCGTTTGTTTTCTCTTATTTTTGAGTGTAATTTCACATTTCGATAAGACGTGTCACGGTACTTGTCTATCCCAAATTCATGTATTTGGTTTTGATGTTATATTTGTTATTCTCGTGGGATTTTGTCTGATGCTTGGTCCGTTTCTGTGTGTGTTACATTTTAGTGTTGTGTCGTTGTTCTCCTCTTATATTTAATGCGTTTCCCTCGGTTTTAGTTTGTTACCCCGATTTTGTTTTTTGTCCATGGATTTATGAGTTTTGAACAGCGGTATACTACTGTTGCCTTTATGTAGCTCAATAAAAAATAAAATCCTGTAATTAACAAAATACTATGAAAAGAATAGGGGTTTCGGTATGGGAAAATTGAACTTTCATATGTTAATCTGTGATTCTGATATTTTGTAACAGTCGACTACTAAAAGAAACGGGTTTTGTTCGTCTTGGTGACAAATAATTGCAATATCTGAGTCATCTGGTCTTTGTTGGATAGATATATCATTTGCAGCAATACCATATCAACTTACTTTTATATGAGTAATTAGGATTCATATGTTCAAAGCGATAATTAAAATTTCAATTTACTATTTGAATTAGGAGTATTTTCCTTACCATCCAACTTACAAGTACAAAAATCTGTAAAGTGAATTGCGACAGGAATCACTAGCCCAGTGATATTGTTAAACTGAGATTATTAACTGTGAATGAAGCTGCAAGTGCTTGAAGAAAAATATCAAGGTGAATGTTTAGATCATCTATTCCAACCTTATTGTCCTTTTTCTTAGTTTTTTTAAGCATATACGCAGGACGTTGGGATAGCAATAAAACCAGGTTCAACCCAGCAGTTTTTTCTTAAGATGTCCTGTACCAAGTCACGAATTTTACAGTTGTTATCAAATATTTCGCTTTTATTTATGTTGCATTGACATTTGTTTTTGTTGCACTTCAGTTTTTCTGTTTGCCCTTTTTCTCCTCTTATAGTGTATGTGTTATCCTCGGTTTTAGTTTGTAACCAGGATTTGTTTTCTTTCATTCGATTAATGACTTTTGAACAGCAGTATACTTTTGTTGTCTTTATTTAGTCAGTTGATACGATATTCCAAAGCTTGCATGTCTCATCATGATTTCATTGTCAGTCCGGTTTCGAAATATGGCTTTGGCTATCCAAAGCCTCTCTTTTCATTGTGTATTTTCTAAGTTCAATGAGATTGATCAATTGAAGTTATCATTGCCACTTTACCTAAAAGTTCTTCTTTGGGAACCTTCTTATATATTCTGCTTAAAACGAAAAATGAAACGAGTTGAAAAGATTACCAGCTCGTTTGCTGGCTGCTTGTCAATACAATAATGCAAGCAACATGATAATGTGTCGATTCCAAGACCGCCTTGTTAATTTCACTTTTTTTAAAACACGAAATCGTGTTGGTTTTTCTTTCTCTCATAACAATAACCAACAGCTTTTGCACCAGTAGCCTTGGGATTAATGCTGATAATTACAAGTTTGTCGACTTATTCAGATCCATATGAATAAGAATTTTCAATATTGCATTGTAAATTGAAATTAAATGTATGTAAAATGATTTCAATGTCTCGACGCCTTTTTATAAATCAAAGACATTGCACTAGTAATCTATCCTTACTTAGGATTAACGTCGTCTGCATACTTTTGAATGATCCCAGGTGTACAGGGCCGAGTACCACTGTGATGAATACGCGCATTTTTAGGACTTAAAATCAGACACAATAAAAGCTTCGTGATAAATGATGATAATTATGCAAAGTCAACTTATTTTGATTTCTTACAATATAATTAGTACAATTGGGTTGAAACAGACAAAAAGTAGAAGAATAGAAATACATGAACGCATTCACATTGTCTTTTTATCAGAACATATTATAAGACAGCAATAGCGCCTCATACAAAAGCTAGTGGATGAATTTTAGTCTTAAACGGTCATTTTTATCTAAAAACGGAAAGGTCTTTACAATTAATTATAAAGTCATGTTCAGTCGATTTTATTTTTATCATCCTTTATAATAATCTAAATCAATCTATCCAAAACTATCCTTACCTATGAATGGAGGGTATCAGCAAACAGCATTTTTTGGTAAAAACCCTAGATTCATTACACAAATTTATATTTATATGTAAATCTAATTGTATTTGCTGAATAACAACAATGATTGTCAAACTACAAAGTCAATTATCTTATCGAACTCTTGCTAAAATACTTTGTACTTTGTTAGCAGTCTCTTATAAAAAGTTAATTGGCAAAAGTGTAGTCGATGATTCCTTCTCTTTAAAATGTACTGTTTATATTTTCATTAAAATGAACATTAACTTTAAGTCACATCTAATGTCTTCAGAACACAGTTTTATGCAATTCATTTTATCTAAATGTCTGTCCTATTAGTTTCAGCAGGATATAGGGATACAAGGGGAGATGATTTAAAGTATGAGCATAAAAAGAGAAATAAGGTAAAAGATGTTCAATTTTGATCCACGCGAACCGGTTACATTCTATTAGAGCTACTTCCTTTTTTGTGGTCGGTAAAAACAGTATTATGCTACTCATAAACCGTAAGTCTAAGAGACATGTTTTGATTTGAGATGCTTATCCGATAGACAGGGAATGGAGGTCAAGGACAAAGATCAAGCTCATGTTTAATTATTTTTAAACTTTGTTGTTATTGCAACTCATGTTGAACCGTTAAGGCTATCGACATGATTTTGCTTGTAAAATTATAAGTTACTACTTGTAGCAACTTTACCTGACCATATAGGAAAATAGGTATTTAGTCGGATCTTAACACGTACTTGTGATTTGGTTAAAACCGGTTTTGTTCAAAATATACGAAGAAATGTCGAAATGTTCAGGACTTATTAAATTAAATCCGTATTTCGGTAGGATGGTGCAAGCATACGATTTTTATTGCGTCTTACACTTTGAGAAGCGAATAATCTTCAACTACTTTATTCAAATATTGTGTAAAAACGTTAATTTTGAGCTATGAAAGTCAAGTGGCTCGAGTATTTTTCTGAGGAAGTTTTAAAAAATTGCAAAGAAATATTTTTACATTGGGTTAGCTTTCATTAGTCTTAACTATCTATAGATTAACAACTGTTGGTTATATTTATAATTTAGAATCATCATTGAAGGTGGGGGACGATTTCGCAGATAATTAATTATATTGATGTGCCATTTGTATGCAAGAGTGACATTTCGTTGTATTATGTGCCAATTCGAAAAAGTTATGCGAGTATTCTCTCCCCTTAACAGGTTCATTATTTTATAATTAAGTTTAGGTTTCTGATATAATTTTAATAATTACAAAATGTATCAATTCAATATATTTCAGTTTTTGTTATTGGTGTATCAAAAACATTGATGTACGAATATAATTTCATAAATTTGAAACGTTTAAAATGATTACATACCAATATAAAGAACCGTTCATCATTTTTGAAAAAGACTATGAACGAAAATCGATTTATTTATCTTCCCTTGGTGACAGATTGATTGGGAAATGAACCAGCGTAATATAATGGTAATCACAGAGAGGGACCAGCAAGCAATTTTTAATTGTAGCTTATTCAACGTTAAAACAATTTTCCACTATAAACGAATGTTACTTTATACAAATATAAGGACTTTGTTAGCTAAATCTACAAATTTTATTAGATATTATGATTTTTTATTGCAATAGATTAATATGCTACTACTTGACGCAACGCCGATATATTTCTGATGAGGCGCTCCAGTGAATTTTTATTGGATTTTTCTACTATAAAATATCAAAGTGATGCTGTTTGTAATAAAATTGATAATTGAAATTGGGAATGTGTCAAAGAGGTAAAAACATGACCAAGGAGCAGAAAAAACAAAAGGCCAACAATGGATCTTCAACACAGTGAGAAAGTCTCACACCAACCCACGTGAATCAGCTGGTCCCTAAACAATAATGTATACTAGTTCAACGAAAATAAACGTATTTTGTTTTGTAATTTATATTAAGTTCAAAGGAATACATTCGTTCAACACATTAACCTTTGAATAATCAATTTAGAGGATTTAATTTCATAGCTATGTCAGAAGATAAAGGATACTGCTAACTTTTTTCGTTATTCCTGAGTGGATACTGTATGAAGTTTGCCTTATATAAATGAATAATCGGAAAGATGAAGAGGACAGTTGGTACTAATTGGAATGCAAATTATTTGTTTTTGTAAAATATAGCAAAAATATTATGTGTATGCATTGATAACTTTATTTTTGATTTATGAGTTTGACTGTCCTCTGGTATCTTTTGTCCCTCTTTTGTGTCAAGTACCACATAGAAAAAAGATATCAACGCTTTTAATGGTTGACCTTAACACTATATCGTACAATAATGGCATGTTAATGCAAGAAAGTTAATTTTTAACATTGACAGTCGGTGATATTTTCTTGTCTTCCTTTACTCAACATGTGTTGATGACGTATACACATAAATGATGATATGCTGCATTGTAGATAGCTGTTATTTTCTTTTCCTCATTTGACCAGACGGTTTTGATGACGTGTATACATGAACTGCTGCTGTATAAACCAGGCTTATGGTAAACTCTACAGTTCTGAAACAATATAAAGTTAAATTGAAGATGTGTGCATGATTAGCTGAGTTGCACAGTGCAATCTATACCTTAAGGTGGCTCGGGCCTATTCGAAGTATCTATCAGAAGTGCCGTATTTTTTGTTATTTTATTCTTTATAGAAAGTGAATCAAATTGATAAAAAAAATAGGGGGTCACGGACCATTTAAGCTCAAAATTTTACTTTTAAACAGGTATGTAAAAGGGACCATTTTTCAATAAAATGATAGGGAAAATAGAAGTGTTGACATATATTTATCGGAATGTCAAGAAAACGTTCTATGATACTTGGTCCAAAACTACAATATAAAAAGCTGAAATATAGTTTCAAAGAATGAGCAAATAAAAAACATAGGTCACCGATAAGGAAAAATAAATATTTTGCCTTAAAACCCAAATATTGGCGGGAAAATGGTGAAAAAAAGTAAAATCACAAAAATACTGAACTTAGAGGAAAATCAATTTGGAAAGTCCATAATCACATGGCAATTTCAAATAACAAAACGCTTCAAAAACGAATGGACAAGAACTGCCATATTCCTGACTCGGTACTGGCATTTTCAAATGTAGAAAATGGTGGATTAAACCTGGTTTTATAGCGCTAACCCTTTCACTTTGATGACAGTCTCATCAAATTCCGTTATATTTACATTGATGCGTTAACAAATAGTCAAACTATGGGTGAAATGTCATTTTGACCCTTTAACAAATACGGATAATAACAAAAATATTCTATTAGACACATAACTTCAATGATTTAACATTTCTAATCAATCAAAATATTTAAAAAAAAATATATCAAATTAACAACAAACACTTTTGTAATTCATGCGTGAAATTATGCGCAGTCGAATAGTCCCACCTTAATAAGAATATTTTATAAATATTTTATTTTTATCATCTTTAATAATAAATCTATCAAAAACAGTCCTTGCCTATGATTTAAGGCACCAATTTTCATCATTTATTTTAAACACTAGATTCATTTTACAAAAAAGTAAAATAACAAAACAAATAAGCTCCGAGGAAATTTCAAAACGGAAAGTTCATTATCAAAGGTCAAACACACACAACCAATGATAACAATTGTCATATTCCTAACCTGGTACAGGCATTTTTTTTTTATCGTGGATTAAATCTAGTTTTATAGCTGGCTAAACCTCTCACTTGTATGACAAACACATGTTTATATGTATACTTCAATTGTATTTGCTAAATAACGAAAATGATTGTCCAATAACAATATCAACTAGTTTTTCAACGATACTATGTTAGAAGTGTCCCGTTAAAAAGTTTCATCCTAAAGTGTGGTCGATGATACCTTCGTATTGAAAGGTCCTTTTAATATTGTCATATAAATTATCAATTAGTCACATCTAATGTGTCCAGGACACAGTTTAATGGAATTTGATTTTAGCTTGGTCTACTAAATTTTAGTCAGTTTTAGCAGGATATCGGGATACAAGGGGAAGATGTTTTAAAGTCTAAGCATCAACGGTGATGTAAAGTAAAATTCAAAGAGAGAGCACTACAGCGATAAATGAAAAGATGTACAATGTATAGAGGTATCATGATTTAAAAAAAAATGTGAGTTTATTGGTATAAGATTATATATGTGAAAAAAACTCAAAGCTTTTTCATTACACCTTTTTTTTTAACTAAATCAAATACTTAGGAATTTGATTTGGCATTACAGCCTATTTTTCGCTAGGAAACCGAAAAGTTGGGTTTATACATAAATATACCTGTCAAAGGCAACGCGAAGCACATGAGATCACCCTGATTTTTTAATGGCATTCGTGTTGCCCAGTATTCATTTTCAGAGAAATATTTTGATTGGGTTGTAGTCTAATTAGCTATAATACATCTGAATATTTCATTTTCTTCAAAGTTCCAATTTTGTCGTAGTTTCATTTACAGCATTTACGTATTTCAGCAATATTTTCACCGACGTACATTTGCTTTTACAGTATGTGATTACATCATATAAACAACATGTAATCAACAATTTGCCAAACAATTTATTTTTATTTAGAAGTTTAGGAAAACGGATTAATCACGATTCTGAAAAAAAAAAAATGTGCAATCTGCTTAAGGATGTTTGCTTGTCATGTTTTGGAATTTTTGTCAGATTTTCGAAATCCTCTGGTTTTATCCATTTGAATGCCTTAAAAATGTTTGCCCATGAACCCCCATTTTTCTTTTTATAAATCTTTTACATGTATTATTATAAGCCATATGTAAAAGTTTTATAAAATTTTATTTATTTTTTCATAGTTTTTGAGAACTTTAAGTGGTCAATGACAAAGTCATAAAACATCAAGAGAGAACATTTTCCCGCTAAAATTCCAAGGGCTATTATCTCGTAAACAAGCACATAGACCCCTATATGTTTTTCTTTTTTTATTCCTCAATTAATCCTCTATCAATATATACTAGTTTTATGGAAAGTTATTTATTGTGAAACTAAGCAGCGAACTTCCTTAATAAACCATTTAGTCCAAGAATAATAGTAAGATAAATAACAACTTACTTGTGTTCTTTGCTTATCGTTAAGAAAAAACAACTAACAATCAATAGAATGAATAGATCGAATGTCAGGAATAGATTACCTTAGCTGCATTTGGCAAAACTTTTAGGATTTTTTCGGTCCTCAAATGCTCTTCTACTTCGTACTTTTTAACTTTATTTTAAATTCGCGCGTCACTGTTGAGTCTTTTGTAGATGGAACGCACGTCTGGCGCAAATACAAAATTTCAATCCTGTTATTCATGATGAGTTTATTTATCATATATACTAGTATATATGAAGTTCTTTTATTTGCTGCACATTGAATATTATTGTTAAATGATATTATGTTAATTGTTAATTGTTAAATGATAGTATGTTAATTGTTAAATGATAGTATGTTAATTGTTAAATGATAGTATGTTAATTGTTAAATGATAGTATGTTAATTGTTAATTACCTGTATAAGGACTGGAACACAAGCCATGGTACAGGTTTTAAACGTCTGGTATAAAATATCCCTCCATATTCACTGAATATAATATAAAGCTTACATATAATCAAAATTCCCAAAGAAAATGTTTGGATATAGCATACTTTTAACATTCGTTGTAACATTCTAAATTGTCGTACCCTGTACAAACTTAAAAATGAAATCGAAACCGGAAATCCTGCTTTATTTATTCGATTGTTTTCCGATGCTGTTTGTTCAGGGTCAAATGATTTGCTTCTAGACTCTAAACTATTTTCAGAAATATGACTATGGCATTCACCATCAGCTAAGTACCCTTGCTCATTTGAAATAGATTTTGAATTTTCATGTCTAACGTCATCGAAGTAGTTGATCTCGGGTATCATTTCATTGTCAGGTTCAAGAAATTTAGCATAGTGACACTGTTCTTGAGGCAATTCTTTATACACAGAGTCCGTTGAAGTATTTGGAATTATATGTTTATTTTTACTGATATCGAGAATAGAATCTTCGTTTTTCATCTTCCTACTTTGTGAATTTTCTCCGAAGTTTAGAACATTATCAGTAAAACAATTTGGCTTTATGTTTAAATTGCAGGGACGTTTTATCGTCTTTGAAAATATGGCCTGATGTTTTTCAACTGGTACCTTTCCTTCAATTACAGAAGAGTCGGAAAAACTTGTCAGTGATATCTTCCTAAAAGAACTTTCGGATGTCCTTATCTTTGGAAAGTTCAGTCGTTTCTGGTAAGTATCTAAAGATGGAGACATTTTAAACTCCTCTCTCTTCCTAAATGAGCTGAATTCATTAAAACTTTTGCTTGCTCTCTTTGTTTCCCTTATATATTGCGATAACTGTGGTGCTCCGTATATAAAAACAGACAGTAACAGAAAAGCAAACATTGTTACAATTCCATCGGTGATTACCGGAAGCGGAAATGTAGTTACTCGAAAGAATGTCAATATTATACATATTACTAAAAGCACTGTCTCGACTAAACAACACATCAACAACAAATTAAAATTCTTTATTTCCGGCATACCTATGTGTAATAGAGTTTGTTTTGATAAAAAGTAATGAAGTAGGGAAAAATTCCATAGCATTATCGTGTCTGGTAATTTCCAAAGGAAAATTAAGATTATTTCTGGCATTCTCTTCAAAAGACCATACGGGTCAATCAATAAAAACGTAATTGTGCAAACTTCAGATAAAATGGCTAATACTAAAATAGTAAGCATCAGACGTTGTCGAATTAAAAGCTTGACATATTTAATAATCAAGGACATCCCATATGCATAGGCTATTAAATATACGACTGCGAATAAATAGTTATGAATGAGAAAAGCCTCATAACAACAATATTTCAAATCCGTTTCATTCGGAATACCATACACAGATTTCGGTTGATCCACCGAGTTATCTGTCGTATTGTTGCTTAACATTGCTCTTGTGAAAACAAATATCAGGAAAAGTATGTCTGACTATTTACACATTAATCACAAAGTCTGTACAATACATGTCACGTGAAACGACCAAAAGTACCGGTATTAATCACTATAAAAAGTAATAAAAATGGAGTTATTTCACTAGCTCCGTCTTGACAAATATCCAAAGCATATCCTGGTCTAACGAAATTGAATATTGTTAGCTGGTTCTCACTAATTGCCAAATAATTAGAGTTGGAAAGAAATGAAAACAAAGTACCCATTTACATATCAGCCTTTTAGCAAAAAGAACAAACAGGTTTTTTAATTAACCTTGATAAATACTTTGTCCATTACACCACAAAACCATCAAATGTCGGTTAAATATAAAAAAATACCACATTCTGTTCGCTTCTGCATCGTATCTTAAGTTTGTTATGTTGCCGGAAATACAATAATAAAGTATAAGATAATTTATCTATAGTAATCACCGGACGCTAGACATTTACAAATTATAGCTCCTAAACGTACAACACTTAATCCATTTCAACAAATAGGTACACCCATTATATTGCATTATGGGTAATTTGGTTCCTTTGACATAAAGCTTTAGGTTTCATTAAGCTTGATGAGTTCTTAACAGTTCATCATTCGATATTTATCTGTTCTTTACAATAACGAAACATTTGGAGAAAAATTGCGGACTTAACAACACAAAATGAGGATGTAATCGAGGGAAAACGTCTATAATGAAATTTGAACGGTCCATAACTTTGTAACACTCTTTTGATGAGTTTGACAAAGTCATAAAAGCTGACACAAACACAATTATTCCATACATTGACGGCCACAAGGGACATTGTCTTATTACGAAACCTATCTAACATTGCTGTATAGAAATGTTACGGCCAGTGCCTCAAAAACAAATTGGAATTACAGCAGTATATACAGAGATAGCACTTACAAATGAAGTTAATCAACACTGGCAAATGTGTTTGTTGACATTTTGATTAAAAGTTGTAATGATTTCGTGTCTTATTTAGATCTGATACCTCTACAATGATTAGGAGGGAAAGTGTTACATCGCATATATGTAATTATAAGTCTTAGAATACATAATCTGAGTTAGCCGAACTTACCATGTATATAACTTATAGACTAATTCACGGACACTTTTATTTTCCCATTTGGGAGACGTTATATGATATAGGTTATTATGATGGAAAGAATAACTTGAAACATGTGGTCCTTGGGTATGTACGCCTTGTCATGATTCTGGGAAACAAATCACACAAAAGTTGCGAAAATGAAAAATGAACGTCCATCTACACTGGAAGATTACATCCAAAACGATTGAGTTGAAGATTTTTCTGACGGTATAAAAACAACATTAGGAGGAGCAATAATGCCTACAAATTTGCATATTTAAAATAACACTAAATCTTCATAAAATTCTGACCCAGGTTATGGGATAAATAAACGCTCATCAACATATTAAATCTTTTCACGTTAGGAAATAAATACACGGTGAAGTACATTTCTTTTTTATCATTTCTTGAAATAATTCATGAGAATGGAAATTAGGAATGCATCAAAAGGGACAAGCCGACCAAATAGCAGAAAACAACCGAAGACCACCAATTGGCCTGCAATACAGCAAGAAAATACCGAACACGGAGGCGTGCTTCAGCTGGACTATGGGTCCGATGTCAGAAAAGGTAACAAAAGAAACTAAAAAACATGACAATGATACATAAATTAACAAAGGACTACTAGCAGTTTCTGAAATGCCAGCTCCAGACTTTAAATAAACTGATAGAAAGATTATGTCTTAAAGCATTCTATTGATTGAAAGTCATTGCCATTTTCTATTCTCAATTGGAAGAGACCTCATAAAAGGATATCACGTCATTGACCAAAGTCTAGAAACAAACAGAGGTCTCTGTGACCAAAAATTAAAAGGGAGTTGCATAGTTATAAAAGATATTCATAAGTAAATTGTTCACCTCCAAAAATACCAAAAGACAACAACTATTGGGCTAACCTGACAAAATTTATTGCTTTTTTGACAATTTTTCGAGTTTATAATTGTCAGGAGAGGTGGAACAGTCACTTTTTAATCATTTATTTTCCTGGATACCAATTTCGTCGATTGGTGGGACCAATGAGAGAATCATCGCTTTACCAGGACAGAACGCACCAACGCCATTTGACGAAGCATAATACATCGCGTATTCAGACCATTGAAAGACAGCGATTTCAGAAATAATGAATGTCAGGCATCTGGTTCCTGAATCATGAAATCCAGACAATGTCATTAAAACAGATGG
The DNA here is from genome assembly GCF_965363235.1 of Mytilus galloprovincialis. NCBI lineage: Eukaryota > Metazoa > Mollusca > Bivalvia > Mytilida > Mytilidae > Mytilus > Mytilus galloprovincialis. The sequence goes on along the minus strand of NC_134850.1, from coordinate 57,665,519 downwards.
TAGATTACATTTTTACTTATTGTAGACATTATTTTATTGTGATAACATGAACATCAATATTTAAACAATGACAAATTCCTCACCTAGATATTTACTTTAAACCAACCATTTTGCAGTATTCACCAAACATTATCTACGTCTGATCGAATAGGGACGTGTTAAGAATCTGAACAGTACTTGCTGATAACGTTTAATGAAGGAGTAACTGCCATTACTACAGCAGCGACAAAATTGACCTTTGATAACTAATTGTACCAATGATCACCGAGATAAATGAAATGGGATGTCGTACTATCTATATCTATATCGTAGCCATTGATAGTGAGACGGTTTGTAAATTCGATTTTTAAAGTTCAGACAGCCACGGATTTACGAACAGTCTTCAATTGGAAATTGATCGCCTTAAACATACATTGCAGATATTAATCTTGCCTTAGAGAACTTTTGATTTTATTCTGTGTAAACAGCCGACATATTTATTATTGTCAAAAATATAAAATCACCTATTTTGAATTCATGTGCAATACATATAACGTTCGTGATATAATCTGATACATCACATAACTTATTTTGCTTAAGACTTTGTATATAGCTAGTACACAGTTTTTCCTTTTAAGATGATAATATTAATTGCATATATTTATCATTATATATAGAATAAAGGACTTTTTGTTTTTGATACTGACTTTATCACAGTAAAATATCAGGTGAGCCCGATGGGCGAGCCTGATATTTTCTGTGATAAAGTCAGTATCAAAAACAAAAAGTCCTTTATTCTGTTTATCAGTAATTTAAAAAAATAAAGGAGGCAATGTAGACTAGCTGTAAATTATCTGAACAAGATCATTTCTTGTTAGCTGCGGAACCGTAGCTTTAAGTTCCTTATGTTATTTTTGACTATATGGTCCGTAAATAGTCAAAAAATAACATAAGGACCTAAGAGCTACGGTTCCACAGCTAATTTCTTGTCCACTTCATAATTATTTCAAACATTTTAATGGACGTCACTAAAATTTTAGCTTATAATTCTTGCTTTTTTCCGTCATGTTCATTTATTTTTTACACGGACCAGATATATGAAACTTGGAATTTAAAGGCCCTGCGGTTACCTTTAATTTCAGATGCAACTTAAGGGGAAGGCTACCCGGGTCACAGTGTGAACATATATTTGTTCCTCATAATACTTGTCCCCCCTGGAACAAACTATGGATAACAAAAGTTCTTTGGAACAAAAATTACATAATATTAATTCCACCTTAATAAAATATTTTCCTGGAACTAAAACATCATATTGTTTCATAATATCTGTTCCTTTAAAGAAAGAGTGTCATTTGATTTTTTACACCTATTACATCTTAATTAATGTTCACCTCACATGACATGTACCTGTACATGTAGTACTTACAAAGAATGGAGTCCTAGGAATACATTGTTTTTTTACATATTTAAACGATGGCTCTTATTCTAGACAAGGTATGAAAAGCCTGTACTTTATCATTGGAAATTTACTTCCATACATTTGTAGCTAGAAATAGTTTTGGATATTGTAGTATATATTCCTAGAACTTTGATCATATAATAAATATTTCTAAATCTTTAATTATCTAATAACAATGATAACTATTCCTGGAACATTTATAATAAAGCCAATATTCCAAAATGCCTGGAACTTTTTTAATATAACAAATATTCCTAGAACTTTTATAATATAACAAATAGTCCTGGAACTTTTATAATATAGCAAATATTCCTGGAACTTTTATTATATAAAACATTGTCCATACTAATCATGCTAATATTCCAAAGAACTTTAAGCATATGACAAAAGTTCCATTTGGAACTTTCCTTATGTAATATTTTATCCTTTGAGAAGGAAATTTTCTTACAGTATTGGATAAAATATTATATAAGGAAAGTTCCCAATGGAACTTTTGTTATATGCTAAAAGTTGTTTAGAACAAATGTTATTGGGGAACTTATATTCTGTCACAACAGTCACCCCTTATAAAGGCTACAATTTCTGGTCAATGCAGACTATTATAATTTGGTGCCCCCGATTACCCCCCCCCCCTTTTTAAATTTATCCTACATCCGCATTTGAATATGTTCACTTTTTTGTTCTTTGTTTTATAAATATCTGTCTTTATATTGACCATGACACCATATCTTTTAAAATTGTATATGATGGTCCCACAAAAATGTCGAAAATGCGTAAATTTCATTTTTTTTTTCTAGCTTCTCTCCTTTTTGGTCACATTTTATGTTTTGCGTTTAAATATGAATTGTAACACTTTATAGTGACTGAACAGGTAAAACAAATACTTCTCTCAAGAAACAGAAAAAGAAAACTACTTGGAACAGCACCAGGCTATGTATTGGTATTGTATGAATAAAAACTCAGATTGGAATAGCATGAACGATATGTTACTTGTACGTCCTTGTGAATAGCAACGAAAGCTTCATATATATCAATTACAGATAACGCATATTTTTTGTCTATCTGGTTTTTCATACACCATAATGTCAGACTTCCCGGTGTCCTACACACTCCCTTGGGGGTGATGGGTGGGGATTGTTCTGGTGGTGGGATAATATTGCAAAAGACACAAAAACTTTTAAAGGCTAACCTAAAGGCCAAAAATCTCATGCGTTTCTGCGAGAAAAAAAAATCACGCGCAATTTTGTGAATGAAAGAGGAAAGTAGATTCTTACGCGTTGCATTCGCGCATGTCATTTGCGTACTGACCCAATAATTTTTATAGCACGGCCAGTCCACTGATACTGACATTATCAGCGAGTACACATCAAAGGAAAAATGTCCAAACTACCGATAAAATTACTTATCATTCTTTAGCAATCGTTATTAAGCAATTTTATATTGAAGCAGTCATGGATTGCACTGTATATTAATAACCGTCAAAAAGATGACATTTATAATCAACAGTAGAAAATTACTTTGTCTTTTTGAATGATAAGGTTAATTAGTGTGACGTATCTGTGGTTTCTTCGCCATGTTAATAAGAAAGACAGATAGTTATAAGGTCATCGGTGCTATCGTTTCTTCGCCATGTTAATAAGGAGGACAGATAATTATAAGGTCATCAGTGCTATTGATTGTTAATCACGTGACAATAACTGGAAGAGATACTATGCATACCAAGTATATTTGTTTCGCCTTGTCTTCTTTCATTGATTGACTAATAATTTAATTTTGGATGTAACGTGTCTTCTGATTGGCTGACGTTATTTTGTTATGAGCCCATAGACATAATTCAGTCATGTGACCGTGACGTCATCAACGTTTTTTCATGGTTTTCTACGGTTTAAAATGGAATTTAGAATTAAATTATAAGAAATGACTGTAATATTTTTTCTGTCTATTCGAAATAACATAAAAAATGTGGTGCACACTGTTAAATAACTCGTTACGCGCGTTATTCAGTGTGCACCAATTTTTTTTATGTTATTTCTTCATAGACAGAAAAAATATTACAGTCATTCCTTAAATATAATGGAATACTTCGACATATTCTGATAGATAATCCTCCACAAGTGTTGTAAACAATACATTATATTTTCGCGCATTTTCAATCTATGAATTTAACTTTCCCTCTGGCATCTTTCGTCCCTCTTTAGTGATTGCATTTTTCAACAATAACTACATTTGCATTCATTTTAAACGTACCCAGGAAAAAGATTATGATAAATATTGTTTTAGAGTCCTATACGCTGAATTTACCTTTTCATGGAAAGCTGAAACCAAATATTTGAAAATTTAGAATGTATCAGAAGCAAAACAATGGAAGAGCTTAAGCCTAGTAGTCAGCACTTCTTTGTTGACTTGAATTATCATTGATATGTTCATAATTCATGTTAATTACAAATTAACTGTTATCAAAACTTTGAATTTTTGAAATACTACGGCTTTTCTCGGGAATAGATTACATTAGCTATATTTGACAAAACTTTTAGGAATGTTTGGTCCTCAATGCTCTTCAACTTCATACCTGATTTGGCCTTTTTAACATTCATTATAATTCTAAAATACTTAAAGCAAAAGGCTATAGCAAGTGTTGATATCAGATTGTGCACTCTTGTTAACAATTTTGATGTTAAAAATAAAAAATTTAAAATCACAACTCATCTATGCACATGTTAAACAGTTAGATCACAACATTTTTCTTCGTGCTGAATATTATTATTATATATCATGAAAAAAAGCAGGCCTCATATTTTAGCGTGTGTTATTCTTATATAGTAGATTTATGCAAGTGAAATATTTAAGCGTGTGTTTAATTGTTTATACCATTTTTTTGTATTTTTAAATTTTCGAAAAAAAATTAATTACAACTCCTTTTATTGTTATTTGCATGTTAATTTGTGCTGAATGTTTGAAATACCAATGATAGTAAGAATAACGCATCTGTGAACCTTCACTCTGTTATTCAGATAGACAGATGATTATAAGGTCTTCAGTACTATTGATTGTTAATCAAGTGACAATTAATGGGTTCAGAACTCTGCAAACATAGTCTATTTGTTTCGGCTTAACTACTTTCATTGAAAGACAAGAGTACATGTATAGCAAAATATATAATAATGTTCTAGAAAAAAAGAAAATCATAAAAATACTGAACTCGGAGGAAAATTCAAAAAGGAAAGTCTCTTATCAAATGGCAATACCAAAAGCTTAAACACATCAAACGAATTGATAACAACTGTCATATTCCTGACTTTGTACAGGCATTTTCTTGTGTCAAAAACAGTGGATTAAACCTGGTTTTATAGCTACCTAAACCTCTCACTTGTATCACAGTCGCATCAAATTCTAGAAAACTGATTTATTTATTGCATAAATTTTAAATTTGTCGCTGTTTTGATAAGATGGCATATATTTTACAGCTTTAAAGTTACATAAATAGTTATTGAAATGCTTGTAAAGAGCATGCATTGGCGAAAATTTCAACTTCTTGATTTTTAGTTGTTGTTTTAAATCTTTGAAAGTCAAAATATCAAAAAGGTAGATAATCATTCTTAAACTGAACATCTGATGACAAACTAGTACAGTCAGGATTCTATAGCTACTTCGTCAAAATTACCTCCCCATTACGCCACTTATTGTTTTCAATCGCAAAAATGGAAGCCATTGTAGGAATGACGCGCTGTCAAGTTAAATCTTCTACCGATTACTGTATTTACAAATAAGCATTCCTATTCTAGATCTTATATGACAAGTTGTATTTTAAAAGACAAATGAACTAACTAGATATTAGGCATACTTGAATGTTCTTTCAGGCCTTTCGTTAACTGTTGTCTGACCGGTTGTCACAGAGCGAATCTCTGATTGTTCCAAAACATTTAGAAAAATGATCAGGTTGAGGAGTAATAAACATAGATAGCTTTTTTTTTCGTCAAATACTTTAATTTAAAATTTTCAACCCAAACCCACCTACTCTGCTGTTATGACTCATTAGAAAGATAAAATGTCTATTTTTTATCTGGGATATAAACTTCATTTTATCAAATCTAAAACCTTAATGACATCGGATATAGATTATTCCAGCCTTAATACAAAAGCCTGAACAACCGTATCTTCTTAAATTAATACATACTTATGAATTGCTGGATTTGTGGGTTTTTTTAATAGCTAAATTCTGAACTGTTTGTCGATAAATAAGAACACTTCTATGTACTAGTATTAAATATGAGACCTTGATTTCTGTTTTAGATTTCGACTTATAAGTGTGAATGTCTCTTTGGTATCTTTCGCCTCTCTTTTACATCTAAATAATAAATAATTATTATTTATGGTATATTTTAACATTTATCAGAAAAAAAGGTTCCGGTTTGGCATTAAAACCAGAAAATAAACATGATAATAGAACAATTCATATGACCATACACATGCATTGATAAGGTATCAATTTGATGACAGAAAAATTGCCACAATTAAGATTTCATTCCAATTCCATAACTATAAAACATATTGTGGTGTGTTACTGCATCTGGAGAATTAGAGATAACTTGTTTTGATAAAAAAGGAATAGAGCCATTATCTCCGATTTGTCAGACGCAGATACACTTTCAGAAGATGTTTTATAGTAATGGATTTGGAATGAAATCTTTATTGCTTCTATTTCATTGTCATCAAGTTAATACTTTATCACTGTTTTTGTATGACATTATTAATCGCTGTTTTGTCTATTTTTTTCTGTTTTCATTGACAAAATCTGAACTTTTTGCTGATAAATGATATTATCCTAATTTAGAGAAATGTCTCCCAATTTGATTACCCGATATTGTCCAAATAAATTTCAGTACACTGTTTTATTACGTCAATTGGAATTATATCACTTATACAATTGACCTAATAGAACAAAAAATGAATTGCTTTATAGTTCTTATATTTTTCATTTATTACAGTTTTAGATGAAATATTCAAATATGTCTAATAATTGAATTTGAATACATAAATTTGTAGCATAACAAAATCAGGACAAGTTCGTTACACAGTGTGCAATTGTCCTATATGAATTGTATTAACCTGCTAAATATTCGGATTAGGACAATTGCACACTGTGTAACTAATAACACCTCTATGCACTCTATGTTAATGAACAAGTAGTGAAGGATGTGTAAGCATATGTTAACAACTAATTTTATAAAACATTTTTAAAAGAATCTTACAATTATCGTTCACCATATGGGAGCTGCGTCCCCATACATCCTGATCACATCTTTTTTTCCTAGTAGTTTTCATTTAATAAGTTTATATTTTCTGAATTTTGATTGAAGTTTGATAAAGTAAGAAAATATTCTAGTTTGTAGATTAAATCGCGTTTTTGATATGCGGGTGTATCAAGTGTTTTTAATTTATATTGCAATGGACACTACAAATACACGTGTACACATAACACGAATCGATAAACAAATACTAGACTTCAATTTAATCTTGGTTTCTATGATGAGTTTATTTATAAACAAGACTTCAATATTCTACTACTATTTGATGCGACTGTCATACAATTGAGCTGTTTAGCTAGTTATAAAACCAGGTTCAATCCACCATTTTCTTCATTAGAAATTACTTGTACCAAGTTAGGAATATGACAGTTGTTATTCATTCGTTTGATGTGTTTGAGCTTTGATTTTGCCATTTGATTAGTGACTTTCCGATTTAAATTTTCCTCTGAGTTAAGTATTTTTGTGATTTTACTTTCTACTATGATTTTGTGTCTATTCGATTGTTCTTATTACTGTTTACATCACAGTTCAATTTCAGTACTCATTTGCGCTCAGTAGAAAGGCTTGCTTTTCTCTTTTTTTCTAACTAGACTTGTCAGATAATTTTATATTTTCCTACACTACGTAACGATGAAAAGTGTAGTTTTTTCATCCCAAATCATTGTATTTGTTTCAGAATCAAATTAATGACTTGACTTAAATACGGTCGCAAAGATCAACCAAAATTAACAGCAATTTGAAATTAGAAGCAACACTTTGAATCTTTTTAAATCTATAAGAACCACTTGTTGGAACATTGATTTGTTTTGGTATTATCATGAAACTTGTAAATTAGGTAAAATGGCAATGACTGTATATCATTGTTATCAGGTTCAATGTCATTGCGAACAATAAAATTGAGAAAGGAAATGGGGAATGTGTCAAAGCGACAACAATCCGACCATAGAGCAAACAACAGCCGAAGGCCACCAAAGGGTCTTCAATATAGCGAGAAATTTCCGCACCCGTAGGCGTCCTTCAGCTGGCCCCTTAAAAATATGTGTACTGTACAGTGATAATGGGCGTCATTCTAAACTCCGAATTATACACAAGAAACTAAAATTAAAAATCATACAAGACTAACAAAGGCCAGAGGCTTCTGACTTGGGGCGGGGTTAAACATGTTTATGAGATCTCAACCCTCCCCCTTTACCTCTAGCCAATGTAGAAAAGTAAACGCATAACAATACGCACATTAAAATTCAGTTCAAGAGAAGTCCGAGTCCGGTGTCAGAAGATGTAACAAAAGAAAATAAATAAAATGACAATAATACATAAATAACAACAGACTACTAGCAGTTAACTGACATGCCAGCTCCAGACCTCAATTAAACTGATTCCAAGATTATGTCTTCATCATATGAATATCAGGCACTATCCCTCCCTTTAGGGGTTTAGTATCATACTTTTATAAAATATATCAGATGAGCATAGCCCGTGTAATGCCAACAACTTTTTTTTTTTTAAATAAATGTGTTTAGTTCCGATGCAAAGACCCTATAAGTGAATCAATATTAAAACCAAAATATGCAATCTTTAATGACCTGACAACAGTATCGTAACTATATCCCTTCTAAATAAGTTAAAGGTTTTGTAAGCTTTTGAGGTGAATACTGACATTTTTGTGCTTTGTAAAGAATAATACCATAAAAGATTGGATGTGAAATACCTGAACGTATAAGATGTCTGCATGTTGAGTTACGAATTAATTCCTTATACCGATGATAAAATTTAGTAAATGTTTTGACTAGTTTGTGATATCGAAAACCCTGGTGTAATAATTTTTCAGTAATACATAAATTTCTCTCGCTAAGATCTAATACGTTGTTACATACACGAGCGAATCGTACAAGTTGAGATATATATTAAACACCATAAGATTGTGACAAGGGAACGTCACCATCTAAAAATGGATAATTATCGATAGGAAATGAGAAATCATCTCTTTTATCATAAATTTTAGTATTTTAAGCTTTCAGTAAATGATATAGATATCAAGATAGAGGAAAGGGCAATGGTCATTGTTAGTATTAGCTTTATTTAAAGTTAGTTCAACTGGATAAATTTCTTTAGTATACATACTGAAGTCGTCATTATTGACAGCCAATATATCATCCAAATATCTAAAAGTATTGTTAAATTTTTGTATCAAAAGCACATCAAATATTTTGCAAATGTTTAATTCTATTATCACAAAAGTCTAGAAAATATATGTTTGCTTTTGACAGTATCATGCAGTCAGATTTTGTTATTCTTGTCCAACAACTATAATATATTATTCTGAATATTAAGAAAGATAACTCAATTTGGTAATACTGCTTCAAATAATAGAGTATTTGATCAGAACACGTTATTGAATATATCACGTAAAATTCTCAAATATTTTGCCTCGAGCATCACTGAAAATACATTAACTATTATTTAACAATTTTCTATAGATGTTAATTTGGTAACTATCTATGTGTTAGAGTATGAAAAAGCATTCAGCTATAATTATTGGCCAGGACTTCTTATAGACATAACATCGGTAAACTATCTGTGTTAGAGTATGAAAAAGCATTCATGTATAATTATTGACCAGGACTCCTTATAGACATGACATCGGTAAACTATCTGACTGTGTGAAAGTCTGAAAAAGCATTCATGTATAATTATTGTCCTTATAGACATGACATCGGTAAATTATCTGACTGTATGAAAGTATGAGAAAGCATTCAGGTATAAGTATTGTCCAGTACCAGTTAAAGATACATTTATGTATGTCCTGTGTTAGACCTAAGAATATCGGATAACTTTTTTTATATTTTCCAATATATCTCTTGTGGATCTTACTGTTTTCTGCTGTACAAGTATAAAAAGTTGTTTTCAGTTTACAACAGTGTCAAGTTACTACATGATTCGAAGCTAAATGCAAATGTACATTTTACTATGTAATCATAATTACTTACTTATTCAAATCGAGTTGTAATCTTATCTGTCGTTCGTATCATATTATACTAACCTTTTATCAGGTTTTAACATACTGTATACGAACTTTTAAACATACATTACTTCTCAAATGTACAAGGTTAAATAAATGATGAAGACTCACTTTATACCATTTGAAAATGTTGATTTTAAGTTTTGTATAACAATATGTTTTGCAATCTTATTGATGACTGGAATTTTGAAGAAATTTTTTGAAATTCGAAAGCTGCCTCCAGGACCATGGGGTTATCCATTCATAGGACATTTAACATTACTTGGATCAAATCCTGCAGAAACCTTCAGTAAAATGGCGATTCAATATGGAGACGTTTTCTTCATACGCATGGGTAAGTGGCCGACTATAGTTCTTAATAGTAGGGATGCAATCGACGAAGCTTTAAATAAAATGCCTGAAATATTTTCCGATCGTCCAAAATTTTATTCGAATTATGCAATTAATAAAATGAAAGGCCTTGTGTTTGGGGAATATTCACAACGATTGCGTTTACATCGTAAGATAGCAAACGGTGTCTTGCAAGAATTTGCAACAAGTAAATCATCCCCAACTGAATACTTGGTAAGGAAGGAAGTGGATTTACTTATCAAATTATGGATTCAGTCACGAGACAATAATTTCAATCCTGTACATGATATTGAAATGGCAGTAGGAGCTGTTATGTATCAGTTATTATTCGGTTCCGAAATAAATTGTCATTCGGATCAATCATTCATTGATATGGTTAAAAACCTTAAAACTATCAACGAAGGTGCTAGTGCAGGAAGTTTTGTGAATATGTTGCCATGGATACGATTTATTATGCCGTCAAAAGTGAAAAAACTTTTGGAAAGATTGGAATTGAACAGCAAATTTGCTGAAAAATGTATAAGCGAGAGCCTATCGTCTTACGATAAAAATCACCAGCGTGGTATGGTTGATGGTCTTATTTCTGCGGCAAATAAGTACGCTGAGAAAGAAGTTCACCATGATGGAATTACAAGGCATCAGATCTACTCAACTATACGGGATTTCATTGGTGCTGGCATTGATACAACTTCAACAACATTGCAATGGACAGTTCTGTTACTGTCAATACATACTAACATTCAAGACAAAATGCAAAAAGAAATAGATAACATTCTTGGAGGACGGGGACCCACACTACAAGACCAAGGAAAATTACCGTATGTTGAAGCAACCATTTTAGAAGTTATGCGACATGGAGCAATTGCACCACTGAATATTCCACATTCAACAAGTACCGATGTTAAATTTAGAGACTTTGAGATCAAAAAAGGGACTGTTGTTTTCTGTAATATTTATGGCATTTTTAAGGATAAAAATATTTGGACAGACCCCGACAAATTTAGACCAGAGAGATTTTTAACCAAGGATAACACAATTATACATGAGAGAGCTGATATTATAGCAACACAATTCGGTGTCGGTCGGAGGCGATGTATTGGAGATACTTTGTCTAAACGGGAACTCTTTTTATTTATAACAAGTATATATCAAGCTATGAACACTAACTTGCGGTCTGATCCAAATTATGGACGAATAATTACTATAAACTGCAAGCCTACACCTTATAAAATACAAATAATTCCAAGATATTAATTAAAAAAAATCCAATATAGTCAAGTGTTAATTTAGGAAATTCTTCTTTATAATTTTTAAATTTAAAAAAAATACTTGAAGAAAGGATTATAATAAGACTCAAATGGCTGGTTTGTGACGATTGTTCCTTAAACAATGGAAAAGGGTCTATACTGTCATTCAAATAAATGAAAATATATAAATGGACATTTGGTAAAACTCCTTAACCAAATCCATCATGCAAAATCATCCGCAATAGAAAATTGATCAATATTCAACAGCATGTATATGATTAAACTTTTGTTCTAAACGTCAATGTCAATGTCGAATATGTATTTCTTTCAAAGTTGGTCAAAATCAGTAACATGTCTATGGTTTTACTTTCGACTATACCCCCATGGAAATGTCAAATAGGTAGGTCTTTAAAAGAAGGTTGTTCAAGAAACAGTAACATGTCTATGATTTTACTTTTGTCTATACGTCTTTAGAAATTTCTAATAGTTATGTCTACACACTGGGTCGACGCCATTGCTGGTGAAGTTTTAATTCACCGAGGGTATCGTCAGCCTAGTAGTCAGCACTTCTGTGTTGACTTGAATTATCATTGATATATTCATAATTATTTTAACTGTTAACAAAACTTTGAATTTTTGAAATACTCAGGAATAGATTACCTTAGCTGTATTTGGCAAAACTTTTAGTTTTTGTTTAGTCCTCAATGCTCTTCAACTTCGTTCTTTATTTGGCCTTTTAATCATTTTCTTATTTGAGCCTCACTGATGAGTCTTTTGTAGACGAAACGCGCGTCTGGTGTAAATATAAAAGTTCAATCCTGGTATCTATGATGAGTTTATTTTAAAAAAATTTGTCAAGTAAAATAAAAAAAAAATACAGAACTACAGGTTGCACTTTGTAAATACCGAAGTTTCTCAAACCACGCCTATTTTGGAGGGGATATATAATATTCCTAGATAATAAGATTTTTTTTGACTAACTGTTTCCCTTATATGATCTCTATATTTCATCTCATAGAGACCGTAGCTTGGGACTGTTACTAGTATATACACATACTACTGCAGTGAAAAATAAATTCTGAAGTTGGCAAAAAGTACAGGTAGGGGTAGTAGAGAAATTAAGTATAAGTTGAAACTCGAACAAGTTCGGAGCATACAAATGTTGAAAATATGCCGCACAGCACTATGTTTCGCCGTTTGAATAAAATAGTAATGCATATCAACTTTCCATTCTCAGACATAGTTTTTCATAGTAAAAGTGTCACAGTTTTAGCCGCAAAGTGAGTTCCTATAAAGGGAAATTACATTGTTTATATTTACAGAAATCCAACCTACAATGGGAATTTAAAAAAATAAGGTCCTTCATTAAATGGCAAAATCATAAGCTCAAACACGTCTAATGAATGGAAAACAACTGCCATATTCTTGACTTGGTACAGAAATTTCTTAATGTCGACAATGGTGGATTAAACCTTTTTTATAGCTAGATAAACTGGTTACGTGTACGACAGATGCATAGTATCAAGAACAAGTACAATTGAGAATGGAAATGGGGAATATGTCAAAGAGACAACAACCCGACCATAGAACAGACAACAGCATGCAGAAGGTCACCAACAGGTCTTCAATGCAGCGAGAAATTTCCGCACCCGGAGGCGTCCTTCAGCTGGCCCTTAACAAATATATTACTAATTCAGTGATAATGAACGCCATACTAAACTCCAAATTGTACACAAGAAACTAAAATTAAAACATAATACAAGACTAACAAAGGCCAGAGGCTCCTGACTTGGGACAGGCGCAAAAAATACGACGGGGTTAAACATGTTTATGAGATCTCAACCCTCACCTTGTACCTCTAGCAAATGTAGAAACGTAAGCGCATACATGTGTAACTATTGGCACATTAATATTCAGTTCAAGAGAAGTCCGAGTCTGATGTCAGAAGATGTAACCAAAGAAAATAAACAAAATGACAATAAGTAACATGTCGTCTACGGTTTAACGTTCTTTAAGTACCATGGCGATTAATTTAAAATATACATATATCTTTTAAAAAAAACATTGTCCAGAAGCAACAGTTTGTGTATCGTTTAACTTTCGTCTTATACTTCAATTGTTATATCTGAAAGACATGTCTCTATAAGAAGGTTAGCCGGTTTTTTTATTTAACAAGAGAGGGGCGAAAGGTGCCAGAGGGACATTCACACTCATAAGTCGAAAATAAACTGACAACACCATGGCTAAAATGAAAAAAAACAAGACAAACGCAAGTACACAAAGTTACAGACTGAGAAACACGAACCCCACCAAAAACTATAGGTGATCTCAGGTGCTCAAGAAAGGTGAGCAGCTAATCATATGTGGCACCTGTCGTGTTGCTCATGTTATAACAAACATGGTAATAGGTCTCATTCGGTGTGTACCATTTTGAAAAGGGGACGGGATTGTAGTTTTCTAACTTTCGTTTTATATTACATATCAATGTCAAATATGTATGTCTTTTGAAGAAACTTGGTCAAGATTCAGCAACATGTCTATAGAGTTACAATCGACATTAACGATATATCGTATTCACTTGGTGTTAAAAATTTATATAACTTTGATTTTGATGAGATTTTTGCTTTGCCCATTTCAATGCACATACATTACTTAGCATGTTTTTTACTGCTTGTGCAGTTTTTGGGACCTGGTGTTTGTTTATTTCGTCCTTTATTCATTTGGCTAATTCGCAGTTTCAGTTTATCATTGGTTTTTCGTTGCCTGACCTTTTTTAAAATTCGATGACATTATACATACATATATCAAATCAATGATTCATAAGGGTTTCTGTACATTTGTCATGAAGTAAAATATACATACATGTATTGATAACAGTAAGAATGAAGATACCATATGGACAGTCAAACTCGTAAGGTGAATAATACAATATGGACAGTCAAACTCGTAAAGTCAAAAATAAACTTAAAAAGCTATGGCAAAGACAAACATCTGTACGCGAAAAACAGCATAAAAAACTAAAAACTGAGCAATTCTAACCCAAGTAAAAACCGGGGGTGAACTAATGTACTCCGAAAGGGTAAACAGATCCTGCTCCACATATTACTCCCGTCATGTTGGCACTCATACCACATCTTCTTATATTAATGTATAGTAAATTTCATTATTTGAGAACCGTGAACTTTTTTTTAAGCCAACTGTCAATACAAAAAGTACTACCATTTTTGTCATCAAGAAAAATGAAAACAAATCATTGAAATTTCTTTATTTGATATTTACATCTATTTGTTTATGTATGATACATTGTATTCAATCAACCCGTTCGTTGAGGGCGCTGTGATAAGCAAATATGTAAATATTGTAATGGGTTTTGATTTTTTTACGAACTGAACAATTGACGTGAACTATAGTCACATAGCATAATAAATTAAGCTAGTCTTTGTTTACCCTTATATATATCATTCTCGTTCCCAATACCCTTTGGTTACATAAATGTGTTATCATAATGTCAATCCAAACTCGTTTCTGACGTCTCTGTGACTGTGTCCGGTGCTTGTGTTTCAATAAGAACTCCCTAAAATTATAATAAAAGCATTCTTATAATATCTAGATGGATTTAGAAAAACAAATTCATTAAGTTTAATGTGATTTTGAAATATTTTCAGTTTATAATTCCACTAATTCTAAATATAAAATATGGGTTAATGTCACTTTAAGAATTCAAAGCTAAGAACATATCAGTTTAAGAGATTATATCTCATTTTCACGACGTTTATCTCTGGTGTTGTAAGAGGTAAGACAAAATCTTTCCTGCATAATTTGTTTTCAAACAGAGTAATCTTCGAGATGTCATAAAATCTTCAATAGAGCTCTTGAAAATGTGAGAAATATTTGCCACTGGATCATGGTTACACACCAATCCATCCCTCTTCCGGTTTTAAGTTTATTAAAATCTTCTTTTTTTTTTTGTTAAACGCGGATGTTTTATTACCAATGATTTTAACCAACTGTCCTTACAAAAAAAAAGGAAATTGCTATAATGTGTATCTCTTCTTTCATGAAAAATAATGTTTACACCAACACTGCAAATATTGCGGACGCCTGACGCGTCTGGACGCGTTCCAATCTCAAACACAATATGCTCAGTTATTAACATTAGTGTTCCACATTGAACGCCAGCGTTAAAAAATATAACACATTGTGTTCAGTCTTTTAACGCACATGTTCAAGACAAGTGTTCTAAATTGAACACTAAAAATGTTCTAATATTGTAATGGGGAGTGAAAAAATATTTCATCGCTTCAGAGTCAAACAGACGATGAATAAGGGTGATTCGTATTACAATTTGACGATAAATGTATTTTAGCTTTATCAACACAAGCAAATTATAGTTCGTTAAAAAAAATTGAAACATGTTACAAGAGCATATTTAAAAGCGTGCAAATGATTGATTTTTAATATAAATCTTTTTCCTTAACGACTTTAGTTCTTTACTTATACTTTTTAAACAATTTAAATGCGCAAATGCTCATGAAAACGTTGCTATTGTAAATAAAAGCGTTCTGGAGCCGAACATGATGCGTTCAAATTTACATTTTTTCCCGTACGCCATGTGTTCAATCATGTCCGCGTATATAACAGCGCGTGACGTATTTATGTACCGGAAGTTTGGTTTTTGATCGTGATTGAAGAAGCTTCACTGAAGAAAATTAACAACAAAACTTTATTTAACGGGTATGTTTATCGATATCAATAACACATTATACGAACATCATTTTTTTTTTAGTATTAAATCAACAAATTTCTTCTTTGACAGGACACACTGAAGTATAAATGGAAGAAAAATTTATTTGAACACATAACTGTGCTATTATGCCGCCATAATTCGATTAAAAAGTAGGATGTTCTTTGAGAGAATACATTTAAATGATCATGTTATTAACAAAAAATTAACCAAATTGAATGTAAATGTATACGTAAATGTTAAATGATAACGTTAGTATTGTAACTGTGTTCTGGTCTCGAACATGATGCGTTCCAGCTAATCGTTTTCTCTGAACGCCATGTGTTCCAAACATGACGCAACCATTGTGTATAGAAAGCAACAAGAAGATTTTGAACGATTATCTTCACTTTTGAGGATGTAAATTTGTTAATAAAATAAAACCAATGCAATTATAAGGATTTGTCCAAAAATACAAAAAAATGTCATGGCAT
Source organism: Mytilus galloprovincialis (assembly GCF_965363235.1). Lineage (NCBI taxonomy): Eukaryota > Metazoa > Mollusca > Bivalvia > Mytilida > Mytilidae > Mytilus > Mytilus galloprovincialis. The sequence goes on along the minus strand of NC_134850.1, from coordinate 57,648,941 downwards.
TGCACTGTCAAGATAGAAGTTTGTAAAAAGGCATACTGGAACACAAATTAAATTTCTCATTTATATGTTATTAATAGCTTTCTCATTCTTAAATACTTAATTCTTAGTAATTCATTTTAGCAAATGTCCACCGTTGTGCACTTGTTCATGTATTGTAATGCATTCCTATGTTACTTTTATAGGGTACAAACACAGTATTTAGGGGTAATTGTTCGTGCATACCTCGAGAATGAAGAGAAAATTTCGCAGTTCAAGAGATGACTACTTATCCTGCACCATAAAAGTACTATATGTAAGTTTAAGAATTTTTAATAGGAGTGCCCATTGACTTCTGACAAGTTTTGTTATTGCAGATTTATCAATAAAATGTGCACCATTCACTTGTTTACATTAATCATAAAACTATTTGAGCTAAATTCGATATAATTAAATCAATTTAAAGTGGAATTATCCGTATACAGATCATAAGTAAAATTACTACATATCTTCATATGTCTTTGCTGGACACTTTCTATCATCTTTTTTAAAAAGCTATAGAACACTTACTTGAAAATACATGTTTACCACTTTTTAATACATGCATCTTATCTAATAGTGCTGACAAGTATAATGGAATTACAAAAACAAATAAAAGTTTATAATTCTTAAGCAATATCGACATGATGATTAATAATTTGTTTACTCATACACTTTATATTTTACATTCTAGAACTTACGGTTGATGGATAATAAAGTTAAAGAGTAGTTATAACCCAAGGAGACGAATCCTCTAAAAAATGGAAGCTCAAAATCAGTTTTAGGCGACTCAAATCATGTTTAAAAGTACCCAAGGTAGCAGTGTTACATGAACGTTGATTCGACCACTAGCAGCATATACACAGGGTATTTTATGTTTGATATTGACTATCTGAGTGCTATGCAGGCTGAGGATTATTGAAATTATTGGTGATAAACGGGCCATTGACATCAGTATTTTGAAAAGAAATTCAGGACAGTGCTTGACTTAAGAAGTTGCAAACGATGAGTTAAACTGTGTTCATAACATAAGCCACTAGACATTGTGTCACATAACAATTTTAAATATGATGAACATTTTGTTTATGATTTAATATTTGGACACATTTTGCAAAATACAGATGTTATATTATTTAACTTGTCGAACTTGTCATTTTAAAGTTGCTTCAATATTTCACATTGTATTGTACTTTTTTTTAATTCTACCTCTTTTAATCAATTAAAGACGTTTTTAATTAATTAAATTATTTGTTTTACAAGACCACACTAATGTTTCAGAGAATAGAACACTTTTTTTCTGGAACATGTAAAATTGTGTTCCAGTAATATACTCTATGTGTTCTGGATACTAACACATATTTCTGGAACGCAGTCCGAGTGTTCCAGAAGTGTTACAAGGCTTGGAACGCGTAACGGCATACAAATTTGCTCACAAGGACATGTTCCAGATTTAAACACTGGGCGTTCAAGGAGTACACACTATATGTTCAAGAATAACACACATAGCGTTCTTAAGATGCACACATGATGTTAAAAACTGGAACACCAAAGTTAATATTTAGAACACTGTTATGCGTTCCAGATTCAAACACTAGGCGTTCAATGAGTACACACTATCCGTTCAAGAATAACACATAGCGTTCGAAAGATGCACACATAATGTTAAAAACTGGAACACCAATGTTAATATTTAGAACACTGTTACGCGTTCCAGAAGTGTTACAAAAGAGCGTTCAAAAAGTGTTCAGATTCTTAACACTTTTATTTACAGTGAACACGGGTGCTTCGTGTACTATAACGGCCATTACTACACTCTTGTATCAAATCTTTGATTGGTCCGTAGTTGACCTGTTGCAAGGTTAAATGTCTGTCCTTATCCAATATACCCTCCTTTCCCGTGGCAGTCTAAATTTCTCCGACCTAAGGCCTCTATTGCAGGGTCTACTTTTAATTATCATCTAAACTGGGAAATTATTGTCATATAAAAAATAAAAAATAACAAAAATACCGAACTCCGAGGAAAAAAAACTAAACGGAAAGTCCAAAAGCAAATGGTAAAAACAAAAGCTGAACACACATCAAACGAATGGATATCAACTGCCATTTTCCTGACTTGGTACAGGCATATTTTATATAAAAAAAATGGTGGATTAAACCTGGTTATATAAGAGGACATGCTTACATTAGATGTTTCTGCAAACAATCCCCCATGTAAACAAACACAATCATGGTTGTGACAAACAGGAATTCCACCTAAACACCCACAATCACGGTGAGTTAAACAACCTACAATAAAAAAACACATAAATTAGAAAACACGAGACATACCGGAAGTCAACCCGGACACCAAAAAATATGATGTTTAAACAATCTGTTATAGTATGGTGGCCGGTTAAGGCCATTTCTCGTTTTCACGTTTTCTCGTGTTCGCCCTTCATATTCTATAGGGCGAAAACGCGAAAACACAAAATCGCGTTTTCGACATCGCTTTTTCGCGTTTTAGACTTTTCGTTTTCGCCCTATAAAACGGTTGACGTGAGGGCATTGTCCTGAGCCACTTGTATAAGTCTACAGATTGCTTGAAAGCAATCGTATCCCAAAAATCACAATGAGTTAAGATCTGTTAACAATATGTACTTAAAGAAACTCATGCAAAATTTTAATTTTTTAGACATACCGGAAGTCATCCAAGAAATCAATTTTGAATGATACAAAATTGTTTATATTAAACATTTGCAAATCTTTGAATATTTATTGAAAATTAATTATTGATATTGAATAAATACATCAAATGAAGTTTTGTAAGTTGTTCACATGCACTATTTTATATATGACTGAGTTAGAAGATAATTTTGACTTCAGGTTCTCTTAATAGGACAAAATATAAAGGCTGATTGATTAAACTACACAGAGAGCAGTAGCGCTTATACATATTCAAAAGGAGTTTAATTAAATACCTTTACCAAGAGGGGGTAATTCTGTGGAGGAGTTTCGCAATGTTTCATTTCAAGATATATCAAGAGTCATCCCAAATTTTATGTGTAAATGTAATATTCATACGGCAAAAATGTTTCTTGTTAAAATTCTATTGATTAGGCCTAAATGGACATCTCCTTATATTTAAAATGTAATTGTTGTGGGTTTTTTTTTATCAAATAAGAATGGGAGGAGATTAGTAGCAGTATGTACGTGAACAGGCGTATTTATGCCATTTAAGGACAGATCGACCAGTTAACTTTAAAAAAAAAGAGGGTTGGATAGTGGTTTTTTTCTGAAAAAAAACCCTGAATCCCAATTTGATGGAAAAAATTGATCAAGCTCATGACAAAAACAAATATTTCTAAATCCAGATTTTACCCATACCTTATAGTGTTAAATTTTGAAGAAAAAATTGATTGATAGCGTCGAAAAACTAAATAAAAATGTTCTGAATCAGAAAAAGAAATAATACAACACACACCCTTTTTTATGTTAAATGGTTGCTCCCGTGCAAAAATTTCTTGGGAGTTTTAAATAGCATGTAATACTATATACTTACCGCCATGTCCACCGTGCCCCCAGTGTTTAGTTTCGTCAGATTCAATGGGGTTTGCTAAAAAGAACGCGAAAATTATATTGATTATGATTTTTTGTTTTGGATAATTTTACTAACAAGTTAATGAATAACATATTTTATTGTTGAATTACCACTCTATACAATGCAGTTGAGTAGGCCTATATTTAATTAAGAAGGAGTACTAAAATAGATCTGGTAAATTCAAAAAGAAAGAAATATTGTTGAGCTTTATACTTGGTGAAGTATTTCCTCAAAATTCAAAAAGAGGGTTAACTATTACGGGGAAGGGGGCATTTCAACCTTTTGATCATTCATAAAATCGCGCTGTGTATAAACATAATTGATCGGGCACTAACGCGCCATCAAACATATTGATTTACTTTACTCGGAATGCCAAGGCGCTAACGCGACGACAAGCACTTAACAATATATCAATCAATAATTTGTAAGAGTGACAAGATAAAACGAATAATATTTATCAACTAAATCAAACTAACCTTTAGACTCCGTAATGAAGCAAACCAATATAGCCATAAGTAAACAAATCAGTGTTTGTGTTTTCATCATTTCCAGGTTGATGTCAAACAAGTAAATATATAAGTTATCCTAGCAACGAATAAAAATCACAAGTAAACGTTAGTGTTTTTCTTAGTTGCGTTTATAAATGTATCATGTCGTACCACACTTTTGGCTATGGCTAAATCAACACTGAACAATAATGTGTCTGACTGGCGTTATATATACTCCGAGAATTTAAAAACATCCGATTGCTCTCCTCATGCAGTAAATCTACCCATAAGACCGAGTACCCTCTCAAAACAGTAAATCTCCACTAAGGAGTGGATTTATATCAATAATTTCTTAATCTATATAGTTCACCATTCAATCACTCCACTCAAAAGTTCTTCCCAAAGAGGCTATAAATTAGTTTTTCGTTAATATCAAAGGGAATATTAAATAGTATACGACCATGACGTGAGAGTAGAGTACTAATTTGACTTGTGATTTATCAAACAATACTAAAGGTTATGAAAATCAGCATGAGAAAATCAACAAAACATTGACATTTTTGGTTTTATCATAAAATACGGATGTGTTGATATGGAAAATTTACGGGTGTGTTTAAAACTGATTTATTTCGTGGGAAATTCAAATCAAAATAACAAAAAGTTACTACAAATATACGAAGGTTAATACAACATGTACAAGGTCAACAAATGTTATTTTTTTAGCTAACCATTTTAACTAATAATTACACAGAAAGTAACTTGCCGAGTATCAGTATGTTTCGATTCTGAGTATTGCAGTGCAAAACAACACCCTAGTGTTTCTATTTAAGTTGATGCAGTGCAAAACAACACCCTAGCATTTCTGTTCAAGTCGATGCAGTGCAAAACAACACCCTAGCGTTTCTGTTCAAATTAAGTAGTGCAAAACAGAACCCTAGCGTTTCTGTTCAAGTTGAAGCAGTGCAAAACAACACCTTAGCGTTTCTGTTCAAATTGATGCAGTGCAAAACAACACCCTAGCGTTTCTGTTCAAGTTGAAACAGTGCAAAACAACACCCTAGCGTACAATTGTACAAGTAATAACTAGTACAATGTTTACTGAGAAAAAGATAATAACTTGTACAAATCATTATTTTACCTTGGTCTATTTGAAGTTCACAACAAATCATTTCTCTTTTAACAAATAATTTATTACTTAGCCAAAAGGTACAAACTTTCAATGTGCGAGTACATTTTATATAACAAATATATGAGCAAAATTGTTCAGTTTAGTAGTCAAAACTAAAGTGTAAAGATGGAAAACAGTATAAAATAGAAATTTCATGATGAAATAACTAAATTGTGTGATGATGATATAAATCTTCTAATAATTCAATATTTACACGTGAAACATACAGAGAGACTTTTAGTAATGTAAAAGAAGCAAAATTAAGTTCCAAAAAGACTGCACTTCAAAGATACTTCTTAAGGAAGTATAATGTTTAAAGTGTAGCAGGAAAAAGTTATTCGCAAAGGAGACGAAATTATTTGTTAGTGTACAGTAGATGAACGTTACCCTTTGATTAGACCAGCACATTCTAGAGTTGAGCATGGAAAAAGGCATCCACAAAACATATAAAGAGTTTTAAAAAATCCAATATCAGCAGAGAAATTATCAGACTTTTCATTCAGATGTGTGAACAGTGTGTTTTGAAAAAAAAGTCGCTCTGAAACCAAGTGGATCATGCACTACCAAGATCTTCAAATTCAGTGTATTGTACACTTTAAAGACAAAAAGAGCAGCTGGAGTGGCTTACCAACCCTCATATTCTGCAAAGTGATAATTGAAGTGAATGTACGTCTAATGTAATTACAGAACTTAAACTTCTTTGGCCAGAGCTAAAATTGGTGCATGGTAAACCACGTTACCCTCAAAGTCAGGGGTCCGTCGAAAGAGCAAACGCTGAGGTTAACATCAGGAAAGATGTACAATTGCTTTCTTTAAGTAGTGGCCAAGGCCATGTTCACTGCAGCAGTCGGGGTGGCTGTAAGACAGGCAAATGTAAAGACAAAAGATTGAACTTGTTGTGTAATTACAGATGTCATGCTTCCTTGTCGTATGCAAACAAATAAGACTAAGTTATTTAATTGATTAGGATTGACTTTTGTTTCAAATATATGATATTATGTATGCAACTTTTTGTAATGATTTATGTTTGAAAATAAATGGTAGAAGGGTTACAATTTATTTTTGCTTCTTTTTGTAATGATTTATGTTTGAAAAAAAATGGTAGAAGGGTTACAATTTATTTTTGCTTTTAACAGCGTTGTTACTTTCCCCAGAAGTCCGTATTTAAGTGGCATCAAGTTGTTTAGCTTTTGCTCAAGGTGTCATGTGTTAGCTTATGTTATTTCTTTGCGTCCGTCGTTTGTCTGTTAACTTCTAACATTTCAAAATCAATACTAATAAACAATTGAAAAAAAATCCAGACTAGCAAACTCAAAGATAAGAGTTTTAAATAAGAAGAAACAAATATAACTAAAAGATAGTGAGTTGTACAAGTTATTATCTTTTTCTCCACAAAAATTGTTCAGGTAATTACCTGTACAATTATATTTGTACAAGTAATAACCTGTATGGTAGCTTCATACAAGTAATTACTTGTATAAAATGTTTGTACAAGTAATAACCTGTACAAAATAATAAAATGTACACGACATTATCAATGGTTTGCGATTTCACCACTTAGGTAATAATTATGTCAATGGGTCAATAATTTTCATCATTCGATTAGATGTTTGTATAAATGCTGTTTTATCGTTTAAAATCAAGTCAAGATGGGAAAAAAAATGTGATAACTGAGGAAATGGAGGAATATATGTCAGAATGCCAGTTATGGTTTAACCATGAAATATGTTTATCATAGTTCAGATATTTACAAGACTACAATTGGGGTGTTTTTGAAATCCAAGCTGCACATCTGTACCCATAAACCCATGTTGACGCCCCCTCTCCCACTGGCCACAGGGGCGGACCCAGCCATTTTAAAAAGGGGGGTTCCAACTATATGCTCCCATTCAAATGCATTGGTCGTACATAGAAAAAGGGGGGTTCCAACCCCCGGAACCCCCCTGGATCCGCCAATGGGCCAGTGTCCAGATCAAAACGCAAACTTTATCCGGAGAGGTTAAGCAAAGGGACTTGTACGTGTACGTCTATATATAAATGATCATAAATTGTAGGAGTGAAATATGGAAAGCCAACGGGGTCAAAATTCTTACTTCGTAACTTGTCAATTTGTAACTTGTAACTGTGTAATTTGTCAATTTGTATATTGCTGTTTAGTAACTTGTCGATTCTTAAATTGTCAATTTGTATATTGCTGTTTTGTAACTTGTGATTCGTTAAATGTCGATTCGTAAATTGTCAGTTTGTATATTGATGTTTTCAAGGATTTGTATAGTAACTTACTATACAAATCCTTGATGTCTTGTAACTTGTCGATTCGTAAATTGTCAATTTGTATAATTATTGATGTTTTGTATCTTGTCAATTCGTTAAATGTCGATTAGTAAAAGTTGTCAACTTGTACATCACTACATGTATTGATGTTTTGTAACTTGCCGATTTGTAAATTGTCGATTTGCGTATTGATATTTTGTAACTTAATTGCCGATTTGTAAATTGTCAATTTGTGTATATAAAAATGACACAGTTACAAGTTACAAATTGACAAGTTTCGAAGTAAGAATTTTGACCCTGTTGTTTTTCCATAGTGAAAAACCCCTGGTGAGGGAAAACCATTACGTCATCGATCGTATTAGTTTGGCGTTGAGAAGTACACGTCACATGATAGGACATTGACGTGTGAGGCGGCGGTTAAAACAAGAAGGTAATAACGTGTGGTTTCTATTTTTTTCAAGCGAAATATTTGCGAATGAAGTTATATATGTACAGCGACTAGAGAATATGGCAGAATCAAAAATCATATGTTACTTTTCAATTCAAGGGCAGTAACCAAACAACAGGTCGTCTGATTCGTCTGAAAATTTTAGGGCGGAAGATCTCAACCTGATAAACATGTTTACCCCATGTAAGATTTGCTGCATCAAAATGCTTTTAGCTTTCAGAAATATAAGCCGAAAACTGCATTTTACTTCTATGTTCTATTTTTAACCGTGTCGGCCATCTTCGTTGGCGGGCTGGATCATCGGACACATTTTTCTAACTAGGTATACCTTTATGATGATTTTGGCCAATTTTTTTTATAAATTTAAATTTGGCCCTAAATTTGGCCCAGTAGTTTAACATGTTTAAATGGAGAAGATTTTTGTGAAAGATCATGACGACGGTGATTAATGAGAAGAAATATTTTTTTAGACAGCTGAGTACTGATTTAGATGGTTTATAAAAACACCAATGTTATTTTTTACATGTTAAATGTGCTATATTTTCTGATTGACTCCGTATTTTCATAGCTAAACCGGCAATAGGTCCAGATATTATTGTAATGTTTATTAACGTACACGAAGTTTTTGACACAATTTTACCAAAAAATGAAACGAAAGACATATATGATTTTTATGTGATTTCTTGATAGATATGTAAACAGTTGCAGAAAAGGTACCACTCCAATGGAATTTATGGATTAGTACATATTAGTTCATTATGAAATAGTGTCTTTGTCCATAAAATTTTGTCACCTCCTTCTGGACAATATTTCACTATGAAATTCTGTTCATAACAATACTTCACTATGAAATACTGGCTTTGAAAATATTTTTTAATCAAATTATTACACAATTAGAAATTACTATTATAGTACACAAGCATGCAGCATGCATATTTTTAGATTTGTAACTGAAATGGTTTTGTATGGCAAGGAATTTATAGTAAATTTTACTAATAGTGAGTTTCAAATTTGCATAGATACATTACAAATTATGGTTAATTGTAGATTAAAGAATTGTTTAACCTAAAGTATATGTTTCATTGTATTACATTATAATCAGATAATGTACCAATATACATGTAAGTAATGTACTGACAATCACTTATTTTGTAAATATATATGTACACAGGCACATGTCGCATGAAAAAAATATCCTACATTATATACCATTTCTTACATGAATATATGTTGATAACCTTCCCTTCACGAGACAAAATTCCATGACAATCTGTCTATGAAATATTGTCTCAATACTCACAAAATATAACCAAAATATAACCTCCCTTTAGTTTAACAGGACAAAATTTAATATTTTTCATCTGTGAAATATTGTCTCAATTCACACAAAATATAACCTCCCTCTAACAAGACAAAATTCCATAGTATTCATCTGTGAAATATTGTCTATATACAGACAAAATTTCACTATGAATATAAAACTTCCTTTTTTGTCCTTCTCTGGACATTTTTCCATAGACGAGGACAATATTTCATGATACATAGTTATGAAATATTGCCTTGTGGTCATGGTGGTACAATATTTCATAGGACAATATTTTGCTTTACAAAGGGTCTGTACATCATTTGTAAATGTTCAAAAAATGTATTTTGCCTTTTGCAAGGCTAGATTTCTGTCCCTATCCAATATTATATCCTCTTTTTCCTGTGGCAGTGTTTATTTTCCCGCCCTACAATCTAATTGACCTCTTTCACAAGAAGTAGGCTCTACCTATTTTATTTATTTTTAATTTGTTCATGTCCTGAACATTCATGAAATGTTTGCCACAAGATGTTAAGTACACAGATGTAACAAACAATCAATCAATCCTGTGATATATGTAGATATTTATGCCAGATATATTTTTTTTCAACAGATATAAGAGATGATGTTCATGTATGGACTGAAATCAGCATTTGCAGGAATGTTCCCGCATCCTGTACAAGAAATGTCATGTAAGGGTGATATGTTTTACAAAATACCTCAACAAGAAAATAAAGGAAAACATGGAAAACACATCGAAAACTATGGTAAGTAATAAGTAAGACCTTGATTTTCAGTGAATGGGCAGTTCTGAGTGCTTAATCATGTTAATATGATATACAAATTAAAGAAGACAGCTCTCCTAAAATTTGAGATTAAATGCCTTGGAAATAAAGAACTAACGTTTTCAGTGAGACCTTCAAAATAAACAATCATCATGTATACCCCATACCATCTGTAAGCTATAAAAGACCGGAAATGACAATTGCAAATCATTAATTGGACAAAAAAGCTTAAGTTTATCTTCTTTTCACATATTTCAGAGTAAACTGTAACAGAAATTAAACAGATTCAAATTATCAGCCTAAAAGAGGGGGGGGGGGGGGGGTAGGAGGGGTCCTGATCCCGAAATCACGGGCTTAAAAACACGAAATCCTGAGGTCCAGAATTTAAATAATGTTAAATCCCGGATCCCGAAATTTGAAAAAAAGAATTCCCGGATCCCGAAGGGGTAAATCCTGAAATCCTGAGCTTAAAAACACCCGATCCCAGAGTCCCCATAAAGGTCCTATCCCCCCTCCTAAAAGACACTTTGAAGTATTTTAGTACAAAATTGACTGCATATTAATCCGTAAAACTCGGAGAAATTACATAAATTAAAACGAGAAGAGATACATGTACATGTATGCAGTGGCAGGTCCAGATTGGTCAATCCCTTTATCTTGGGTTTGGGAACCCCAATTTGAAAATGGCTGGATCCGCCACTGTACACAATGTATGTATGGGATGAATTATAGAAAATCTTTTATAGAGATGAAAGACAACAAAAATTATTAAATAAATACATTAGTTGTATTGGTGGATCTTGTCTGTTGTTGTGAAACACAAATTTACGTGTCCAACAAAGTAAATATTTCGTATAGGGTTGAATGCAGAATTTCACAAAACAATGAAATCAAATATCCATGAATAAAAGTTTTGTTTTCTCAGTCAATAAAAATTGTTTTCCACAAAGATAAGTGTAGTCTCAGTAATTATTTTGATTGCATTATTTAAATTATAAGTAAATATAAAAAAAAAAGAAGATGTGTTATGATTGCCAATGAGACAACTCTCCACAAGATACCAAAATGACACAGAAATTAACAACTATAGGTCACTGTACGGCCTTCAACAATGAGCAAAGCCCATACAGCATAGTCAGCTATAAAAGACCCCGAAATGACAATGTAAAACAATTCAAACGAGAAAACTAATGGCCTAATTTATGTATAAAAAATAAAAGAAAAACAAATATGTAACACATAAACAAACGACAACCACTGATTTACAGGCTCCTGACTTGGGACAGGCACATACATACAGAATGTGTCTGGGTTAAACTTGTTAGGTGGGATCCCAACCCTCCCCCTAACCTGGGACAGTGTTATAACAGTACAACATAAGAACGAACTATAAAAGTCAGTTGAGAATAAAGGCTTAACTCATCAGATGGATAAAAATACAAGTGGAAGTGGATGGGTACTTGTACATCCCAACAACAAAAACACACTAGGTACAGATCTGAGAGTACTTGCAGTTAACTGACAGCTAGTTTAAAGCCTCTAACAACTTATAAAAACAAAAGCATTTTTTTTAGCCTTTACTACAGCATACATACATGTACACTAACCAATTATTAAATTTAATAAAAAAAAGATATCAATTAAATGACTAATTTTTTTCATCCTATGATAAAAAATAATCCTTTGATATCCTATCTAGCATAGGGAATATAACTGTTTGGGAAAAATCACAAACAAAAATATATAGTAAAAAATACTGTTTTAAACACACAGCCTTCAATTTTTAGCAAATAAGTAGTAATTTACCTTCATTTGTTTTAAAGGTAGTTTTGGGGTTGTAAATGCCAAGTCATTATACATATTATACTGGAACCTAATATCAAGCACCTCAAAAGATAAACAAACTTTTGACAGTTATATTTATGAGGGTGTTAATGATTTCAGAAATAGCGTTGTATCTGATTTTTATTAATGGTCATGTCCTATATGCTATGGTGTTTATTTTAGCTCCAAATCTAACAGAAGAAATAGACGATGGAAATGAAAACAATAACAAGTCACCAAGTGAACCAGACGATATTTCATTCTTTGTAACAATTACAGAAAATTCTAATTCTACAACTGTTACTATCATACAAAATGACTCCATGGAAATGGTCAGGAACGTTATAAAAGAAAATTTAACTCATGTCAAACATAATGAAAAAAGTGACAGTTACAAATCTAAAGATAGAACTGTTACTGTTCTTTGGTATAAAACTGACAAGTTGGTTGTCTGTGGAAATAAAGGAGATCGTTCAAGATGGCTACGATGTTTAGTAAGCAGCCTAAAACAGTTTGAAAATAATCAAGGTAGTGTGTAGTAGGATAATTTTCAATGTTTATAAAACCAATGCTCAAATTCAATGATGTTTATACATTGTATCTTGTAACATTTGTTCTCAGCTTTTTAAGATGCTTTCATGAGTTTAATGATAAACATAATAAGTTTCTTTTACGGTAACTTTTGCTGTATTTTTCTATAAAAGATATAGGAATATATTTATGACATGACAATTGTGAAACCTCAAATGAAAGTAGTTTCCAGTATTTTTAAAGATAAAGATGGCATGAAATGCAATCAAAACCCTATGGTACTGACAAGATATTCAAAGCTTCTAAGGTTTATCACTATCTTTGAAATACACACAGTATAGTGCATTGATCTTAAAATTCTATAAGTTCTATCTATAAACATTTCTAGAATTTTATCAGTGAAATATATTTATGCTCAGATATTCAAGTCTCAAAATGAAGTTCTATTTACAGTCAAGAAATTACATAACTTTTGCTAGGTGCAGAAATGTAATATTTGTTCTAAAAATAGAAATGATGTCATTGTTACAGTCGTCTCTAAAAATCTGAGTTATCTATATAGCTAGTGGGCAAGAAAGGGCTTCAAGTGAAATTAAATGTCCACTAAAAATCTGAGTTATCTATATAGCAAGTGGGCAAGATAGGGCTTCAGGTGAAATTAAATGTCCACTAAAAATAAGTTGGTTAACAGTAATTGGGTTAAAAAGGTTTATGGGGATGTTATAATGATTTCAAAAATAAAATTATATTTGTTTTGATTGAGTGTTGCTCACTGATGTTAATTTCAGGTCCAAATCAAAATGAAGAAATTGATGGTGGAAATCAAAACAATAGCAAATCATCAAGTCAACAAGATGATATTTCATCTTTTGTAACAATTACAGAAAATTCAGAAGAAATAGACGATGGAAATGCAAACAGTAACAAGTCACTGAGTCAATCAGAGGATGTTTCATCTTTTGTAACAATTACAGAAAATTCAGAAGAAATAGAAGATGAAAATGCAAACAGTAACAAGTCACTGAGTCGATCAGAGGATGTTTCATCTTTTGTAACAATTACAGAAAATTCTACAACTACAACTGTTACTATCATACAAAATGACTCAACGGAAATAGTTAGGGACGTTATAAAAGACAATTTAACTTTTGTCAAACATAATATAAAAAGTGACAGTTACAAATCTAAAGATAGAACTGTTACTGTTCTTTGGTATAAAACTGACAAGTTGGTTGTCAGTAGAAATAAAGAAGATCGTTCAAGATGGTTAACATTTTTAGTGAGAATCCTTAAACAGTTGGGAAATAATCAAGGTACGTAGTGTGTAATTTATATGACCAAACTCATAGATGTTAAGATATTGTAACATTTGTTTTCAGCTTTTTGGGGAAGACGGCTTCAAGCCGTCAATCCCCTATGGGGTTGACCATAGTGACATTCCCTCACATCATTCATTTTGTTTTTATAGTGTGGAAAACCCCCCAACAAATCTTACTAAGATTGAAGAGAAGGAGACCCAGAATTGAATAGTTTGACTTTAAACACTTTTTTTACACATTTCCCTTCTGTTTCTCACGAAATTATCGTATCTTGAGCTCTCCTTTACACTTCATGTTTCTTTTACAATCCGGAAAAATCAGTATGACGAGATATTCTAAATATATCCAACCCACATTGTATTTTATAGTGACGTCATTCTTGGAATGCCACACTACGCAGAAGCAGGGATATCCTTCACTGGTTATTTAAATCATTCTCAGAGATCGTGCACTAATTACACATTGGTATTTGTTAAATTTAAACATAATAATGTTTGCTGTAGATGATTCAAACATCAACATGCAATACTTTAATTTGTAGGTGAACAACTTTCAAAGTAAACAAAGATCGTGGGGATACATGAGATAGGGGAGAGAAACGATTTTATTCATTTTTTTTCTGTAAAAATTCTGTTTTGAGAATCTTCCTCCAATTCAGGAGCACCTCAATTGTTGAGTAATTATCCACTAAAATAAAAGTTAATGTATCTAAACACTTAAAATGTGACATTTCATTGGATTAGTAGTCTTCCATTAAAACTAAATTTTTGTGTACCAACATAATGATTGTAATGGTAAAAAAAAAAAAAAAAAAAAAGTTGCATTTTGTAGTTTAAACCTATTTATTCATGAAATTTACAAATATTTCAAATTTAGCATTTGGAAACAAGCTTCACACAGTTTACATCAATCATATTGTTTTTTTATTAGTACCTGTTTCCCTTTGATGAGAGTTGTAACTGGGAACTTTATCAATGGAAAGTTAAAACTGAATAGATTTTTCAGTCTAAACTTTCTTAAGAAAAAACTTAAAAATCTAAGAGTACTGTCACAAAAATGGAAAATGGCCCTAGCCCGCAGTTCAGTGGTACACAATTAAGATTTCAAAAAACATTGTAGTTGTTGTGAAATGACAGAATTCAGTTGAAATTTAGATAATTAACTATCAACTTTAATCATATGTTTAGATTTAGAAGATGCAGATCTCTTCCATTGGTCCAAATTGAATCCCAAACTAAGGAAACGAAATTACATTAAACAACAATTGATTTCAATATCGTCAACCTTTCTACATGTTCTAGCTGTTCTTTTTTTCATTCTTTATATGAAGACTATCAAAAGATACCCCCCCCCCCCCCCTTTTCCAAAAAAAATAATTAAATAGAAACAAGGGCCGTCTTTCCCCTCAGAGCTATTCAGCTCTTTGATTTTATGAGTTTATTGATAATTGTCTTGGTTTATTTGCCACAAAGTACTCTTTTTCTATTAAATGTAATGAAACAATAAATAATGCTTTGCATCAAGTTTCCCCTTGGTATATGTACAAAATGGTCTATCTCTATTATTCATTATATCTAGTTTTGATACAATTGAAGTTTGAAAAGTTTGTACAAAAATGGCTACAGAAGGGGTCATAAACCTTAAGACAGTCAGGGGTACTACTTGTACAAGTGTATTTTATTTACTTGAAGAAGTGAAAAAAAATATACACATATAAGTAAATAAATAATGTTTGAATAATCTCCCCTTAATTTTCTGAAAAATTTACTTGTACAAGTAAATTTTTCTTATAATCCCACAAAAATCCTCAAGTTTTGAGATGTAATATCATGCCTTTAATGATTTTTCCCAGGTTTGCTCAAATTTTTTCATTAAAGTTCAATGTTTCATCTCATTAATTTATCAAAGAAACTGATTGAGCAAAGATCTTGTATATTTGCGCAAGGCAATCAAAAATTGCTCCTTTGGGACTTGTAAATGAGCTGTGTTAAGAAGATAACAGACAAATGGGACTTTCATTGTCCATGAAATTACACTTGAATGATTTGTAAAGACATCTGCAAAGGGTACATAATTTAAAATTCTATTAGAGCAAAGAAATCTTCAGAATTCAAGAAAAGATGAAAGGATGATTTTTTTACCTATACAAGTAAAAAAATCTGAATGCGGAAGGGACATAACTCAGCCATTTTTTTTTTTACCTATACAAGTAAATAAAATTCACTTGTATAAGTATCCTACAAATTTACTTATATGTGTATATTTTTTTTTACTTCTTCAAGTAAATAAAATACACTTGTACAAGTAGTACCCCTGACTGTAAGATGTAAAACATTAAAAAGAAGGTGAAATAAAGAAGATTTAATACTGTCGCTGTAAGTTTATAGGATCTTGCATTGGGAAAACCCATCAAATAGGACAGATCAAGAATATTAAAATAGTTTTAATATTAGTTTATTTTGAAGTATTTGATTTAAATTTAAAAAAATGAAGTATTATAATGTTTTGCCCAAAATTTTGACTTACAATATTTAAATAACATAATATCCTTTTAGTTTCTTACTCCATACCTGATAACTCAGAAGAAAGAGAGTCATTGGAAAGATTACATCGCCATTGTTCAGAACATAACTTGGAAATTAGAGGAAACCCCAGAAAAGATGGAAACTGTTTTTTTGCTGCTGTCAGTAGTCAGATTGAGAGACTTAATCTCCAACACCATTTTAAACTTGATAGCATTGATCCACAGTACCTAAGACAGAGATTTACAGACTTTATAAGAAACAACAGAACCATTCTGGTAAATGTATGTAGAAATAAACAGAAGTTGGGTTTGGTAATCATTCACTGACTGTTCTTAAATATAGATGTAAGAAGATGTTATTTGAGTAGTTATTGAGTACCAATGAAATGAATGAGGCAACTCTATCCAAGTCACAATTTGTAGAAGTAAACCATTATAGGTCAAGGTACGGTCTTCAACACAGAGCCTTGGCTCACTCCGAACAGCAAGCTTTAAAGGGTCTTAAAAATTACTAGTGTAAAACCATTCAAAAAAAGAAAACCAACAGTCTAATTTATATATAACGAGAAACACTTATGAACCACATGTACATCAACAAATGACAATTATACTTATACTCAGATTTTTGTTCTAAACATTCCTGTGTTCCAGCTAGGATTTCAAAAGGGCAGGGTGCCAATCCTGAAAAAGGGTATTTGACGTGTGATATAATATGAAAAGGGCAATTAGTATGGCGTTCATTATCACTGAACTAGTATATATTTGTTTAGGGGCCAGCTGAAGGACACCTCCGGGTGCGGGAATTTTTCGCTACATTGAAGACCTGTTGGTGACCTTCTGCTGTTGTTTTTTTCTATGGTCGGGTTGTTGTCTCTTTGGCACATTCCCCATTTCCATTCTCAATTTTATGTTTTAATAAAGATATTTATCAAACATTGTATGATTCTTGAGGATGATTTATAGAAGATTTGTCACATTTCCAGTATGCTATTTTCTCTAGTCCATTCAATCTACATGTAGCATACATTTGACCCTAACCTTGAAGTAATTGCAACAGATGTTTTTTTTAGTTTATTATTCCCCAAATATACACAGAAAAAAGTCCCATAAAATCTAACTTGAGGAAAACTAAAAAATAATGATTTTAAAATTCCTATGGTGATATGCATTGATATGGGAGATAACTCTGCAAAAAAGGCACAAATATCAATACTAATTAATACAAAAATATAACTTTACCGCTTCTATTCGACAGAATGTATTGATTCTTGATATTTTAGCCATCTTTTGAGTATAACAAACAACTCTAAAAGTGTTTTCATTGTTATAATGATTATTGATTTTGTTAGGCGGCTTACTTATGTAGTGTTTTCATATCTTTTATCAAGCTACAACCTAGATTTCATAATTCATAGTTTGACAATTTATTAGATTTTTCAGCATGTCAAGGTAAAGAATCTCAAATTGAATAAAACTAATTAAGCATATATTCTTTTTGTGGTTTAAAGTTTCTTTAAACAAGATAGATGCTGAACAAATATACTTTACAGATATAAACAATTCCAAACATTCACATTATTTTTTCAAAATGGTCACAAAGCCATAAATTTGCAATTTCTTTAAGGCCAACTAAAATTAATTAGTAGATTTTCATCCAAATTTTTGAAAAAAAATGGGGTGGGTGGGAGGATCGATATCGATTTTATATTTTTATTTTTATTTCTTATGAAACCCTCTTGTGACGTGTTCTTCGTATATGCAGGTGTAATAATAAGCTTATATTATGTATAAACATGTATACAGAATCGTCATAATTTCAAATCTTAAATAAAAATCTCTGATTGGCAACCACTATTCTACCATGATGTAATTGCTGCTTTAGAAACCTATTTTTAGTAAACAGCAAAAACATAGAGAAATGCTCTCTTCAGTTGGACTACCTTCACCAAATTTATTAGTCTTTCTAAGCGATGTTTTTTTTTTGTCTCCACAAAAGGAAACAAATATGCATTGGTATGCAACAAAAGAATTATGAGTACAGAATAAAATGAAAACTCAAACCGTTTTGAATATAATCATGATAATAAGGTTATGATTCTTCTTATAGATGCAAATATAATTAATATGTAAAACATGAACTTAACAAAAAAGAAGAAGTTGTTTAGTGACTCTATTGAGGGTATTGGGACAGAAGGCAACAAAAACAGTAGCCATGGGTAAATCTAAGTGTATGTTTGACGACTTTTTGAACTCAATATACTGTCATAAATCTAACAAGTTCGTGCTTGTGTCAATTTGTTTAATCAAGTTATGTTTTTGTACCAATGTGTACCATGATTCATGCTCTTTGGATATAATTCACAGTCAAAAATCCTGCCACGAAGTCATTTTATTAATAAAATAATCAACGGTTTTCTAATCACAGAAATTTGTGTCATGCAACAATTTACGTTCTTGGCACAACGTAATACTTGTAACCCGATTATTTCATGCCTTTCTCGTAATCAACCTCTAATCTCGGTAGATGACAATTTTGTCATGATAGCGCTGCAGAATCATTTACAGTCAGGATTCTACTTCGTCAAAATTATCTCCCCATTACGCCAGTTCATTTTCACAATCGTAGAAATGGAAGCCATTGTAGGGATGACGCGCTACCAATTTTGCTCTTTGAAACCGATAAATTTATCCACATTGCACCATTACGATCCTTATATATCAGTTGTATTTTAAAAGACAAATGTGTCAACTAGCTAATGAGCATCAGTTAATGATCTTGTCTGCATTGATTCCAATTAAAACTATTGTCTGATCGGTTGTCAGGTGGAATTTTCGAAAATTCATAAACATTTAAAAAAATTCTAATTAAATATTTTGTGGAAGGGCAGACTAGATTTTTTTAGTGGTTGAAGACTATAAACCCTAGTTATCACACACAAAAAAATATAATTTTTCGAAGATATGCATTTTCATCATCCAACTTGAAAGACTGTCGTCAAGTACTTTTAGTAAAAAAAAAACTATTCGAATCCACCTACTCTGTTTTTGTGATTCATTTGATAGGTATTTCACTTGACCCATATATTGCATCTTTTAGTACTGTGATTTTTTTATGTTATAAAGTCAACCTGTAGCTTTGATATATAAAAATAATAGAATCTGAAGCGAGACGATGTATGAAATATTCTTGATTTGTTCGATATCAAGACAAAATATTCAACTCAAACACGCCCTAACACTCGATTTTCTCCTTTCGATACTATTGTTACTCATTTTTTGGAATTTTTTCTTGAGTCACATAATGGAAGGGCAGACACGAAAATTACTGAACTGAAAGATTGATATGTTTTCCGTTTGTGGTAATTTTTTTTTTTAAATCGGAGGTTATGCATTTTTTTCATCCAACTTGAAAGATACCCATGTCGTCGACTTGATATCTAATTGTTCTGCTTAACTATGTACTAGATAAATTGAAAACTTATGCAAATGGTGTTTTTAAAATAAAACACTTCGTAATTGAGAAGAAAATTGTAATTTTGTATGTTTCTATTAACTTTTAAAATTTATGTCACTATAGTAAACATTACAGTACACATTTATCGCCTTCTCTAACAAAGAGCTTTGATTCTTTTGTTCTATTTCAACCGGGTTTCCGACTGATTTATTACTCGAAGAAATACGAAAATCAAAATTTTAAACAGGAAGTTGTGAAGGAAACGAAATTTTGGACGTTTACCAGGAACGGATATGAGCAAAATCTGGAAATCGTAAATTTTTTGAAATAAAAAAAATCGGGGCGGGACTATTTCAGAGGGGTGGCCGGGGATGAAAATCTATCAATTAATTTTAATTGGCCTAATGCAAAATGTGCAAAAAAAAAAAAATGCCAATAACACTTCAGTTTTGTCATGTTTGTACATTTCATGAGCAGAAGATTATATTATGTATTTTCAATACGAACTTATAATCCCATCAAAGTATCATATTTTACATGAATTTTAAGAAAATCAACCAAAAACTGAAAAAAGGGACTCATTTTTGCAGAGTTATCTCCCTTCCCAATGTTAATTTCCATATAAGAAATTAAAAATGCAAAATTTGAGTTTTCCTCAAGTTAGATTTTATGGGACTTTTTTGGGGGCTTAATGCTATAGATTAGAAGTAAAACATTTTCTGTTGCAAATTGTTTGAGGTTCAAACTTGGTTTGATTTGACCACTATGTAATTATAAGTATGGGTATTATGTGTTCAAGCTTCTTTTAATATTTTAAAGATAAAATCTAGACCAATCTTTAAATATAAAAAAAAAAGAATTGTAGAATGACTTAGAGACCAATTGAAACAGAAATTAACATCTATAGTTCACTGTACAGCCTTCAACAATGAGTAAAAGTTTTCTAAAACCCATACCTCATAGTCAGCTATAAAAGGCCTCGAAATGACAAATGTAAAACAATTCAAACGAGAAAACTAACAGCCTGATTTATGTACAGAGTAAATTATGAATGAAAAACAAATATGATTTAAAGCATTTTTGGTAAAGGATACTTATAGAAAATTAAAAATACGATACATGTACGTCATTTATATTCATTTTACAGTGTAACCCTGATTGTGTAAGTTAACTATTCTAAAAACAATGAGACCAGATTTCTGCTAGAAAACAGACGTATAAACAAAGAAAAACAACAAAAAATAACAAATGGAAAAGAAAGCCTAATAGTTAAACTTGGTACAGGTTAAAAATGGGGTTGAGTTTTGGGTGGCACAGACCTCTGCCTTTAATATGCCATATGTCGTAAAAGTAATACATTGCAGAGACTTTTCTGTAGTATAGGAATTAATAAAACGGAACATTAATATAATCGGGTCATGTACCATTAATGATATGACACTACTTGAATATATACACTTTTTTATGCCACCTCTGTATCAGAGGGGGCATTAAGCATGATAAGTTTATCCCTTGTCCGTCAGTACATCCATCCATAGGTCCCAAAATTGGTTTCTGTTCTCTAACTTAAAAATGTCTCAACCAAATGTTATGAAACTGATATGCAACGTTTAATACCACAAAAAACAGATGTAGATTGAATTTTAGTGGTGAAACTCAAACTTTTCTAAAGTTTTATACCCCTTTACAAAAGGAAACATTGCTGAATTGTTCGTTTCAAGTCTCTAACTTATATTTGCCCCAACCAGATGTTACAAAACTCATACACAATGCTTACTGCTTTATACACAAAAGGAGTTTATATTATTCATTTTAATATGATGTTACTTTAATTGAAGGAGACTGATGTGAAAATTAAGGATATTGTTGGTGACATTGACGAATACTGTGATGTAATGGAAAAAGATGGACAATGGGCCGACCATGTTGTTGTAGATGCTATGGCTAGAATGTTAAGACACGATATCAAAATATTACAAAGTACTCCAAGTTCTGATGATATAAAAGACAGATTTTCATTGATAAAGGGTAGTGAGCAGCCTAGCGGGGATCCATTGGTTATTGGTCATATTTTTGAGTGCCATTATGAGTCTTTACAGATAAGAGGTATTGATATAAAGTTGGTTTTTATCTTTCATCATTTTGTGCCCGCCATAGCTGGCACTAAGTTTTACCCTTGTCCGTCTGTACGTCTCATAGTTGATTTCCTTTCTCCAATTTTAGTTTGCCGTAACCAAATGTTATGAAATCTATACACAATGGGTATTACTACAAAACATAGATCAAGTTTGAATTTTGGTGGTGTCACTGTAATAATTCTGGAGTATTGCTCCTTTATAATTTGAAAAATTGCTAATTTTTTCTTTTCCGTTCCCTAACTTTATTTTATGAAACTTTAACACAATATTTATTATCACAAACTCAGATTATAAGTAAAAATTTGGTAAGCATCACTTTTACAGTTCTTACAGGTGTATTTGATAATCATATAAGCTATTTAACATTCTAATATGACGTGCTTCTTTAGCTTTGTAAACAATACTGTGATAAAATTCTCGATAAAATATACTTAGCGCAGACTCAGAGATATACATAAAAATGGCTGTTACAATATACTTCCCACGTAAATCTACATGTATTGGAACCTATTTGCAGACCCTTTGCCGATTTTATTGTTTTAAAAAGTGCAATTAAAAAAAGACAAAATAACTTTTATTCTTATTCGTATGCATAATAAAAAGAAGTAATGCACAAGAGCTCGGAGAAAACAACAAAATAAAAATTAAATAAAATTCCGCGAAAGTCTATTAATCTTTTTGGCGCATTTAAGTCATTTCAAAACAGGACGTCATACAAATGAAACCGCTAAAGTTGAAAGTTTTCTGTCACGTGAACCATCGGAATTCATATAATATTGTATTAAAACTGATTTTTGAGGTAGGTTTTTGTTTTATTTTCTATTCTATTGCATTATTCGCATATTTACTCATTTCAGTAAGTCGACATGGCGGCTCCTTAGTTACAAAATGTCAACTTTGGATTTGACGGAAGCTTACGAGAAAAACATGTAAATTAAAAATGGCAAATGTTGGGTTTGAGAATTTAAAGAATTAAAAAGTTTTTTTCTAGCAGTTATTTACGAAATAACCTATGCAAGCTACATGTTTATAAAAATATTTGAGCTTTATCTAACAGGGAGTAAAAAAGAACAGCCACACACACAGCATACTCACCCTCGCTTCAGTTTTTTAATGACCGTATTTGTCCTATTAGAATCGAAATAATTCATGGAAGCCATAGATTGTTGGAAATTTACACATGGCCTGGGCTGTGATATTCGTTAATTTTATACCTCGCTAACGCTCAGGAAATTTGAATATCACGGCCCAGGCCATGTGTAAATTTCCAACAATCTATGGCTTCCATGAATTATTTCTTAAGTAAAAAAAATTGTACCAGTTTACAGGTTCTCAAAGAATTAAAAATATTACACAAGAAGATGTATCATTTGTACTATGTTTTTTGGTCAAATAGAAAATCAATGAATGATTTTTATGTTTCATTTACACTTACAGGAGAGTTTGGGGATAATCATCAGGAGTACCAGGAATCTGAACCAACTAACTACCTCAATACAATGTAAGTTGTATGTAAAGAACAATGAAAACATTGTGTTTTTTATCAAAGAAAACAATTAAATATACTTCTTGGACTTGAGATACTTCGTTAACTAATTTGAAGTATCACAGATTACCACATATATTTTTCATTTGTCGTTCATGACTTTGCCACAATCTCCTTCTTTTCCATGATTACAACATTGTGGAATGAGAATTGTCGAAAAAATAGCCACACAACTGGTTCACAAAGAGGATACATGCATCAGTCTTCATGCTTAACCACAGGCCCACCAGTCCAGGCTTGTAAAATTGATGTCGGGCCTGTAAAAATCAGGTCTACAGGCCAATAGAGTTTATCCAAAATGTATGTAAGGTTGAGCCTTGGGCCTGTAGATTGAAAACATTATCCTGAGGACTAATACATGATTATCATTCAACAGGAGCAGAGATCAGATCTTGATAGGTTCAAAAGCATTCAGTCCTAATTTTTCATTATAGTATTCTTTTTGTTGCTTTTAATTGGTTTTTGGGTAAAGATTGCATAAAATGCAATCAAAACCCCATGTTACTGACTCTAAATCTTCCAATGCTTATCACTGCCTTTTTGATACACAAAATATAGTGCATTGATCATAACTTTCTATACATACTATCCATGAATATTTCCAAAAATTTATCAATGTAATATATGCTCAGATATTCAAGTCACAAAAGGGTGTTGCCCCTATCAAAAAAAATACATAAGTTTTACAAGGTGCAGGTATCTAATATCGGTTCTAAAAAATATAAATGTCGGATGTTGTTAAAGTCATCTTTGAAATTATCTCCCTTTGTCCAGAAATTGTAGTTGAATTAAAACCAATGCTTTATTGACAATGCAATATTTAATTTTACTATGAGATTAAACTATATTCTTAACCAGATACAATGCTCATTGTTACAGGTCTTCAAAAGCAAAAACAAGTAAAGAACAGATAGAAGTGAAAGGTAATAATTCCTTTGGTCATGTTTTTTAGTATTGTCATATTATTGGCGTGGATGGACAAAGTCCTTAACTGGATAATAGGATGTTGGTGTTATCAATTAATGTTAACAGCAGAACAAGATCTACAAATATAACATGTATAAAGTCAACATACTGTAAAATCAGAAATTATACGTACATTCGTTATTACGATTTTGTCATTTATGTCAACAATTTATGCAATTTTTTGTTTGTGGTTGAGAAAAATCCTGTTTAAATGATATACCAAATTTCAAAAGCGAGTTTTAATAATTGAGATGTATAACGCAATAATTTCTGAATTTACAGTAGATGAAAGTATCAGTCAATATCTTATAAAACTTTATATTTATTTTTAAAATTGAGAATGGAAATGTATCTTTTTGCATAAACTATTTAGTAGAAATAATCAAAATGATCAGCCAAACAAAATCTATTATTTCAAACCAAATGACACTTTCCATAGACGTATCTCCTATTGGTCAATCTATTTAAAATAGATTTTTGTCAGTTCTATTGTCCTATGTGTTATCAGAGACATATAATACTGTATTACATGCCTCTGGTGTTATTTTGAACATCATACAAGTTGCAATTTTACTCTAAAAAGTTTGATTTGTTTCCATTTACAGGAAATAGAAAAACAGACTTTTTTATAGAAGATACTCCCCATGGTTTCATCAAAAGATACATATATAAGAAATACCTACAACAGTTTATTGCTGAAACACAAGATGCTGGTCTAGTTAGCCATGTGTATGATGTATTTGCTGGTGAAGGGAGTCGTTATTCAAACGACTGGTCTCCTGTATACTCTAATGACGGAAGGTCTACAAATATAGAGTTGTATGGGTCACCAGTTATGGCATTAAGAGTTGCAATAGAATATTTTGTTTCTGTGAAACAATTATCAAATGTGTATAATCCCTGTGCTGTTAGTGTTGAAAATTTGGAACACACTTGTTACAGTGAATTGAAGCATTATTCAATCAGGTTTTGCTTTGTAGAGAAAAACAAAAAACATTTCAAGGCACTTGTCAATAATATAAAGCTGACATTAGTATCTTATAACATAGATATTAACATTAAAGAAGTAAAGAAAAGTAAAAATACCATCATGGAAGTAGAAATTTCAAGTCGAAATGAAGATTTCCTGATCTTTGTTTGTATCAAAAATGATGAATTTGAAAATTTAAATCCACCAGACCTAAAAGAAGGGGAATGCATGTCAACTTTCATAGATCCTTATGGATATTCACAAATACCTATGGAGAGGGTTCAAAAGTTCATAGGACCAAGGAAGTCAGCTTTTATTAATTTTATGTCTAATTTTGTACATAGATTTAGAAAAACAAAGGTTGGGTCACCGCATGTTACCGGATTGTTTGACATGAGTAAGGAATTACTCGATGAACAAATTAATGGAGGAAAGAACTTAGTTGAAATTTACACAGAAAGGTTAAAAGTCAAAGCTGAAACAGAGTTTGTCTTGGATTTTGAAGTTATTTCTAAAGTTAATCAAGTACTTTACTACTTAATTTTCATAACCAATGATTTAAATAATTTAAAATGGATGAAAAAGTCATTTGTCTTTGGTTCTCAATTTGATGACAAACTTGCGTTCTCAGATTTCCTGCTACAACGAAGAGGTCATGTCATGTCTCTTCATGAAGACCAAGATGATCATAAGGCAGCTAGTGCTATATTTGAACATTTTTGTTCTCAGGCTAAAGTTCGTGTTGAAGAAATAGAAAAGTTTATATGGTGTAAAACTATTTTTGTATGGAGACAGTCTATTGTTGAGTTGATACAAAAGTCTAGACGTCTTTTAAAGGTAGAGGATAGCACTGGTAATTCCATTAACTGCAGTGAATTTCCTCATGGTGCTTTGTTGTCATTTAGATAGAAATGTGCAAAAGAAAGATAAAAGATCTGGATAGTAATGGTCAGTCAGAGAAAACAACAATTTCTGTCACTGCAAGTAGTTCAATTTGGTGTTTGGCATCTACACCAAACTGCACTTTATTTGCGCCAATTTTTATGCCCCACCTCAATAGTAGAGGGGCATTATGTTTTCTGGTCTGTGCGTCCCTTCGTCTGTCTGTCTGTCTGTCTGTTCGTTCGTCTGTTTGTTCGTCCGTCTGTCCCGCTTCAGGTTAAAGTTTTTGGTCAAGGTAGTTTTTGATGAAGTTGAAGTCCAATCAACTTGAAACTTAGTACACATGTTCCTTATGATATGATCTTTCTAATTTTAAAGCCAAATTAAACTTTTGACCCCAATTTCACGGTCCACTGAACATAGAAAATGAAAGTGCATGTTTCAGGTTAAAGTTTTTGGTCAAGGTAGTTTTTGATGAAGTTGAAGTCAAATCAACTTGAAACTTAGTACACATGTTCCTTATGATATGATCTTTCTAATTTTAAAGCCAAATTAAACTTTTGACCCCAATTTCACGGTCCACTGAACATAGAAAATGAAAGTGCATGTTTCAGGTTAAAGTTTTTGGTCAAGGTAGTTTTTGATGAAGTTGAAGTCCAATCAACTTGAAACTTAGTACACATGTTCCCTATGATATTATCTTTCTAATTTTAATGCCTAATTATATTTTTTATCCAATTTCATGGTCCATTGAACATGGAAAATGATAGTGCGAGTGGTGCATCCGTGTACTTTGGACACATTCTTGTTTATCCAATTTCACGGTCCATTGAACATGGAAAATGATAGTGCGAGTGGGGCATTCGTGTACTTTGGACACATTCTTGTTTATTTTCATTTTTGCCAATTCACAAGTAAACACAAGTACTGAGAGATTATTAATAAGTTGTACAGAATTGTAAATGAAAAATTAATAATTGGCGCAAATGAAAAATATTAATAATTGGCGCAAATGAAAAATACAATATTTTCAAAATTGGCACAAATGAAAAAAAGAAATTTTCAAAATTGGCGAAAATGAAAAATACAATATTTATAAATATGTTTGTTGTATACAATCGTTGTTAAGTGTGCACCCAACGTTTATTTTTAATTAAATCTAATTTTTTATTCATGATAATGTTAAGTTTTTGTGAAACCTGCAAAATGACCTTGATATCAAAGCCTTTCGATTGCAATCAATTATTATTATTATTATTATACATATTATAATAATTACCATATTATATTGTTAAATGTATTATTCCTGTTTTACAATTTTCATTTGTTAGGATACTATATTAAAAATACTTTATTATCTAGTTTTTAAAATATGCTGAATTTTGCATTTAAAATATTTTGTGTAAATTTTTAGTTTAAAAATTAGATGAACCAAAGTCCCCTTCAATCTTTTACTGATATATACGTAAATATATATACAAATGTATAGTTTCTGTTTGATGAGATATATTAAGTGTATGTTTTTCATACAGTAATTTTATGTATTATTTAATAATTTTTGTATGTGCCATGCTTTATTTTTATATGTTGATGAAGATTTATATTTTAAATAGTATGTCATGAAATATTATAAATTTATTATAATTATTATACAAAGTAGTACAAAGATTTATTAATTATTCTTACTGTTCATGTTAGCTTTCATTTATTTACTGACCATCTTTAGGTTTATAATTTGTTATATTGTTATAGTTAGTATTTCTATATATTTCTATATATTTAATAAAAATTAATCAAATTTCTTATTTTAAATTTTATTAATTGGGAAATTTTTTGGAGGGAGTGAATGCTTTGGGTAAATATGGACCTTCAGTTCCCTCTAAGGAGAGAACATCACTGTGGAATTATTTATCATTAGGTGGGGGTGAAGGATACCAGGGGGACAGTCAAACTCATAGATTGAAAATAAAGTGACAACGCCATGGCCAAAAATGAAAAAGACTAACAGACAAATAATAGTACACAAGACACAACATAGAAAACTTAAGACTAAGCAACATGAATCCAAACAAAAAGGAAGGGTAAGCAGACCCTGCCCGCATCTGGCACCCGTCCAATTGCTCATGTTATTACAAACCCGTAAATAGTCTAATTCGGTAGGTGGTCTGAGACCACAATTATTTCGTAGTGCATTTCTTTTAGAACAAAAATGAAAAATAAAAAAATTCCACCTGCGCTTTCTCAAAGAAACTTTTACAGTGTACTACTTTTGGGACAAATTATATCAAAATTATAGAAAATTCATCGGCTCTAACTCAAAATATGGACAATTTTATGTTTAGGGCGTCTTGAAATCTTTTGACAGCTTCCGAAGTGATAATTTCAACTTTTTTCAGCTGGACCAAATCACTACTTTCCTTTAAAATTCTGGACCCAAAGTTTTTTACAGTGTAATTTCACCCCCCTACTTGCAATTTGAGGCATTAAACATGGAGAAATTAATTTGGAAGGGTTATAAAAATTAATGGCAAGTAACCCACTGTCAACACTAGGGACTATATTTGTGAACAACGAAAATCAAGGGACGACAATTGTGGTCTCGGACCAGGTCACATTCATGAAAAGGGAAAGGGATTGTAGTTACCACGTAAAGAACATATCCGATATCTTCTGTGAAACGGTTATTCTATAATGGTCAACCAACTCGTGATGGTGTCCGTAAAATTTCAACTTCACAATTTGGAACTCTTGGATTTAATAATTATAAAGAGGAGAATGTCCTCCAAAAATTGCCACAGAATAAGCAATATCCTTTATGCAATTCGCTGCGTGGAATAATTGTAAGATGTACATGTCTGTCTGGTAGGTTTCATTGATTACAACCTTGACCTTGTTTGATGCTTCATTGGTCAATGATGGTATTTTGTGCATATATCAGTTTATCATTAACTATAAACAATAGGTCAACTATATTTAGTGTATGGAATAATTGTCAGATGTATATGTCTGTCTGGCATATATAGTTCATATGACCTTGACCTCATTTTCACGGTTCCTTGGTCAATGTAAACAAATTTGTGGTTGGATCTTTTTCTCAGGTTCTATTGATAGGACCACTTTGTTTGGTGTATGGAATGATTGTTAGGTGAACATATCTGTCTGGCATGGTTATATTACCTTGATGTCAATTTCATGGTTCATTAGTTAATGTAAAGATTTTGTGGTTTGATCTTTTCTCAGGTGCTATAAATTATAGGACCACTGTTTTATGTATGAAATGATTGTTGGGTGTACATGTCTGCCTGACATGGTTTATATAACCTTGACTCATTTTTATAGTCCATTGGTTAATATAAAGATTTTTGTGGTTGGATCTTTTTCTCAAGTTCTATAAGTGATAGGACCACAGTGTTTGGTGTATGGAATGATTGTTACATGTCTGCCTGGCATGGTTAATATAGCCTTGACCTCATTTTCATGGTTCATTGTTCAATGTAAAGATTTTTATGTTTGGATGTTTTCTCAGGTGGTATAAGTGACAGGACCACTGTGTTTGGTGTATGGAATGATTGTTGGGTGTACATGTCTGTCTGACATGGTTTATATAACCTTGACCTCATTTTCATGGTTCATTGGTCAATATAAAGATTTTTATGGTTGGATCTTTTCTCAGGTGCTATAAGTGATAGGACCACTGTGTTTGGTGTATGGAATGACTTTTGGATGTACATATGAAAAAGAAGATGTGGTGTGATTGCCAATGAGACAACTCTCCACAAGAGACTAAATGACACAGAAATTAACAACTATAGGTCACTGTACGGCCTTCAACAATGAGAAAAGACCATACTGCATAGTCATCTATAAAAGGCTCTAAAAATGGCAAATGTAAAACAATTTAAACAAGAAAACTAACGGCCTAATTTATATACAAAAAATGAACGAAAAAATACCAGGTAACACATTATCAAACGACAACCACTGAATTTCAGGCTCCTGACTTGGAACAGGCACATGTATACAGAATGTTGCGGGATTAAACATGTTAGCGGGATCCAAACCCTCTCCCTAACCTGGGACAGAGGTGTAACAGTTCAACACAAGAAGAAACTATAAATATCAGTCTGGCATGGTTTATATAACCTTGATGTTATTTTCATGGTTCATTGGTTAATGTAAAGATTTTGTGGTTGGACCTTTTCTCAGCTGCTATAAGTGATAGGACCACTGTGTTTGGTGTATGGAATGATTGTCAAGTGTACATGTCTGCATGGCATGGTTATATAACCTGGACTCATTTGTATGGTCTATTGCATGGTCAATATAAGGATTTTTGTGGTTTGAACTTATTCTCAATTAGTATAAGTAATAGGACCACTGTATTTGATGTATTGAATGATTTGTAGGTGTACCTATATCAAAGATGTGATATGATTGCCAATGAGACAACTCTCCACAAGAGACCACATGACACTGAAATTAACAACAATAGGTCACTATATAGCCTTCAACAATGAACAAATCCCATACCACATAGTCCATGAGTCGGCTATAAAAAGCCCCGAAATGACAAATGTAAAAACATGTCGATCTGACATTGTTCATTTAACTGTGACTTCATTTTCATGGATCATTGATAACATTAAGTTTATGTGATACTTGTAGTAAAACCTTCATAATACAGACTTTCTACATGAATTCAGTCATAAGTAAAACAGGCAAGACATTTCAGCATCATCAGATTTCTGATATAACCATGATATACATTATAATTAGATGAAAACTATTGGCCTTTTTTAGATCCTGTTGTGTTTTGTGTACTATTTTTTTTCTTTTTTAACCAAAGCGTTAAATTTTCAATTTATGAGTTTGAATGTCCCGCTGGTATCTTTCGCCCCTCTATTAAATCAACAACAATATAGAGACACTTCTGCTGAAATTTAAGCTAGCTAACTAGGTTTTCACCATTTTCACTATTTTCTTTGGAAAATGCCTGTACTAAGTCAGGAATATGTAGGTTGTTTGTCACTCATTCCATTGGTTGTTAGTTCTCATTCCATTGGTTGATAGCTCTCATTCCATTGGTTGATAGCTCTCATTCCATTGGTTGATAGCTCTCATTCCATTGGTTGATAGCTTGTGATTTTGTTAGTTTTTTTGGACTTCACCATTTTAATTCCATTGGTTGATAGCTCTCATTCCATTGGTTGATAGCTCTCATTCCATTGGTTGATAGCTCTCATTCCATTGGTTGATAGCTTGTGATTTTGTTAGTTTTTTTGGACTTCACCATTTTAATTCCATTGGTTGATAGCTCTCATTCCATTGGTTGATAGCTCTCATTCCATTGGTTGATAGCTTGTGATTTTGTTAGTTTTTTTGGACTTCACCATTTTAATTCCATTGGTTGATAGCTCTCATTCCATTGGTTGATAGCTCTCATTCCATTGGTTGATAGCTCTCATTCCATTGGTTGTTTGTCACTCATTCCATTGGTTGATAGCTCTCATTCCATTGGTTGATAGCTTGTGATTTTGTTAGTTTTTTTGGACTTCACCATTTTACCTTGTAGTCGGGTATTTTTGTTATACTTTTTTGTTGTAGGTGTCCTGTGATTTTACAATTTACATTGTATATCTTTTTTCAAGAATAACTCCAGAACTATGAGCTGTAATAGATCTAATATTATTTTCTTACATTCAGACAAGCAAACATTAACACAAACAATCAATAACCATAGTAACATAACAAACGGAAATAATTATTTCGTACAGAAGTATTTTTTCAAATAATCTTAATTAATAAAAGAGTCACTTGTCTACCAAGAACCTGAACTTTTTTTCACAAAAATTCATACATTCTGTAGTGATAAAGTGTTTTACAATGAAATATAGTGTTATTTACCAAAAGAAACAATTTTTATTGTCAAATAACATGAAATTTTTTTTTTTAGGTTAAAATCTGCTAAGAAATAAATAAATAATAAAATTAATTGAGAAAAAAAGCAGTACAACTGCCTTCAATATAAAAATAAGATGATGAGGTATGATTGCCAATGAAACAACTCTCTCATTATAGGTTATAATATTTTCCCTTTCTCCTTAATTTAATAAAATTCCTCAAATTAAAAAGAAGACTATAATGATTGATGAACAAGAAGAGAGAAAAATTAATACTTTTTATTTACGATATCAAAATATGAATATGATACTTTTCTTGGAGTGATAAATACCAATAACAGATTAATATGCATCAAATATTAATCTTACAATTTATAATACTTTTTTCTCTTTAAATTTTTGTTAACATTACAAGACTCTATATTTAAATTAAATCTCCAAAAGGGATATTTGTTTTTTTTACTTTGGCTTCTGAGTGTCATCTTGTTTGTAATATTAAGTCATGCGTAAATTTTAAGAATAATTTGTTCAAATTTTTCTACATATTCAATGTAATTAATCATACAACTAATTTATCTGTATTAAAATGTTGGGTTTATTTTCATTTGTAAAATTTAAACAACTGGTACTGTTGATTCATTTTTGTGGGTACCAGTTTTTCAGGGATTGAGGAAATATACATTCATATGGATTTTTGTTTTCATGGTTTGGTCAATCTCTGCATACAAAGCCTATAGAAAACTTTGTTGAACATTTGAAATTGTGGTTCACCTCTTCCCTAGAAACAAAAAAAAATTTGTAGCCAACAAATAATAATATCCACAGTAGCATTATTTCCAGTACACATAAAAATATAAACTAACGTGACAGTATAAAGCACTTCCAACAGTACAGTAAAATCCAGATATAAAGTCAAAACTTTTAAAGCGACATCACCGGTATTAAAAATATGTCTAAGAAATATTGGTTAATTTCAGAAACACATCTTTAAACAATTATTTAAGGAGCATATTTTTTTTTAAGTATCATTATATCTCTCTAGGTAATGATAAAAACAAAATACAGAAGTTAAAACTAATGTAATGCATCATATTTTGCCTGTTGCTCAGATCAGACATACCTGTTTTTTTGTAAGACCAAACTTCCCAGAACTAGTGTGATTATAATGGTATATGCTATCAAAGGTATATTATATTTTTGAGGGCAAACCACGAGACAAATTAGATATGAATGCTTCAAATTTAACATATTTAAAGAAAGTAATGGGGCTAAGAATCAGTGGGTTTATAATAGAAACGTGAAATGAACATCCAAAATATGTCTAATAGACATTGTCAATGATAATTATGTATGCATTATGTATAGCTGTGATATTGATATATGCATATCACATATATGAGGGTTAAAGTAATGCCCTTTACGGTCAGGCGTCAAACGATCATTTTCGACTACTGTTAGCATCCTATTGGTTAAAATTTTACCGTGATTAGTCAAAATATTCTTAACATGATTGACCAGAGGTCTCAAATAACATCATTACCATCCTTTTTGGAAAAAAATTAACGTGATTCGTCAAAATCAGTCGATTTGTTTAACGTCTAAAAGAAAGTGTACATTTTAATTTTATCATCATGCACCAAAAATTACCGTTAACGTCAGTTGGCAAGAATTTTTACCATTATTCTTCATGAAGGTACCCCCATTACTACCCTCATATATATCAATTTATATATGGTGTTCTGTATTTCTGATGGCTACAGCCAATTTAGCTTTGTAATTGAAAACAAAACTTATTTTTATAAACTATAATCTTATCAAGGGAAATGCAATTTACTTGTATGATTTTCAAAGAGAAGTTTAACCCAGACCTATATAAATGTAAAAAATATTATAACATCTGGGAGTTACAAGAACCAAAGCACAAATAAAACAAAGCTAAAAATATGTTGTTTTTTTAAAAACCTAAATCCATGAACTCATTCGAAATTTAGCTCTCTTTGAAACAAAGTTGTAGATTAATATTTGGATATCATAAATAATTTCAAACTAAACATTTGCATGTGACTGATTCAAAATCAGCACCAACCAAAATAGTAGGTCTTTTCATAGGTCCTCGCATTTGTACAAGGAACACAAAATAGGACTGTATATAAAGATTTTACTGTAGCTATACATTTACACCATTATTTACAGTAAAAGCAGGTTACATTTATCTTTTGAAGATAATTTTCAGCACTATAGATAAACAAATAAATTACTGTACAAAAACAATCTATTACATAGTTTTGCCATTCTTTCATACAATTGTATATTACTTTTGAAATCAGACTAAGAAAGACAACAACATGCCTGTAGTATAAAAAAATCTTATAAAATCTTTGACATCATCAACTTACTTAGATCAATAGACTTTCTTCATATAAATATTTTTTTTTTCGTACAATACAACAAATGGATGACTACATTGTTAGCAGATCTGTTATTTTTTTTTTCAATAAAACTCTGTCAACTAATTACTTCATTCTTAGTTATATTGTAGTTTTCATCAGTGGCTGATCTAGAAATTTTCATAAGGGGAGCCCACATACTGCATAAAAGGGGGCTGCTCGAGTAATGCATCAGAGATTCCTTCTATAATCATCCATTTTTTTTCCAAAAAAGGGGGGGGGGGGGGGGAGGCCTGAAAAACCCTCTTAATCCGCCTCTGTCCATGACTTAATGTTTGTGATTTTTCTTTAAGATTTTTTGTTCACTGTAATCGACTGTCTCATTATTTGTCTAAAAACTCATGACAATTTGAATTTTTCCAAGTTTCGAGCAATCAGCCGATTTCAAAAGTAATATACTGTTAAGGATCTAATATATAACTGGTATATACATACAAGTATGTACATAAATCATTTTTTGACTCATTTTCTAGTTTAACTTCATCAAAATGAGCTTCTAAAACCATCTATCAACATTGGATCCAATAATATATATATAGAAATACAAAATTTATAACAAACATAAATAGCACTACATTGTATACAATATAACAACCAAAAGTTTTAAAACTTCTATATATAGATGAACTATAAATAGAATATATAATGTCAAAGAAATCATTTTCAATAATAAATAACCTTAAGATGTTTAACATCAATACATATACTATTAACAAAGACAATAACACAGTGTTTTCTTTTAAGAACAACATGTACCTTTATCAGATAAAGGATTTACAATGGACTTTTACAATATATTTACAAAAAGGGGGGATATACAAATATACAATCAATTTTTGACTGCAAGAAATTTGCTACGTTCCGTAATTTCGTCCAAGCTAGGTAACAATAATATATACAAATAACATACGAACATAAAAATGAAAAATTCTCCTTTATAAGGAAATAAAATATTAAAACAAAAAATATATGAGTAAATTTATCTTCTAACCATGCTAATGTATGTAAGAGAATTAGAATGTTTAAAAAAATTAGAAAGACAATCAACATCATTATATGCTGCTACTTTAAAAGAGATCGATATATCTATAGATCTGTTCAATATAAAAATAGGAAAAGTTTAAAATTCTAACAAAGCATGTAAAATATAATCATCTAGTACAAATAACTTTTATTCTATTAAAATTGTCTTTTAAGTTTTGTAACGTCAGCAAAACAATAATATTTGTACACTGCACAAAAAGTCGTAAATAAGTGCTATGGCATGCAATTTTGTATTCATGGCAAAAACCCTTCTTATATTTTTTTCTGCACCATTTGTTTGTTCAACCAGCTGTTTCATTCATTTTATCAAATTTTTATGGGGACTGTTTAAAAAATAGTATATATATAAACATGTTACTAGTGGCAGTCATACATAACATTATGTTTTTGTATAAATTTATGATGTAAGATTTAATTATTTCATTTGTTCAATTATTACCCTTGTCTCATGGGTTTTAGTGCTATTAAGAATGCATTGTGCCTTGTCTCATGGGTTTTAGTGCTATTAAGAATGCATTGTGAAGTCACAATTTCCATTATCAAAAGCATGCATAGTACAAATTCTTATGCTGTACAAAAACATTATCCAGTGGCGAATCCATAACTTTTTGTAAGGGAAGGCCTGCTTACTGACCTAAGGTGGCACGCTCCAGTGATTCCCTGTATAATCAACTAAATTTTTCTAACGAAAAGGGGGGGCAGCAGGTCCCCCCCCTGGATCCGCCTATGTAATATCTGACCATAAAGTAACTTTCATTTTTGTTTAAGTATAGGATGATGGGATAAGTTGCTCACCTATGATCTATCCTCCATCAAAGGGAGATAATAAATACCATCATTTAAAAGATTTAAATGATGACAGGTAAAAAGTTTTTATAATTAACTTTACTGGTATAGTTGACTTGTAACTAATATTCCATTCTATAGTGCTATCTGATCAGGCAACTCCTATTTGTTTTTAAACATATATCATAATAGGATAAAACACATTTTGTTCTGCAGTTTAAGTTAATTGGTGTGTAAACTGGACCAATTCACCCATAAACAAACAACGTGTGGTGATCCTCATTATTTTTTTTATATATACATTATATATATACCTCTGCATATTCCAAGTATGATTATGAAATCATCACAGGTAATTAGCCATTTTGGAATATATTGGTAAAGAACGTAGTCTGGAAAACAAGTTCTATAAAAATAAAAATCTGCCAAAATATCACTACATGACAAGGTCTTCTAACCAATCATTATATAGTAAGAGATTCTTATAATTATGCAAATCATATGAGAAATATTCATACATAAACTTTTCCCAAAAATATGCTGATAAAACTAAGCACGCATGCACTTACACAAAAAAAAATATTGACAGATTGCAATCAAACCAGAAAAGCCACTGCAGACTAATTCCTATCTGGTAAATATATTTTCAGTCCAAAACACCCTTTTGTTTGGATACATTAAATTCATTTTCTTGATCTTATCTCTTAATCGAAAATGGAACTTAAAACTGTTAAATCACTCAGTTGTGGAAGATAATACCTAAAAGGGCAACAAGTCGAAAAAGTCATTTTACAACTGTTTGAAGAAAACAGCTCTTTGATTTCAGAAAAAAAGATCCTTTTAGGGAGTTACATATCAAAACTCTTTTGTGATTACAAAGGCAATCATGATAACCAGTGATCTTGGTTCTATGATAACTTTCAAGGGAATAACATTTATCAATGTTTGGTCCGTAAGGCTTTATTGTGGAAAAGGACCAATTATAGTAATTTCCTAAAAGTTTAGTAGAAACTGAACAGTTACTCAAGAGGAAAACACATCTTTTAGGTGCATGTGGTGATGAA
Organism: Mytilus galloprovincialis; assembly: GCF_965363235.1. Classification (NCBI taxonomy): domain Eukaryota; kingdom Metazoa; phylum Mollusca; class Bivalvia; order Mytilida; family Mytilidae; genus Mytilus; species Mytilus galloprovincialis. The sequence continues at coordinate 57,611,488 of NC_134850.1, read as the reverse complement.
TGATAGAACCATGTGACAGCAATAGTTCAAACAGACCCTTTGGACCATGTCAGCTAAAAATAGTTACATATATTTTCACAATCAAACTTAACCACAAGAGCCAATAAACAAAAGCATTGCAGTAAAGATAATTTTTCCTAAACATCTAGTACAGTTAGGAAAAACGAATAAGTTGTAAACACAGTGCACAAATGTGAAATTCTTAATTTTAAGTTATACGTTCTGATTATCACATTTGTTTTCATTTTTGCCATTTCTTTATAAATTCATATGTGGAATTATTAAAAAAAATCATGTTCGTCTTTTATGTTACAAAATCCTATCTATAGATCCATATATATTTTATATTTACGTTAAGAATCAAAGAGATGTTGTAGGTCTGAAATTATTATTATTCAAATTCTTTCTCTATCACCATTTGAAAAAAAATCTAATTACCAGTGGCAGATCCAGAAATTTTCATCAGGGCACTGAATGCCTAAGAGGGACCGCTTCAGTCATTTCCTAAATATTCAACTTAATTTTTCCCACACAAGAAGGGTCTAGGCCCCCTTGCCCCCTCTCTCCCCTTAATCTGCCTCTAATTAACTTAAAATTTAAATAAGCTGATGCTGCCAATATTTCTTATTGATATGAGGGACCAATCTACAGTTAGAAAATACTTTTTTTTTATTCACATCATAACTTTCTGATTGATTGATTGTTGTTTACTTAACATCTAGCAGGAAATATTTCATGCATATCGAGGACAAGAAAATATAATTATAAATTTAAGCTACTGCATAATTACATAAAATGTTGTGAACATAATTAAAACATGCTGCTTTCCACAGAGGTCATGTGACATATGTACAGATAACTTAATAAGTTAATCCTTCTACCATTGAAGATTATAACAAGTTTAAAATTTGAGTTTCTAAACAAAACATTTAAATTGAGCAATTTCATTGAACTGCAATTGTATTTTGTTTAAACAACAAAAACTATACATAAACAACAACTTAATTACCATTAAAAAAAGAAGTTCTATCTTTTTTTTTAGGCGTTTAAACTACTCCTTTCTATATAACTGTTAAGAACCATATGAGTTTTGGAACCATACGCATAGTCCACTTTATTCCATTTCTCGCGTAACAATGATAACCATTTGATTAAATGAGATGAGATTTCATGTTTAGAAATTTTTTTATATATATGGTCATGACCATAAGTATTGTCCAAGTATTCATATGATTCCAAACATAACCATATAGCTAGGAATACTTTCTAATTCAAAGCATTGGACAGATCGGAGAATACATATTATAACTCATCAGCTTCTGAACTAATATGAAGTCATTCTTATGAGTATTTTTTAGGAAAAGTGTGATTATATTTTTTAGTTTCTTGTTTTTTTGCCGACATTATACCTCAGCACTAATAAACTAGATCTTCTTTTCTGAATAGTTTCTAGTAACAAATAAGTAAAAAGTTTTTTTCATGTTGACATGACTGTGTTGAGATATTTTTGCAGATAAACACAAAAATAGATAAAATACCAACAGCTTAACGTTTACTTAGTACAAATAGCATTATCATTATAGTTTATAAAACATCAATGCTGGTTTGTAACATAATTACTTTTTAAATTTCATAAAAAGTTATACAAATAGTTTGAAATAGTTTGGTTAATCTCTTTTTCACATAGGTTGCTGGCTGACAAAAGATGATGATGAAGAACTGATATGATTGGTTGCTTGTGGCATGTGATCAAATGTTGACCTTTGACTGCTGTGGTTGCTAGGTAGGCTACCATGACCATTAAGTTTGTTGAATTGTTGAATATCATTGATAAAGCTGTTGGCTCTTGGAGACTGGGACCCTAGTGGTGGCGGTCGTTGAAAAAAATCGACCCTAGGGGAATCAAACGGCATCATAGGGGGGAAACTCAATCTTCCATTTCTATTTCTTGAATTATCTGCTAAGTTGACATTTGACCTATTGTTGACCTCTTGACCTCTGATCTGTGTGTCTGCTGGTGACAGAGACGATGTATTATTGGACACTAGATTCTGCTGATCACGACTCATCATTGCTCTAACGATTAGATTTTCTTCAGAAAGTCTATAATTCTCTGGCTGCTGATCCTGCAGTCTGTCATTTGCATTTTTATCTGGAAATCTAAAATCTGCTCTCTGTGTATCTAGACGATCAACAGATTGTCTGAAGTTGTCGGCTGCTCTATGTGCATCACGTTCATCTAAACGTTTGTCAGTAAATCTATAATTATCTCCCCTATTATCTATTTCCATACTTTCCGGGCCTTTGTTGTTGAATCTAAATTCATTGGTTTTTGTTTGATCAAATCTTTTGGCAACAGCAAGATGAGCGAATCTGGCAACTTCATCATTTCTTTGATGTAATGCCCTATCTAGTGGGGGAGAATTGGTAAATCTAAAGTTGTCTGCCCTTCTATCATCCATTCTATCACCAGAGTTCACATCACGTTCTTCTGACGTAAGATCTATAGTGCCAGACATACCATTGCTTGGTAATCGTGTAGGCTTTGGTTTGTGAATTCGGTTGATAAGATCTGACTGAACACCATCTATTGACTTTAGATGAACATGCATCTATAAAATAGGAAAGTAGATTTTAGTCACTGACCAATTAAAATTATACATCCATAAAAAGGACAAAAGTATTAAGTAAATTTGTTTTCCTAATTGATGTTAATTTCTGTGTCATTTGGTTTCTTGTGGAGAGTTGTATCACTGGCATAATATCATACCACATCTTCTTATTTCTATAATTTTCCATCACCACCAAATGCGACAAAATGGAACTAAAAATTGTAAAATAGCTAGGTGCTGAGAAACTTTTGAATTGTTTTTTTTTTTGAAAAATGTTTTCCAGCTTTTGAAAAATGTAAGACTGTTGTAGCATGTGTCAATGAAGCTGTTTAGAATATAATACTATTGATTTTTTACAAACAATTTATCCTATAATTAATGATTATTATGATCACAAAATTACAGATTGGCTGCTAAGTCAAAAGACTTATTATTGAATTAGAGTTATTTCCCTTCAATCGTTCTAAACTATCTGTTTATTGGTGTTAATACTCTTGTGTATTTCTATCATATGAATATTCATATTATATCTAATTGTTTACTAAGAGTTTTTGATAGACAAAATCTAAATTAAGAATTGTTTACTGGTTGCAGCCATGTAAGGTCAATGTGAACAAATATTTTTTTTTACAAATCAAACAAACGTTTATATTTGATAATTAACTTTACAAAAAAAACCATTTCTCATTTGCTTAAACCTCACCACAATCTAGTTAAGCAGAGTTCTTGAAAAGTGGTGATCCAAAGGATTTGACCACCAAAATATGCAAAGGAAATACACATTTTTGGTACTTTTTTTTATTTTTTCAATAGAAATTGTAGTGAGGACCAGCAGATTTTCTTCAAGGACCACTGGAAAAGAATGATTTCGAGAACTCCAAGTCAGGTTTTTTTTTCAGCAGACTTAAGTAATTGTTCTATTTATGTTGTAATTTGATTACGGTAGTCAAATATGAAAAATTTTATCAAACGTGTGAGACCTATAACATTGTGTCAAGGGAAATAACTCTACAGGTAAAATAGGTCATATGGTAAAATATCTTTTAATCTTAATTTTAGTCTCAATGTATTAATTTTATATCTGTTTGTTTTCTATGTATTAAAACAACGCAATATTGAGCAACTTTTTTCCTTAGTGAAGAGTTTTGGATTAACCAAGAAATTTTTGCAAGCATCAGTAAAATATGAAGATTGAAAAGTCTCCTCTACAAATAAAAGAAGGACCGCTGATGATACCCGTGTCATGCTTCACTGATCTGCACTAACACAAAATTATATCTTGTCAACAAACACAGTTATATTAAAAAGTATGCCTATGTCAGTCAAGGTCGTTAAAAATTTCCATCGTCATATGCAATTTTTCAATATTTTTTTATGGGCACTATGCAAATGAAGTAATATAGAATATTTTTTATTAGTATTCCCTATCTATAAGCTGTAATTGTTTTCTCAGCTTGAACATAATATTAAAACTGTCTGTTACATAGTATATGATATTTATCATGGACCGTTTTCAAATTAATATAGAACATGTTATATTTTCTACCGCAAGTAAAAGTCTGGAGTCAGGAATTCCTACATTTTGGCCTGAAATTTTAGCTATGTAAAATATCCAAAAACAGAATAATGACAATATATACCGTAGTTTGAAAAATAGACTAAATCAGACATAAATTTGTCCATACATTTTTAGACAGTGTTAATAGCTTCAAATATTCTTTTGATTCACCTTAACTTTATAAAATCTTCTTCTTCTTTTAATCAATTGTGCTACATATTTTTTTTAATTAATTTTTATTGGCTTTGAACTAGATCTTCTGTGATTTTGTTTGATGTTTTTCTGTATCTGATGAGTTAAGCCTTTTTCAACTAATTTTTATTGTTTGTTCTTATGTTGTGCTGTTACACAACTGTCTCAGGTTAGAAGAGGGTTTGAAGCTCACAAAAATGTTTAGCACTGCACCATCTTTATGGGCTTGTGTAATTCAGTGGTTGTCCTTTTTTGAGATGTTTGACTCACATTGAGCATATGAGATTTGAGACTACTTTCGTTGGTATATGCTGTATGACAGATCATGCATTGAAATTGTTGGTTTGAGACTTATGACTTGTTTGACTCACCTTGAGCGTATGCGATTTGAGACTACTTTCATTGGTACATGCCCAATGACAGATTATGCATTGGAATTGTTTGGTCTGAGACTTAGACGGTGTTGAACATACCTTGAGCATATGAGATTTGAGACTACTTTCGTTGGTATATGCCCTATGACAGATCATGCATTGGAATTGTTTGGTCTGAGACTTTTTGAGATGTTCGTCATGGTTTCTCATATGATGATGGAGATTAGCCATTTGAGCAAAGGCTCTGTCACAACCTTCAAATGAACACCGGTATGGTTTCTCTCCTGAAAAATTAACAAAAATACATACTGAAAAAATACATCAAAAAATTTTTTTGTTAGATGTAGTTCTATTTGTTTCCATCTGATAAGTTAAGTCTTTTTCAACTCATTTTAGTTCTTATGTTGTACTGTCAGAGACAAAGAGGCTGTAGAATGTCTATCATCTCTTCAAGATAAGTATGTTGTTGTTCCTGCGGACAAAGCTTCAAATAATATTGTCTTTATATGTAAATCGTATTACTACAAGTGTCTTGTAAAAGAATTAGGAATAAATGAGCACTCAGGTAATCCCACATACAAAAACATATCATTTTACAAGGATGAGATTTTGGCGAATCATAAGTCCTTCATGGATTCAATGAACGTTGCATTGAACAACAAATCGGAGGACTTACCTTATTTGTATTGGATACCTTAACTTCACAAAATTCCCTACAAACAAGGATAAATTGCTGGCTCATCTGCATGTTCCACTAAAGAATTGTTCATTAGATTGACTAAAATTCTGTCTGTAGTGAACGAGGGTCTTCAGAAATAATGTGAAACTGTTTACTCGCGTAGTGGTATTAACCATATGTGGATTCTTAAACACTCTAAAGAACTTCTAGATAATTTTAAATCTCGGTCTTTTTCTGAAATAAGTTCTTTCAAAACTTTTGATTTTTCAACCTTGTATACCACCATTCCCCATGTGAAATTGAAAAACCATCTAAAAGAAATAATCCAGAATGCTTTTGGTAGCATACGCTATAAATTTATTACTTTGGGATACCATAAGGCATATTTTGTTAATAGTGAACAAAAGGGTAAAACATGTTACACAGAGGAACAAGTGATCAGTATGCTGGAGTTTCTTATTGAAAACATATTTGTTGAATTTGGAGGTAGACTTTTTCAACAAATTGTCGGCATTCCTATGGGAACAAACTGTGCTCATCTCCTTGCCGACCTCTTCTCATTTTCAGATGAATCGGAGTTCCTTCAGACACTTGTCAAAAACAAGAAGATCAAAGAAGCCAGGTTATTTAATTTCACTTTCAGATATACTGATGTTGTTCTTTCCATTAACAATCCCAATTTTTCTTATTGGGATCCATTAATATATCTACCAGAACTAGAAATTAAAGAGACAACAGACACGGTTTCCTCCGCCTCATTTTTAGACTTATACCTCGAATTTGACATACACAGTCATCTCAGTATCAGAATCTATGACAAACAAGACGATTTTAATTTTGAAATTATCAATTTCCCCCACATTAGTAGCAATATACCAACTTCACCTGCATATGGAATATATATTTCACAAATTATTCGGTATTCAAGAGCTTGCAGCTCCTACTCAGACTTTGTAAAACGTCACTAGTGAGCAGAAAGTTGATGAACCAGGGGTATGTCAAAGAACGTCTCGTCCTTTTCCTAAAAAAGTTCACAGGAAGGTACCAAGAACTTGTTGATAAATATTCCGTATCAACTTCACAAATAATACACGATAATCTTGAAGTATAGATTTTGCGTACTGACGTTGTTTATCATCTTTATAACGTGTTATAGTATTCTTTTATTTGTCTTTATTAATATTACTTTTACTGTTAAGTCTGTTTTTTTTTAGATATCCATTTGACGTGACTCTGTGCTTATGTATCCCATCATACTTTGAACGACAAAATTATTTTATCTATTGATATTACTTTTACTGTTAAGTCTGTTTTTTTGTGATATGCATTTGACATGACTCTGTACTTATGCATCCCATCATGCATCCCATCATACTTTGAATGACAAAATTATTTTTTTATTATTATTACTTTAACTGTTAAGTCTGTTTTTTGTGATATACATTTGACGTGACTCTGTACTTATGTATCTTGTCATACTTTGAATGACAAAATTATTTTTTTATTAATATTACTTTTACTGTTAAGTCTGTTTTTTATGATATACATTTGACGACTGACTCTGTACTTATGTATCCTGTCATACTTTAAACCACATATTATTTTATTTATTATTATTACTTTAACTGTTAAGTCTGTTTTTTGTTATATCTATTTTACGTGACTCTGTATTTATGTATCCTGTCATACTTTGAACGACAAAATTATTCTATGTCTACCTGTTCGAATTTCGAACGCGCAATTTTAGAACAGTACTTAAAACCTTCCATCCTCTATGGGTGGATTTTACATAGATAAATAAAATTGTATAATATAAGCAAAATGAGGATGTTAAATTTGATGCATGCCTTTTTGTGCTTCTTCGTTACATTTGTTGTTTTTATAGTGATTAAGATGATAACACAATGTTGACTGCTGTACCCCTATTTTTGACATTTTTGCCTATTGTGTGTCTGTTTGTTTTGTTCACGCGTCGTTGACAATGTAATGGAATTTGATGCGACTGTCATACAAGTGAGAGGTTAAGCTAGCTATAAAACCAGGTTCAATCCACCATTTTCTACATAAGATAATGCCTGTACCAAGTTAGGAATATGACAGTTGTTATCCATTCCTTCGATGTGTTTGAGCTTTTGATTTTGCCATTTGATTGTGGACTTTCCTTTTTGAATTTTCCTTGGAGTTCAGTATTTTTGTAATTTTACTTTTTACACCACTATCCCAGGTTAGGGGAAGGTTGGGATCCTGCTAACATGTTTAACCCTGCCAAATTCTTTATATATGTGCCTGTCCCAAGTCATGAGCCTGTAATTCAGTGGTTGGTGTTTGTTGATGTGTTTTTTGTTCATCTTTGTACATAGATTAGGATGTTAGTTTTCTCATTTGAATTGTTTTACATTTGTCATTTCTTGGCCTTTTAGAGCTAACAATGCAGTATGGTGCTTTGCTAATTGTTGAAGGCTGTACAGTGACCTGCAGTTTTTAATTTCTGTGTCATTTAGTCTCTTATGTAGAGTTGTCTCATTGGCAATCCTACCACATCTCCTTTTTTCATATAAACACATTGTGACTTGGATAGATATTTGTGTCATTGGCACTTATACCACTTCTTCTTGTTTCATTATAGATAGTTTATTCTTGTGGGGATTAAATTCCTTGATTTCAGAGTCTGAACATCATTCAGCAAGGTCTTATTTTGACCTTTTTGTTCCTGACTCTTGCCTTTCTTAAAGATCAAATTTACATGAAAATAATTTCATTTTTTTTTAATGCTATTTGCCTGCCATTTCTAAACATCACAAAGATTCCCATGAAAATTTTAAATCCCAATAGGAAATGCCTGACGCCACAGGGGAAAAGTTATTGTTGCATGACGTCAATGTCACAAAGTCTAAGGTCAAGTGTTTAAAATTTACTAAACAGCAATAAGGTCTATTGGTATCGACAGACTGTGTGTGGCCCCCATGGATTGCCATATAAGAAAGAAGATGTGGTATGATTGCCAATGAGACAACTCTCCACAAGAGACCAAAATGACACAGAAATTAACAACTATAGGTCACTGTACGACCCTCAACAATGAGCAAAGCCCATACCGCATAGTCAGCTATAAAAGGCATCGAAATGACAATGTAAAACAATACAAAAGAGAAAACTAACGGCCTTATTTATAAACAAAAAGCGAATATGTAACACACAAACAAACGAGAACCACTAAATTACAGGCTCCTCAATGTCATTTAGTAGTATATTAGTGAGTGTACCTTTAAAAGATTAACTTAACTCCTAAGAATTAAATACCTAGAATATGTCATTACTTCCAGAAAAAACTAAATACAAAATGTATTCTGTAAGGATTGATAGTAACTTGATTATTGGTGTTTTAAGAGAGGCCAGAGAAATCCACTGACCTTCGATAGGAAAACTGACTATTCTAGTTAACTAAGATTGGAGTTGAGTGCATCTGCACGTGCAGGGCTCAAACTTACAACCTCAGTGTTGACGGCTACTGTTTACATGCAGTAGAACTTAACTTAGACCACAGAAGCCCTTATATTCTGCAAGGATAACAACTTTAACGAAATTTAGAATTATTTATTTCAAGCTGGAACATGAGATTTTCATGAAATGCAGATTAAATAGGACACCAACACACTTACAAGTTATATCCAAACTGTTCATATATCGTATCCATCCTCATCCAAATACAGAAGACTAATTATATTTACAAAGCTCAGGTCAATAATTACAACAAAAACAACCTGACGTCTAACACATTTGTTCAAAAAAATGTTCTCCCTACTTTTTTTCATTCATACTAAAAATTTAAACTTAATTCTCAATTATTTCAGAAATCAGGGATAATTTATCAAGTATAATTAATTGCTGAAAAAGACCCATTCAACAATTTTGTTCGATGATAATTTGGCCCAGATTTTCAAATATTGATATTAAATTAGAGAACATTCCTTCTTCAATTATTAATCTTATAAAGGTCATATGATCTATCCACTATCAATTCCAAAGCAGAAAAAAATTAAGAGTTGTCTCCCATTGAACATTTACATGATCTGAAATGGTTTGCACACACATTGATTCACTGATGATGGTTAATGTCTTGCCACTTATATTACATGTAGGAAAATGATATATGATATGTTAATGTGTAATGGAGATATCCGTCTAATTAAAAGTAAACAGAACCATTGAGTTGTAGTTTTCATGTGCTGAAAGGACATTATTTAAGTTGGCAGGAAAAAAAAACTATGTGGACCATCTATTTGTAAAGGTCTAGCTAATGCTCTTAAATCTAAATGCTACCTGCTTGGAGCAGAAGGAGTGCCAACTCACATGGACTCTTTTTACCCTACACTGACAATATATCCTTGCTCCAAATGTAATGGTCCTTGACCTTAATCCATGTGTTGCATTCTTGGAGCGGAATGAGTGGTACCTTATCCTACACTGATACTCTTTACAAGCTCCAAATCTAATGATCGCTGTTCTTATAATTAATCCAATGTTATAACTTTTTTGCAAACTATTTGTTGTTTTAAGCTAATCAGAAATTATTTAAAATAAATATAAAATCAGGAGATGTGGTATGCATATGATTGAGACAACTATACACCTACTTTCAAATGAGTGGCTGTAAGCAATTATAGGATATTACCAGAGGTTGGTGACTCATAGTTTATATCAGAACTAAAAACTAGAATGTGTCCCCAATACACGGATGCCACATCCGCACTATCATTTTCTATGTTCAGTGGACCGTGAAAATGGGGGGAAATCTCTAATTTAACATTAAAATTAGAATGATCATATCATAGGAAACATGTGTATTAAGTTTCAAGTTGATTGGACTTTAACTTCATCAAAAACTACATCGACCAAAAACTTTAACCTTAAGTGGAACAGACAGATGGACGAATGGTCGAACTGACGAATGAACAAACGAAAGGACGAACGAACGAACAGACTGAGGCACAGACGGAGGCACAGACCAGAAAACATAATGCCCGTAAATGGGACATAAAAATTGGGCATAAAAAAGGATATAAACAACATTTTGGCATAGTATGATTTATTTTTTGTCTTTTTGTTAGATGAGTACAATTTGTTCTAATGTTTTCCAGTTACAATAGTGACCTAAGTAACAGGGAGGTCATGACTATCAAATATATTTAACCCTGTGTAACATTCTTTAAATACCGGTCTCATTTCAAAAGCCTATTTAATAGCAGACCTGCCAACTATTTATGGAGGATATCTCCCATGGGGGGTGTTGACTTTAATTTTGGAATTCGGTATTACAACGTAAACAATAATCCGTAACTTTTAATTACCCGATTCATTATGATGATTTGTATTAAACTGAAGGTGAAATCTTTCTGCTTATTTTGGTTAATTCCATCAATAACATGATTGCTCTATCAATAACTAATTAAAAATTGCTGATCACTTATACATGTACTGCCTATAGCAAAATGTTGTCTCATTTTACCTGATAATTCTATTCACCTAATGATTGTCGAAAGTTTTTTCGCTAGGATCACTATATAAGTGGGACATGTTTAAGAAAAAGGGAACTAAATTTGTCTACTTGGTTATGCAATTTCTACAGAATTTCTTTGACTGTCCATGCCTAGCAGCCTATTCCTTGTCTGCCAAATAAAGGTATACATTATATAGTGCCGTCATGATGAATGATTTTGACTTAGTTGCCCTTAATCAAACATCATGGAAACTATTTTGTAGTCAACTAATTCTTTCTGTACACTAATGTGTTTATTTCTACACTTTTCAAAAATATAAAACACGAACAAATGCAATATAAAATTCAAGATTATCAATGCACATATAATCAATATAAGAAGATGTGGTATGAGTGTCAATGAGACAAATCTCCATCAAGTCACTTACAATTTGTAAAAAGTAAACAATTACAGGTCAAAGTATTATAGCCTTCAACATGGAGCATTTGCCAAAAGTTAACCAAAGTTATGAATGAACAAAAAGACAAATGGACAAATAGACAGACAAAAAGACTTATTAATGGACCAGATAATTACAGCAAACTAGTAGTAGTCCATTCAGTGAGTAATGGGATATATTTTAAAGATATCTAGTCAATTAAGGGCATACGATACAGTTATAGGGGAGGTAATGAGGTTGCTAACGTTAACTGTTATTTTCGCAACGTCAAAATGTGACTTATCGGGGAAAGATGCAGTTTTTGACTGATTTGTATCTAACTTCATGAACCCCACCATTTGGTTTCATTAGGTATGAAGATTATGTGAACAAATTTTCATGAAAAGTCAATAGCGCAATTTTTTTTAATTTAATAAATATACTGCATAAAATGACGGTTTTTCCTTCATTCATGAACATTCTTTAAATATGAGTTATTTGTAAAAATAAAATGTACAAGTTTATAGAACATTTATAAAAAACAGAAATTTGAACCTCAATTAACTCAAAAAGTAGCAAATGGAGGTATATTTTTATTACATATTTGATTTAATCAAGAATGTGTCCCCAGTACACAGATGCCCCACTCGCACTATCATTTTCTATGTTCAGTGGACTTTGAAATTGGGGTAAAAAGACTAAAAACTCTAATTTGGTAATAAAATTAGAAAGATTATATCATAGAGAACTAAGTACTAAGTTTCAAGTTGATTGGACTTCAACTTCATCAAAAACTACCTTGACCAAAAACTTTAACCTGATGCGGGACAGACGGACGGAGGGACAGATGGAAGGAAGGACAAACGAACAGAAGGACGAACGAACAGACACACAGACTAGAAAACATAATGCCCCTCTTCTATCGTAGGTGCATGGGGCATAAAAAAAGCCTATATGCAAATTTTCATCAACATTTCATTATGGGATCAAAATTATATTGTATGCCCTTAAACAGAATATATATGTTACACAGAGAGTATTTGTTTTAAGAAAAATTTAGTTAATTAAATGCCTCAATTTATTGCTTGACAGGTTAGAAAAATGTTAGTGCTGTTAACACTGTTTTTTGCCTATTTGAGGTTGATATTTTTTGTGATGATTCATTATACAGACAACAGTTGACCTCTTATATCCCGTTGTTTTTCTATACCTTACATCAACATATATATATAAACAAATAAAAAATATCCTAAGTTTCATGCCCACTTGAATTCTGTCCTAATTCATACAGTATATTCCTCTCACATATAAACAACTAGTTTGCAATTTAAATCAATTTTATCGTAATTAGGTAGAAATAACACTTTCATCTTAGGCCAAATAAATAAAAGTTGTGTGTTTCCTATTACCCTACCCTCCCTATTTTTTAAGCTAAAAAATAGCCTACCCTTAAAATTTTTTTGTCATTTTTCAATAAGCACTGTTAAAGACAGAATGTCCCTCCCATAGACAAAATGTTAAAAAAAAGGTAAAATAAAACAAATCCCTACCTATACCTACCCTACTTTTTACAAAGATGAATTAGATATAGGAAACACGTATATCATTTTTTTGGGGCTTTAAGGATGTCTGGAAATGTTGCTCTCCTATCAATAATAATAAACAACATCTAAACCAGGATATGGTCACATGTGCTGGTAATACATATAAAACGTAAATAAGACCTACAATGAAGTCTGTCACCTATAGCGTTAACACTTCTACATTACAAAAGTCAGAGTTACATTCAATCTGTCATACTAATTATGATTAATTTTTAAACACATTTGTCCTTCCTGTAAAAAGGCTCTATAATAATGATAGTTTTAGTCATTTCAGTTGTCTAAAAAAAATTATGATAACATAAATTATTGCAATTGCAGAATTAAGGGGGAATAGGGAGGAGGGAAAATTAAGGGGGGAAGGGTCCCAAAATGATTCTCTTCTGTATGCTTGCACTTTCCACAAGACAATATGTGTCATTTAATCCGTTTATAAATACAGCTAATGCAATGAAGTAACATGCTAAACAAGAATGTGTCCCCGGTTCATGGATGCCCCATCTGCACTATCATTTTCTATGTTTAATGGACAGAAAATGGGGAAAAGTCTCTAATTTGGCATTAAAATTAGAAAGTTCATATCATAGGGAACATGTGTACTAAGTTTCAAGTTGATTGGACCTCAACTTCATCGAAAACTACCTCAACCAAAAACTTTAAACTGATTGAAGCAGGACGAACGAACAGAAAGATGCACGGACAAAAGAACGAATAAACAAACGAATTGACGGATAGGCGCACATACCAGAAAACATAATGCTCATCAATGGGACATAAAAAAAGAAAGAGATAGATTCCAAAAAACTGTTGTGGGTGACCTTGACCTTGGACCTTTTAATCTTAAAAATCAATATGGTCTTTCATCGCATGGAAAATTGTCAAACTAAGATTGGAAATATGGTTCAAAATATAGATCATTTGGAAATTATACTTTGTTTAAACTTTTGTCTACCCATTGCTGAATTTTCACCTTGACCTAAAAGTATTCATCATAAAATTAAAAGAACCCTTCCTCACGCCATGAACATTTAAACAAACAATTCTTGAACTTCTAACATTTGGTTGAAAAGTAAATATTTGAAAAAAATGGTTTGTCTACAAAAAAAGGTGTTTTGACTTTGACCTTTGATAAATTAACCCCAAAATAGAAGGTGTCCTGTCTCAACCCATGAGCCATAATAGAAACCAAGATTGCTTGACAACTTTGGAAACATCAGTATAAACTAAATATACTTGAGCTCACAGTCATTACTCAGGCAGAATGTGCGGTGCTCAAAACACCAAAATCCAGTACTATGATTGGTTGATTGATATAAGAAGATGTGGTATGAATGCCAATGAGTTATTTCTCCATCCAAGTCACAATTTGTAAAAGTAAACTTGATATCTGATTTCAAAAGTTTTATGACCACAAAAGTATATACTTTTTTAAATGATGACAATAATTTTTAGTAAACTTGACCTTAAGCATTTTATTTAGTATATATCTATTATGCAAACTTTGCAAAGATTGCTAATAAAATTACACCAAACTAAAAGTCAAATTTTTCAGCTTGAACAGATATTAAACCTGGGGAAAAATGATACAAGGTATGCGACTCATTCTAAATATAGCGGTGAAAGTAACAGACTGTAAAATTGACTGATTTGATGCATTATAAAAATGATAATGATAATAACTGTCTGGTTTTTATCATGCTTCATGGATTACATAAAAAGTCATAGTACATAACATTGGGAAAATAAGGAGCCCATCAAAAATTTACATAAAATACATTTTACTATTTTAAAATTATTTAAATATATAGGCCACCTAAAAAATATTATTAAATCATTTAAATAAATAAAAGATTTTAACCTTAGTCTACCAGCGATCATTCAACCCAATATTATACAAGCAAACTATTATAGTCATTTGTTAAAACAATGAGAGATGAACCTAATAAAAACCAACTTTCCATCACAGGAAAGGCAAAAAAATTTTTGAAGGCTGCAATATATTACAGCAGTCTGAATAATAAAACATAAATATTCAAGGTAACTGTATATTTGTTGTTACTTCCTCTTCATGTTTCTTTACAAAAAATAGATATGAATTGTTCCGTTATTACTTTAAATAAAAAAAAAGTTCATTAAATTCTAAATTTCTTGAATTATAAAAAGAGATATCAATTTTTCTTGTTTCTTTAAATAAGGGTCAACATCAAAAGTTCAATGAAGGATAAAAAACTTAATTCACATAGTTTTTTCACTGACCCCCACAACCCCCCTCTTAACTTAATTTTGGAAAAATTGATTGACCAATAGGGATATATGTAAAATTGATTTTAGATTAACAAAACTTGCAGCAATGTTGACCCCCTACCCCCAAACTATTTGATTAAAGTTTTTTATCCTACATCGATCTTTTGATGTCGTCCCTAAATTGATATCAATTTTTCCTTTATTTTTTTTTTTTAAATAAATAGATATCTTTTATTCCTTGGTTTCATTAAATACATACATATCAATTCTAAGAATCCTTTATTTCTTAAAATAAATAGATATTAATAGATACTTTGATCCTTTAAATAAATAGATATCAGTTGCACACTGTTTCTCTATATAAATATATATCAATTGTTCTTTTGTTTTTTCCAATAAATAAATATCTATTGCTCCTTGGTTCTTTCAAGTAAGTAGATATCAATTAGTCTTCTGCTTCTTTAAGTAAATAGATAAGTATTTTCAAGTCCTCCTCAAATAAAATAACCCCTTTCAAAAAATATATCCACAAAGACATAGTCAATCAAGATTATATTGACTACGTATTCCTACAAGATTTACAAAAAATCATAATATTTATATATCCCAGTGTAAACTAAATGTATATCTAAATTATTGTGGGTGTTTTTGGTCTCCTACACTATTACTGCATTTATATTATATTCTAAACTTTAAAATTCTGTATGAATAAATTAATACGAATAAATTCATCTATTTTTATTTTGTAACTTGTAATAATTATACTTCAGAAATTTTGTATCCGGATGTATTATATTAATCTGATTTTTGATGGCTTCATTTAATCTTCCGATTATGTTCCTTAAAATGAAATCCATGTTATTACTGGTTATGGGACATTTTTAAATGCATAACATGCATTAAATGCATTACATAGTGAATTAAAGAGTACATCTTACACTTTCAACAGAGTGCAATAAAATTAAAGTGCATACAATTCATGGCCAAGCTTCATTCAACAACAGAGGTGGAACACTGAACAGATACAGCAAGTATAGACACAACATTCAAGCTTAGTACAGCTTGGTATAGTCATCAATCTGTTTTCTTAGCTTTTGTGTTTGGTATAATCTGCAATCTGTTGTCTGTGGTTTTGTGTTTGGTATAGTCTGCATTCTATTGTCTTTGCATTGGTATATAGTATAGTCTGCACTATGTTGTCTTTGCTTTTGTGTTTGGTATAGTCTGCAATTTGTTGTCTGTGGTTTTGTGTTTGGTATAATCTGCAATCTGTTGTCTATGGTTTTGTGTTTGGTATAGTCTGCATGCTATTGTCTTTGCATTGGTATATAGTATAGTCTGCGATTTGTTGTCTATGCTTTTCAAGTTTTGCGTTAGGTAGAGTCTGCATTCCAATGTCTTTGCTTTTGTGTTTGGTAAAGTCTGCAAACTGTTGTCTGTGTTTTTGTGTTTGGAATAGTCTGCAATCTGTTGTCTGTGCTTTTGTGTTTGGTATAGTCTGCAATCTGTTGTCTGTGTTTTTGTGTTTGGTATAGTCTGCAATCTGTTGTCTGTGTTTTTGTGTTTGGTATAGTCTGCAATCTGTTGTCTGTGTTTTTGTGTTTGGTAAAGTCTGCAAACTGTTGTCTGTGCTTTTGTGTCTGGTATAGTCTGCAATATGTTGTCTGTGCTTTTGTGTCTGGTATAGTCTACAATCTGTTGTCTGTGCTTTTGTGTCTGATATAGTCTACAATCTGTTGTTTTTGATTTTGGGTCTGGTATAGTCTACAATCTGTTGTCTGTGCTTTTGTGTCTGATATAGTCTGCAATCTGTTGTCTGTGCTTTTGTGTCTGATATAGTCTGCAATATGTTGCCTGTGTTTTTGTGTTTGGAATAGTCTGCAATCTGTTGTCTGTGCTTTTGTGTTTGGTATAGTCTGCAATCTGTTGTCTGTGTTTTTGTGTTTGGTAAAGTCTGCAATATGTTGTCTTTGCTTTTGTGTCTGGTATAGTCTACAATCTGTTGTCTGTCCTTTTGTGTCTGATTTAGTCTGCAATCTGTTGTCTGTGTTTTTGTGTATGGTATAGTCTGTTATCCAATGTCTGTGCTTTTGTGTCTGATATAGTCTGCAATCTGTTGTCTGTGCTTTTGTGTTTGGTATAGTCTGCAATCTGTTGTCTGTGTTTTTGTGTTTGGTATAGTCTGCAATCTGTTGTCTGTGTTTTTGTGTTTGGTAAAGTCTGCAAACTGTTGTCTTTGCTTTTGTGTCTGGTATAGTCTACAATCTGTTGTCTTTGCTTTTGTGTCTGATATAGTCTGCAATATGTTGTCTTTGCTTTTGTGTCTGGTATAGTCTACAATCTGTTGTCTTTGCTTTTGTGTCTGGTATAGTCTACAATCTGTTGTCTGTGTTTTTGTGTCTGGTATAGTCTACAATCTGTTGTCTTTGCTTTTGTGTCTGGTATAGTCTGCAATCTGTTGTCTGTGTTTTTGTGTCTGGTATAGTCTACAATCTGTTGTCTTTGCTTTTGTGTCTGGTATAGTCTACAATCTGTTGTCTGTGTTTTTGTGTCTGATATAGTCTACAATCTGTTGTCTGTGCTTTTGTGTCTGATATAGTCTACAATCTGTTGTCTTTGCTTTTGTGTCTGGTATAGTCTGCAATCTGTTGTCTTTGCTTTTGTGTCTGATATAGTCTGCAATCTGTTGTCTGTGCTTTTGTGTCTGATATAGTCTACAATCTGTTGTTTTTGCTTTTGTGTCTGGTATAGTCTACAATCTGTTGTCTGTGCTTTTGTGTCTGGTATAGTCTACAATCTGTTGTCTTTGCTTTTGTGTCTGATATAGTCTGCAATCTGTTGTCTGTGTTTTTGTGTCTGATATAGTCTACAATCTGTTGTCTGTGCTTTTGTGTCTGAT
Organism: Mytilus galloprovincialis; assembly: GCF_965363235.1. Taxonomy (NCBI): domain Eukaryota; kingdom Metazoa; phylum Mollusca; class Bivalvia; order Mytilida; family Mytilidae; genus Mytilus; species Mytilus galloprovincialis. The sequence goes on along the minus strand of NC_134850.1, from coordinate 57,593,413 downwards.
ATAGTCTACAATCTGTTGTCTTTGCTTTTGTGTCTGGTATAGTCTGCAATCTGTTGTCTTTGCTTTTGTGTCTGATATAGTCTGCAATCTGTTGTCTGTGCTTTTGTGTCTGATATAGTCTACAATCTGTTGTTTTTGCTTTTGTGTCTGGTATAGTCTACAATCTGTTGTCTGTGCTTTTGTGTCTGGTATAGTCTACAATCTGTTGTCTGTGTTTTTGTGTTTGCTATACTCTGCAATATGTTGCCTGTGTTTTTGTGTTTGGTATAGTCTACAATCTGTTGTCTGTGCTTTTGTGTTTGGTATAGTCTCCAATATGTTGTCTGTGTTTTTGTGTTTGGTAAAGTCTGCAATATGTTGCCTGTGTTTTTGTGTCTGGTATAGTCTGCAATCTGTTGTCTGTGCTTTTGTGTTTGGTATAGTCTACAATCTGTTGTCTGTGTTTTTGTGTCTGATATAGTCTACAATCTGTTGTCTGTGTTTTTGTGTTTGATATAGTCTACAATCTGTTGTCTGTGTTTTTGTGTCTGATATAGTCTACAATCTGTTGTCTGTGTTTTTGTGTTTGGTAAAGTCTGCAATATGTTGCCTGTGCTTTTGCGTCCGGTATAGTCTGCAATCTGTTGTCTGTGCTTTGTGTCTGGTAAAGTCTACAATCTGTTGTCTGTGCTTTTGTGTACTGTATAGTCTGTTATCCAATGTGTGTGCTTTTGTGTCTGATATAGTCTGCACTATGTTGCATGTGCTTTTGTGTCTGGTATAGTCTACAATCTGTTGCCTGTGCTTTTGTGTACTGTATAGTCTGTTATCCAATGTCTGTGCTTTTGTGTCTGATATAGTCTGCACTATGTTGCATGTGCTTTTGTGTCTGGTATAGTCTACAATCTGTTGCCTGTGACTAGATAGGCCAATGATGATTGTGGCCAAGTTTGGTTATATTTGGCCCTGTAGTTTCAGAGGAGAAGATTTTTGTAAAAGATTACAAAAATTTATGAAAAATTGGTATAAAATGACTATAAAGGGCAATAACTCCTTAAGGGGTCAACTGACCATTATGTAACACTGAGGTTGATAAGTAATGTGGTCAATTTGATTGACAGTTTAGGAGGTAGGGCATTGTAATTTAAGATCCACCTTGTCCCTGATTGTTTGGTGATAATGACAGTTGTCAATCATACTAGTATTGTATCAATACTCAACTACCTAATCAAAATGTTTTTAAAAAAGCCTGCACGTCAACACACCTCAAGTACATACATTCTTGAAATGAACTGCTCCAAAAATATACCCATTTTTCACAGTTTATATGTGTATTATGTGCACATACATGAGAAATATAGGGAACTATGTTTCAGTGTGAATACATCCAGTAGTAGTAGCTAACCTGTCGTGTTGTTAGGGAGGCCAGTGCCTAAGGAAAGATTTAGAACAAGTTCTAATCTTTCCAAAAAATCTATAGTGTTTATTCCCAAGGGTATCACCAGCCCAGTAGCCAGCACCTCTGTGCTGACATGAATTATCATTGATATGGTCCTAAATTGTTCAAATACTAAGGCTTTTCTACCTCAGGAATAGATTACCTTAGCTGTATTTGGCAAAACTTTCAGGAATTTTCAAGGGAAATAACTCTAGAAGCTGATGTCAAAAATTAGTTATTTTGTAAGAAGTTATAAACATGTAGTTCTATATATTATATGTCAAATAATGGACAGTAGAAAATTATAACTGTTTTTAAATTAATGGCTTCTGAATTGATCTCTGGGCAAACTATTAAACAATGGATGTTATCATAGATAGATCTAAATTTGAACCTGTGGTTTGTCATGTTTAATAACTTAACCACAATAGCCAAAAAACTTCAATGGCATTTAAGCAAAAGCTGGAAAACACAACATTTGAATTACTAACACTTTCAAATCAAATATAAAGTTTGTACTTAGTGTAAAACATGTATGGTTTCAAATGTCAAGTTATTGTAATGTACTAAATATCAAACCTTCATCGTTTCTCAACTATTGTTACACATTTCGTCTGACAATGTTAGATCTGCAAGTTTGCTTTCGTTAATTTTTGTTCTTTCTTCAGCAGAATTTGAACCTCTGCTGCCGTGATATGTACACCTTACAATCATTCAGTTCATCAAATTGACTTACTGCCTACAGAATTAGAGAAACCGACCACGTAACTTTAACCTTGACCATGGATCCATGAAATGAGGGTGATGTCAGGCGAACTCTGTCAGAAGGACATTATTATTTATTAGCAGAAGTCACTATCACCTTGAAAGGAACCCAATTAAAAAAAAAGTTATTTAATACTCATAAATAAGTGAGAAATTCGTAAGACAAAACACTAAACTTTTTTGTCAAGCATCAATACTAACATTTATGCATCCTTGTTATAGGGAAATAAAGTTTCGACACATGTAAAAGGCAGAAATTACAAGTAAGAGGACATTAACCTAAATTAATGTTGACTAACAATATTTTGTTTTAATTTTCCAGGTTAGGCTCAGTGTGCCTCTGGCATCATCAGCATCAGTATCACCCTTAAACTTAACATGGAGAGTGTTTAAAATTCAAACTAATGGGTTACAGACGCAAAGGTATTCATTTTCTCTATGTATGCCCTACTTATATAAAACATACAATCCTCGATAAAAATAACCAAAAAATCTGATTTAAAAAATCGACCACAAATATTTTAAAGTTGTTATATAAGGATGAGCCAGTCATACATATAAAACTACCATGGGGATATAAACGTGTTTATGGTTTTTTTTAAAGCTAGGGGGAAATATCCCTCGTAAATTTCTTATTAGCACATGTTTAGACATTACCACGTCCTTGAATGTCACACACATAAGTAATTATAACAGAATCAACAGACTGTGTCCGCATGTTACATAACACAATGGAATAATTTGTTCTGTTTTAATTTATTTTAAATATTTTTGCATATTTAATTTTTATAAAATGTACTGTTCCAATGTTTTCAACCTGTGACAACTGTTGTTTATATTATCTCAAAACATTATAAATTAGAAAATAGTGGAAATTATTGGGATTGTTTCATTATAACGATAACTGTACCAATTTTATAGCACCAGATGTGCATTTAGACAATTAATGTATCTTTCATGTGCTTGAGGCTACATTTGAAAATCTAAAATTTAATCAGACATATTGTATTTTAAACTATCATATGATAGATTCTATCAAATTAAATGAGTCATTTATTTAACTATCTAATACATTTTTATTTGACAATTTAATTGCTTAAACTAACATATTGTGATGAACCATTTTGTTTTAAAGGGGATTATTATTGCCCCGGCTGTGACATTTCCAAAGTAATATACTGTGGATGCAGTTATTTTTGTGGGCACCAATTCGTGGGATAAGGAAAACTTACAGGCTCGTAGATTTTTGATTTCGTGGTTTCAATGAAGTCTGCATACAAACCTATAGAAAATTTGTCATTTGTTGAACATTTAATTTTGTGGTTCATCTGTGCCCACGAAATCCACGAAAATTGGTTTCCAACAAATAAAAAGGAAACCACAGTACCTCCAGCGATAATTACTCAAATATCGTATACATTTGACTATCTTGCTAACAATTTTTCGTTTTTTACCATTATGGGGGACACATAAGCCTACAATGGTTTTCTGTGATCCACATTGGTGTAAGTCAGTCAAACTACAATTCAAGCCTGTCAACACTGAAGATGTGTGTTTGAATCCTGCAATTTATATTTAATTTGAGAAACATTTTAATATGTGGATACTCACAAAATCCTTGAAAATTGGTATCCAACCAAATAATTATGAATCGCAGTATAAACCTACCTGTATGAATACGGACATGCTGCTGTAGATGACACAACTGTTTAAAAGCTTTATCACAATAGGAACAGACATATTTGCGTATATTGGTATGGACTAGACTATGTTGAGCTAACTGCTGCTTGCTTTTGAAGCCTTTACTACATGTAGGACAAAGATGATTGCGATCTAGCTGTGTCGTTGATTCAGGTTGGACCTGTAAGTCGTGATGTGCTGTGCCATTAGGGATCAAGTCTGAGCTGGTTATGTGCTGTCTTTGAAGATCTACAAAAGAAAATAAACGTGTGAACTATTGATATAAAACATGATAACAAGTTAAACATAAATAAGGTCGTTAGTTTTCTTGTTTAAATTGTTTTACTTTGTCATTTCGGGGCCTTGCAGTATGGGCTTTGCTCATTGTTGAAGGCTCAGTACAGTGACCTATAGTTGTTAATTTCTGTGTCATTTTGGTCTCCTGTGGACAGTTGTCTCATTGGCAATCATACCACATCTTCTTTTTTATATAAACACATCATATAGAAAAGAGAATCAGACAACTCTTCACAACAGCAAAGCTCATACTGCATCGTCAGCTATAAAAGGCCCTGTAATGACAAATGTAAAACAATTCTAGCAAGAAACTATAATGGCCTGATTTATGTACACAATATATTAAATGAAAAACAAATAGTTTACACAGCAACAAACGACAAACATCGAATAACAGGCTCCTCAGACTTTAGACTTACACATACTGGAAGAAGTATAACAGTACACATATACTTCAACCATTATGCTTTATTGATCTAATGTAAAAATTGTTTTACAGATTTTTTGCCTCTTCTAAAACAAATAAGCATCAATCCAAATAACGAATATCTGTGAGGGTCGTAGCAGACTTGCAATTAAAAGTTACAAAATTATAAAAGAACTAGGTTTACTTTTGGACAATTATAGCCAATTTTTTTTCTTAAATTGATCTATATATATATCTTACTGACAACAGCCTTTCTTAAAATAAAAACAACTATCTTCATATATAGAGTAAATTTAAGCTCTTAAAATTAGAGTAAATTTAAGCTCTTAAAGTCTGCATAATTTAGATAAATTAATTGTCAAAATATGATGATTTGTGCATTTTTTCATATTTATAAGCTTTCCCATTCCAAATGTTCTGTAACCAATTGATGCCAATTATAATAATGAATCTCATTACAATAACAAATTTTGGACCTGGGGCTGCTAATTTCTTAGATAAACTTGTAGTAATTTAATTGGCTTGATAAAAAAAGCATTAAAAATTTAAGCCCTTCAGGTACCCATTTCTTTAATACTTTTGGCAATAATTCTATTAAACAAAAAAGAAGATAGAGTTTATAGAAAAAGTACAATTTGTTTGACTATATGATACTATAACCATATAAAGCTTGGTGTGAAATACTATTTCGTAATAAATTCCTACCAAAGGAATTTTTAATCCCTATACATTTGTGATAAAATATTACGTAACAGATTTGAATAATTTATGATATCAGTAAAAACATTTTAGTAAAGATTATTTTACATAATTTGTAAAGCGGAGATGTCACTATACACATGCTCATTATTGAACTACGTATGAACCTAAGAAGATGTGGTATGATTGCAAATGAGACAACTCTACACAAGAGAAGAAATGACGTAGAAGTAAACATTTACTATAGGTCACCATACAGTAATGTACACTTCAGTAGGAGCCTAATAAGCCCAAGATCATCATCTGGGAAAAACAATAGGAAAGGAAAGGTGATATCCTGTTTGACATACATTCTGGTGTGAAGATTATGTCATTTGACATTTTACAGTCATTGTATAAAAAGGGACACCTGTAACTTTAAATGTTAATAAATATGAAATTAGAGAGTAAAAATTTTACCAGTCCATTTTTCCACATGGGTTGGATAAACTGGTTCAATATATAACTTATTATATGCAATGAGCAACATTATTAACTTGTATCAATCTAATGTAATTGACATTTAATTTGTTAAAAGAATATCTGTACCTCCAAATTTAAAATGATTTTTAAGATAAAATAATTGTACAATTTATTATGACCTGAGTATACATTGAGTATATCTTAAATATGAAAACCGAGAGATTCAAACACATGTATACTCATTGATATATATTTGGTTAATTTTATTTAAAGCGAGACCAACTATAGACATTATCTCTATTAGGAAATCCACACTGAGTGACCCAAGAATCTGCGTCTTTTGAACTATTGACGTCATACAACAATCACTTTACCATTCTGGCGTCAGATATTGTCTATTATGATGTCCAAATTTTACAGGAAGCTTTGTGATGTCAAGTAATAGAGGACAAATAGCGAAAAAGAGTATCAGAACTTGTTTATGAACTTACAATTTAAAACTATATATAAACTTCAAGATTTTAATTAGAGTATATTGTTGTGCTTTTCCGTGATTATGTAATAAGCTGTAAATATCAATAAACTTTTTACACTTAAGAATGTCTCACCTGTTTTAGAGGACAAACATCTACCTGCACTTACAATAAATTAAAACTACCGGTAGTTGCTGTACTTATAGGAGTTGATATCCCTTATTGTGTTCAGAATTTTCACAGAAAACTTTGGTCTATTTTGTGTGAAGCTGAATTGTTGCTTCATTGACAAATAACCAAAACCTCTATTTCTATTATAGGTACAATTTTGCACCTGTCCCAAGTCAGGAGCCTCTGGCCTTTGTTAGTCTAGTATGATTTTTTAATTTTAGTTTCTTGTGTATAATTTGGAGTTTAGTATGACGTCCATTATCACTGTACTAGTATACATATTTTTTAAAGGGGCCAGCTGAAGGACACCTCCGGGTGCGGGAGTTTCTCGCTACATTGAGGACCCATCGGTGGCCGTCGGATGTTGTCTGCTCTATGCTCGGGTTGTTGTCGCTTTGACACATTCCCCATTTCCTTTCTCAATTTTATTTTTATAAAACCACTAATTAAAAGCCCCATTGCTTTCTATGTTAAATTCTTCAATTTCAAGCATTTGTGGCCACTTAAAATGTCTTAAGTTCATCTAAAGTGGCAGTTAGTTCATGTCAAAACTGTACCTTACCCTGACTAGTGCTGAAAGAATCAACATACCTTTAATTGCATATTAGAGCATTACTGGTTCCAGGAAGTTTGATAGTACAAAAATAGCAACTTCTGATCTGAACAAGAGACCAAATGTGCCCTCCTATCAAAATTTAATATACTTCTATATTATTCAAATATAACTTTCAACAAGGAATCTACAGTGATCCTAAGTCCCCAAGCAAATTCATTTGATACCAACACTTAACCCAAATATACCTGCCATTGACAAAAATACAGCTATAAGTAGGAACTATTTTGTTTAAAATATGTACTACTTTCTTTTATGTTCTCTCTGACCAGGCCTAAATTAGTGGTTCTATACCTATACTTACAATAGCAGAAACTACTTTCAATTGAATAGAACAAAACTTCAATGGTTTTAACTCTGAGTGATGGGTTGCTTAATTCTGTCTTTTACTTTGTTCAAAGACTAAGTAAATCTGATTGGAAGGAATAAACAGTTTAAAATTGAAATTTTATGAATGCTTACCATACTTACATTCAACTATTCAATAAAATAAATCTAAATTAGAAATAAAAATAAAAATAAAAATAACATATTGACAATTGAAATATGTTAATTTTAAAACATTCAAATCACTAATTTTTTTCTATTTTGAACACATTTTTAAATGATATTAGATTCTTTTTAATATATCAGACGAAAAAGTAAAAAAACATCTTTTTACTTTCTTTCCTTACTATTAAAATTGAAGTCCAAAAAAACAACAACAAAAACGACTGTCCACAAAAAATAGAATTATTTTTCAATTCTATAAAAATTGGTTTCCATGGAAATTACGTGAATCCACAGCAGATGTTTATCTTGTTTCTAAGCTGTGCTGGTTTACTTCAAGGATCCAGTAAAACCAGAATCTGTTGTTATTATTGTTTATCGTGTAACGATCTTGACCTTCAAATTTGGTCACATGTTTGTTTTCCTTTTAATCATCAATATATTTCCAATTAGATTTTTTTCTTCATTTTGTTAAAAATAAAAGAATAAAAGTTTTCAATTCATTCACTGTCAAAACCTGCTCATTGATGTCTGTTACTGAAAGCTTTACTAAATAGTTTTGCCTCCGTCATTCAGCTAATAAACACATTGACATCATTAAAACAAAATCAGCCGGGGGTAATTGATAACTTTTGAGCAAAAATGCATCAGGGAAAAAAATTTAGGCCAATAATTGATTTTCAACAGAAAAAAAGTTAATCAAATATCTTCAAGACATTTAAATTATCATACTTAAAAGCAATCATTCTTTTTTCAGTGTATTACAGATTTCTGTGGCGTTCCTATAGTATTTCTACGAGTATTAAGAGTGGGATTTTCCGTGATTATTTTCTGGAAAAACCAGATCTTAAAACATTGTCTGGATCCTAAGTTAATTTAAACGTTGCACATTCTGTTCGCTTGACAAAAAAACTAATTATTACTCCCGGCTTTCTTCCTGCCTACTAAAACTCATAACACTCCTCTTCAGTTAATGGTAGTATTTACATGGAAATTTAAACAGAAATTGAAATTGACAAAAGTGATTCCATGATGTTAACCCTGCATCCTAATAGCATTGATTTCTTGACACCTATAACCAATTCTATGAGGTAATCACCATTCATCTTACCTAATAAGGTTATAAGGTTTTCTATAAAAAATCTAATAAAGGTTAAATAAACTCTAATTTTACAAAAAAAGTGGGTGGTGTCTCAAGATTTATACAAACTGACAGAAGAAGACTAAAGTCTACTGACAAAATAAGACAAAGATTTACATTTACTGACAGTGGAGGCAAATATTTACTGGCAGTAGAAGGCAGATTTACTGACAGCAGAAGGCAAAGATTTACTGCCAGTAGAAGATAAACCAAAGATTTCTTGACAGTAAAAAAAAAGACAAAGACTTACTGACAGTAAAAGATAGGACAAAGATTTACTGACAGTAATAGATAAGATAAATATTTACTGGCAGTAGAAGATAAGATAAATATTTACTGGCAGTAGAAGGCAGATTTACTGACAGAAGAAGACAAATATTTACTGACAGTAAAAGATAAGATAAATATTTACTGGCAGTAGAAGATAAGATAAATATTTACTGGCAGTAGAAGACAGATTTACTGACAGTGGAAGATAAGACAAAAATTTACTAACAGTATCAAGGCAAAGATTTACTGACAATAGAAGGCAATGATTTACTAACAGTGGAAGGTCAAGATTTACTGAGAGATGAAGGCAACAATTTACTATCAGTAGAAGATAAGACAAAGGTTTACTAACAGAAGATGGCAGATTTACTGTCAGTAGAAGATGAGACAAAGGTTTACCGACAGTTGAAACAAAGGTTTACTAACAGTAGATGGCAGATTTACTAACAGTAGAATATAAGACAAAGATGCACTGACAGTTAAAGACAAAGATTTACTAACAGTATATTAAAGACAAAGATTTACTGAAAGAAGAAGGCAACAATTAAGTGACAATAGAAGGTGCAGATTTATTACAAAAAACTGACGGTCGGTATATGAAGAAGTGTTGACATAAACAATGTGTTTTTCTTCATGTTTTCTACAATTGTTATGTTGAGTCCCCCCTCTGTGAGAAATGTGCTATTTGATTGGGGATTAATTAGAGACAAGAACATGAAAAAATAAATCCTTGCAAACAGGTTTAGCAATAAAAATTGCAAAATATAATCTCCAAGAATATGTACTTTACAGTTTCTATTTATAACAGGCTATTATTTGAACTTGGAATTATTTTTAATTATGGAATTTGCAAAATTTCTTGTGTTTAAAATTTTTAATAAATTTCATGTTTATTTGGTATTATAATCTTTTGAGCGGTTAATAACACTTTCCATACAATATATTTTAGTTAGATAGTGTTGTGCCAGGCACAGTACATTCTATTGAAAATATACTATTTTCTTTGTAATAGAAAGTGTTGTGCGCAGCACAGAACATTTCAGTACAGAATAAAAATGGAATTTATTAAAAATTTTAAAAAATAACAAGAAATCAAGCAAATTCCACAATTAAAAATAATTCCAAGTTCAAATAATAGCCTGTTTTATGTTTAATTTCTTTGCTTGACATTGAGAAGTGTTAAGCAAACACTTTATGTAAATATGATTATCAATAATCTAGTTATCAATTAAATTTCCCTTTTACTTTTTTAATTGATAACTTTCGAGTTTTTTGTTAGTGTAGATATAGGAGGCCTGGATTACAGCTACATTTTGCTCCTTCATAAGAGTAAATATGAAATGGTCTGTAATAACAGATCATAAATATAACTGTCAATTCCCTATCATATAAAAGAATAAATCAATTCACTTACAAAATCATGTACAATTTTTATTAGTATTTAAGAGATGCTTAAGTTAACTTTGAAATATTAATCATTCCGAATACAAAACTCATTGACAGACAAGTTACTTATATAACTCTTTCAAAATAGCAATAACTATCCGTAAATCAACTCATCTAAGAATTGACCTCAATAAAAATCAAGATAAAAATATAATAATTGTATTAATACAAATTTGTATATTGATTAGCCCTAAATATAGAATTGATGGTTTTGATGAAGGATCTGAAGTTATGTATAAATGCAGTTATTCTTGAAAATCAATATGTGCAACCTAATATTACACAAAATAAAAAAAAACATTTCTGCAGAGTCTTGTCATTCTGATTTGATGCAATAAACTTTTACTTTATTTTTTCTATCCATCAATTTGTAAAGAAATAGCATTGATTTTCCCTGATGTTTCATCAGAGAGAAGATTACATGATCTACAGCATAGAATTCAGCCAGTGCTAAATTACAATAGACTTATAAAAACATTGTGCAGTGTTATATAAGATTTCAAAGGCCAACTAATGTTATAAACAAAACATGAAAATAGCAAGATTAAACGGCAAAAAAATAAATTGTATGAGACATTATACTTAGCTGTTCTTACGTCTGACAAACTTGTTAATCTATTGGTATATAAATATATCCATTTATGATCATTTAATTGTTGGTTTGTGGTAAAATGGTTGTTCTGTTCTATTTCAGTTTGAAGAACTTGTTGACCCATTTGTATACAAGTATCTATACTATTAAAAGAAGAGACCGATTTCATTAAGCTGCATCTCCTCTCAAACCATAAAAAGTTGGAAATATTTGTGATATGACATATAAATGTAGTACTTGTATTTCCTAAATTTGTCTTTGAAACAATTTTTTTTTCCTCAGAAAATGCCAACTTTTGAGAAAATAACCCAATTCGGATATTTATCGATCCATTGTCTGAAAAACTTTTGTGCACCACAGCTCAGTCGACATACTGCCCGTAAAATTTAAAACTATTTGGTTCAACACTTGCACATAGTTGTACTGCGATTTAGAAGGCATCTACTAGTTTATCTTACCTCCTATACATTTCTAGGAATGTGATTGGTTAAAAGCGCCCTCGTGGAGACCGTGTATATTTGATATTAGGTTAGTAGGGAGGTAAAGCTTATCTAATACAAAGTTAGTAGTGGACTCAGTGTGTTACGTCCCTTTATATTCCATATAAGGTAGTAGGGAGGCAGGGCTTATTTCAAACACGGTTAGTAGTGGTGTTACATCCCTTTATAAAAACAAAACGGTACTGAGGGAAAAAACGTAAGGGTTTCAACAGACGAAGAAATTGATGATTAAGATTGAACTAAATTCATAAAACACATTTAAACCTAACAAGTTGTTATTGTTGGTATCTGTTTTTGTAGGATCAATGGAAGTAGTTTCTTAATGCTAACAGTACTGAAGACTTCCTCATTTGATAGGTCTAAATTTCACACGTTACGATAGTCGGTAAGATAAATTCGTTACATAGTGTGCTAGTGACCTAATACGATATATATGGGGTCAGTAAATTCCATATGGGGATTCAAGCTTCGCTCTCACCCCACATGGAATTTACTGACCCCATATATATCTTATTATGTCACTAGAACACTTGTAACTAATAATATCATAACTTATGACCTCCATATAAATGTCAATTGTCAGTTAAAAAGAGTTTGAAGAACTTCAAATGTTGATGCATTAGTTATTATAAATACAAGCTTATATAGTCATGAATTATCATTTAAAAATATTCTAGACAATGGTAAACTATAGGCTCTCAAGAGCCTGTGTTGCTCACCTTGGTCTATGTGCATATTAAACAATGGACACATAAATTCATGACCAACTGTGTTTTGGTGATGGTCACATGTGTTTGTAGATCTTACTTTACTGAACATTCTTGTTACTACAATTATCTCTATTATCAAAATTTTCCTTAAAATTACTAATTTGGTGGCAGCAACCCAACAACGGGTTGTCTGATTTGTCTGAAAATTTCAGGGCTGATAGATCTTGACCTAATTGACAATTTTACCCTGTCAGATTTGCTCTAAATGCTTTGGTTTCAGAGTTATAAGCCAAAATCTACATTTTACCCCTAGGTTCTATGTTTAGCCATGTCACGCCACACATTTTTTAAACTAAATACCCCAATGATGATTGTGGCCAAGTTTGGTTAAATTTGGCCCAGTAGTTTCAGAGGAGGACGACGACAACGATGATGACGACGACGCCGGACGCAAAGTGATGGGAAAAGCTCACTTGGCCCATCAGGCCAGGTGAGCTAAAAATTAACTGATAGTCTCTAAATATTCTACAGTTTGACAAATTTTTACCTATTGGCAATGATGACAAGTGTTTAAAGTTTTGACCATCATTATGTTAGACATTGGTTAAACTGTGAGTCTCTTATTCTAATTTTTGACAAACTTGCTGACCCATGGGTATACAAGTATAACTAGTTATGCCCATCATTATGTTAAACAATTGTTAAACTGTGGGTCTCTTATTCTAATTTTTGACAAACTTGCTGACCCATGGGTATACAAGTATAACTAGTTATGCCCATCCTTATGTTAGACAATGGTTAAACTGTGAGTCTCTTATTCTAATTTTTGACAAACTAATGCTGACCCATGGGTATACAAGTATAACTAGTTATGTCCATCCTTATGTTAGACAATGGTTAAACTGTGAGTCTCTTACTCTAATTTTTGACAAACTTGCTGACCCATGGGTATACAAGTATAACTAGTTATTACAAACCTTAATGTAACATGTTGATTTGTATGTTATTTTACAGTTTGACAATTCAAATCAGCATAAATTTACAAGTATAGTACAAATTTCTATTGATATCTGTGACATTTAAGTTTGGATATTCAAATTGAATGCATAAAACTCACAATTTGTTGTATTGGGCAATATGCTCAACATGCAAAGAAAATTATATAGGGCAAACAGAAGATTTCCCTCTTTGGCAGGTTCAAAGTGTATTTACCAGCGGCAGATTTAGGGGTGAAGGGGCGAAGGAGGATCCCCCTTTTCTTTGAAAAATTTGGTTGATTATATATGGAATCACTGAAGCATGACAGGAACTGCCCCCCTCTCAGGTAGTCAGAGGGCCCCCATTTATGAAAATTTCTGGATCCTCCACTGTTTACAACATACAAAAACCCCATCAGTCAGAAACATTACAGGTAGTGAACATTTTGATCAATGGGGAATGGGAGAATTAAGCATATATACATTTTCTAAATTTAAAGGCTAAACAGAAATACTTTATCTGGAATTCAAGCAGCAGCTGAACCAAATGTAAACTTTAAATGCTGCTAATGTGACATAACAAACCAAATTGTGGCTACATTTTCATATAGTAACGTTTATTATAAAACTGTTTAAGGAAGCAATTATAAGACACTTGAAAGTGCTATCAGCTATTTACCATGCAATTCTTTGTGTTTTTTGTCAACAATTTTTCAAATATATTTAAGTATATATATATATATAGTTACAAAGATCATTGCATTCAACATCCATTTCTTATTTTACCTTTTGACAAACTTGATGACTGAACAGTATACATCTATAGTATATACAGTTCATTGTGACCATCATCATTCATGTGTTCTACACTCACTGAACAGTATACATCTATAGTATATACAGTTCATTGTGACCATCATCTACACTCACTGAACAGTATACATCTATAGTATATACAGTTCATCGTGACCATCATCATTCATGTGTTCTACACTCACTGAACAGTATACATCTATAGTATATACAGTTCATCGTGACCATCATCATTCATGTGTTCTACACTCACTGAACAGTATACATCTATAGTATATACAGTTCATCGTGACCATCATCATTCATGTGTTCTACACTCACTGAACAGTATACATCTATAGTATATACAGTTCATTGTGACCATCATCATTCATGTGTTCTACACTCACTGAACAGTATACATCTATAGTATATACAGTTCATTGTGACCATCATCATTCATGTGTTCTACACTCACTAAACAGTATACATCTATAGTATATACAGTTCATTGTGACCATCATCATTCATGTGTTCTACATCAGTTAAACATTAATAGAGTCACTGCTTTTACTTCATATACATGGTTCTCTAATTTTATAATGAAACGAATTTACACATTGCTGAGATTCTAGCTAAGTATTAAGTTGCTTGCATCTACAACATTTGGTTTTTGGTAGTTATTAAATGTCTCATTTAGTCAATCATACCACGTGACATCTAGTTCTTTTTATATTCAGATAAGAACCGTAAGGAAAAAGAACGAGATAATGATTTAAACTAAAAGGATGAATGCTTCCTCAGGTGATTCTATGAAATTCTGATGCTTTCTTTACATATATGCTGCTATACTTATTTGACATACAAAAACCATACCAATCTGACACACTTCTGTAACGTTGCTGAGTATGTTTTTTCGTCTTACCGATATTTATGAAAATGTCTCTCGTTTTTTGTGTCTATAAAATCTAAAGATATCAACCAATCAAACAAGAACATTATAATAGACTAACCACAATTTGTCCGGTACATTTTTTATACCTGCTCAACTTATCTGGAGTGGTAAAATGCCAGACTTGAAGTCTACAAAATATTTGTAGTGCTATGTTATGTAACGAAGAAGTTGTGAGGATTACTTAACAAAGATCGATATCATACATGCTGCTTCCAAAAGTACAAATTATTGAAAGATGTCAATATAAAATTAACTTATCAACTTATAATAGTTAAAATTTAAAGATAAAATAAAACAAGACATATAATTGATGAAAGATGTAGGATTTTTTTTAAATAATCATCAAATAATAAGTTTTACGAAAAAAAATAAGACATTTTAATGAAAGAAAACATGTGATTTAAGTCTAGTTCAAAAGATTAGGTAATTGGTTAAATGGCTCGTAAACTACATGTAGATAGCATATATTTATTATATCATATTGAGCTCATCACACAAGGGACGATCTATTACTCTTTATATTACGTAATAATTCTAAAATTATATGATTTTTGTGTGAGACTAGGTTATAACTCAAGAGTTCAATGCCCAACAGGATCAAACCACAGAAAGAGTTTAAAAACTGTCATGGACTGTGGACTGGGTTTAAGATATTGTTGTAATGTCTAGGTCTGTGGTGTTAGAATTACTGCATGACAAGGTCTTAATAGAGTCACTAACACTGAGGTGGATTAAGTATGGGGGGGCAAAGGGGGCCAGACCTTCCCTCAATTCACAGGAAAAATTTGGTTTGTTTTTTAGGGAACAATGTAGCATTACTGGAGGGGAACCTTTTTTGGCAGTCAGTGGGCATACCTTATGAAAATTTTTGGATCAGCTACTGACTACTATAAAAAAAAATCTGTTATGTTTGAGTTTCTTTGTTTGCTTTCTTAACTTATGTTGAGGTCTGTGAATGTTCATCAGTCCTTGTGATACTGTATTGCTGTTTAACTTCTATGGTGTAAAAATGCTTGTCGTGTTGTTAAGAGATACTGCCTTAGTGTTACTGGGTTATAGGATTTTTACCTTTATAAGTCATAAGACAGCTTGATATTTTGTACGAAACACCTGTCTTATGTTGAAGGCTGAATATCAACCTAAAGATGTCTTTTTGTTTTCTGCATCATGGTTGTTTGGTTGCTGTTTTTATTGACTTATATACACTCAACATCTACATTCATTCATTCAGAGGCAGATTTCGGGTTCCAACCCCAACCCCTATTTTTGATGGAAAAATGTGGTTGATTATATAGGGAATCGCCGAGGTTTGTCTGGTGCTGCCCCCTATAAGGCAGTCAGACAGGTGCCCACTCCCCCTTATGAAAATTTCTGGATCTGCCACTGATTCATATCTACTCAGACAATTTCCATTCACAATTTTAATTCACAATTTAATAATTTATCAGATCTCTGAGTGTGATCTTTGATTGGTCAATAGTCTAGACAACAGGTATGATTAAATAAACTGTGGACACAGAGATATGTCTCCCCTGTTGCCATAACATTCAGAAGTTGGAACAAGACAATCTGATGGACAGTAAAAATTACTAATTAATTAAAAGTTACTGGACATTGAACTATTAGGCAAGGCCTGGAAATGGTCAACAAAACTCAGCTGTACAGACAGTAATGTAACTTTATAGGTCTTTTAGGGGCAAAAAACCCTTTAACCCTTTACTCCATGGATATTTTTTTTAAATACTTGATTCGCATAGGATTTTTTTCAGTAAAAAAATCATCAGGTTTAAAGTGTTAATGCATTATGAAAACTAATATTTCATCAATAAAATTCAAGTCAGATATTCTCATGAATCTCCTTTTCATATTAGATACAATTTTTTTTAAGTCTGATGTAGACATTTTGGAGACATAGTGTTTCAACTGAGGTACCACACAGGCGTCAAAAGGCGTCATTATGGAGGAAAGGGGTAGAGTCATCAGATCTTTTTGGTCACAATTGGCATATTTGGAAATCTTATATTGCCAATCATTTTTGTTATTTACAGTTAACATCAATCTATTATTGTTATTAAAATGAAAGGTCAAACCACAAAATCTAATCAAAATTAACTATTCAGGGGCCATAACTCCTGTAAGTATAATAATCCTCCAAAAGTTTCAGAAATATCCTCATAGATAAACAATGCCTTGATGAAAAAACACTTAATTCTCGGTCTGCTTTGTGTTTTAAAGTTTAAAATTCAATTAAAATAAAGTTTTAGAATATAATGTGTATAGATTTTTATTTCTTTGAAATAACTACTTAATCATATTTTTAACTGGCCCCCCTCATGGAAAATTGGTGGCTGAATATTGTCTGAATTATTTCTGAATTCTATCTGAATAATCGTCTGAATAGGTCTGAATGTTGTATTTGTGTCTATTTCTGAATATTGACTGGATTTCGGACTATTCAGCCAGTATTCAGAAACAGAAATATTCAGAAACTAAGAAATATTCAGAAAATTTATGGTTTAAATGATGCTGTATTAAGAAATATTCAGCCATTTTTTAAGACATATTCAGCAATATTCAGAAATCTTCAGCCAACATTCTTCCAATCTTCAGCCATACTAAGAAATATTCAGACATATTAAGAAATATTCAGACATATATTAAGAAATATTCAGACATTAAGAAATATTCATATATATTCAGAAATATTCATATATATATTCAGAAATATTCAACCATATTAAGAACTATTCAGACAAATTCATCCAATCTTCAGCCTTATTAAGACATATTCAGCCATAATAAGATAGCATGAAATGGAATCAAAACCCCATTGTAACTGATTTGATCTTCCAATTAAGCCCAAGGTTTATCACTTTTTCTAAGAAACACAAAATATAGTGAGTGCTTTGATCATAGATTGATCTGAATATATTCAAATATTTAAATAAATAACATTCTTAACCTCCTATCCATGAAAAAAATGGCCTGCATGGTTTGCATAAGAATAAAAACAGTAACTATGGTCAGCTTAAACCTCACTCACAAACTGATTAACTAATATAAAAATTATGTGTCAGATATAAACTTCTCTTCCTTTCTGTAATTTAAAACTTGCTGTCTCTGTACTTCAAACTTGAATTGCTGAATAAAGGTATTAAAATGGAGTCTGCATAAAATCTGTTTCATATCATTGCTGGCAGCTCATATTTAATCCCCTAAAAGTACAAAAATATCCACAAAGAATCAATTGTTCTTGAGGTTATGAAGCAATAAATTCAATAGAAACATTATTGCATTATGCATTTGTACTGTATCTTACATTGGAAGCCTAAACTCAAATTAAGACCCCCCCCTTTTTATCCCTTGAAGATAAAATTGGTGACTTATAGTTTTCACTAAGTTTGTTCACCCAATTTAATTTCTACATTTAATGTAGAAAGTGGTAGTACATTTTTTAAGTTATTGACTGCAGATTAACCTAGTTACTATTTGTTTTATGAATGTGACAACAAATTTTGAACAATATATATATTCATTACATTAATTGTCTGCCAAAATTTTCTGATGTTTTCTCAGATTTAAATCCTAAATGTTTTATAATAGTGCCTCAACAAATTGCATTTTATAATAATTACAATTATCATATGTTCAATCAAGATACTTATCTGAAAACATTTGCGTTTGGATTCTCCATTTTGTTTATCCAGCGTAATCTTTGATGACGTATGCCAGTGCGTTTCAGTCAAGGTGTCAATCTCGCCCCATATCATATCGGCCCGAAATTGATTCGTCCCCGTAACGGTGTTTCAGTGAAACTTCTCAAAACATGCCGCCGGTCAGGTCACAAATTACGGCCGATTTGCAGGGTTTGCTGGTTAGTTGAAATTTAAAATTTCGAAGAGTAACTTCCCCTTAATATGGGTGTTTGAGAAATATTTAAAAATGTATTTGATCTTATTCAAATATACATTTTCCTTTGTGAATTTTAGTTTTGTGAATAATTTCTATTGTAAAATACTGCTACAACTTGTATTTCATCTTATTTATTTTTTTTATTTTGCAGGAATAAAAAATAAAAAACACCATACACTAACGATTTTTCCCTAATAATTATGTGAAATTTGTAAACATAGTAACACTGGAAATTGCCGGTAATCACTATTTGTAAAACATTGGGATAATGAAAATAAATTGACAAGCTGAACAGTACTCACAGTTTACTGTCTTTATGATACATAACAATGTTATTACTAATCAGTGATATTAAGATGACAAGGCCCGTTTTATGAGGTTGAATTATTATGATTTTAATTATTCAAATACAAAAATGACACTTGCGTAGTATCCGATTGAAAGGAATCATATGGCCAGTTTTGTAAGGTTAAATGACCATTTAATGTACGGGTCTCCTTGATTTAGCCGGTATGGTGGGAGAACTGTATTTAGAGAAGTTTTAATGTATAAGAAACATGAATTCCTGGTGTTGCATTAAAAACATTTCCCCACTGAATGGTTATTTTATTGTCGGCTTTGCACCTTGCTGCAAAAGGTGTCAAAGCTAAAATTAAATAGCCTTTCAAAACGTCATAATTATTTGGACTAGGTACAAATAAATTGTACTGATAATAACTGTTAGAATTTAATATAAGTACCTTTTCTACCAAAATTAATGCCCATGCACCAGTATATCCAATATCTTAATGATAACAAAGCAATACTGCTTTAATTTTCAAAAACACAATATTTTAAAGTGAACAAGTGTTTGTTCAGTTTTTCATCACTAAATGATCAAACTACTCATGAGTTTTTTATTATGTACACTTGGTTCTCCAAAGTATTTCATAGTTATATATCAATGGGTTTAAACTGATGACTGTAACTGCATTCACGGTCATCCCAAAATGTTAGATGAAAAATAGGGGGGATTATTATTACCCTGGGATCGGGTGTTTTTAAGCTCAGGATTTCGGGATTCACTCTTTCGGGATTAGGGAATTCTTTTTTTGGGATTTCGGGACGTCGGGATTATGGGATTTCGTTTTTTAAGTCCGGGATTTCGGGATTAGGACCCCTCCTATCCCACCTCAAAAATAAGGTCAGTAGCTATATTGCCTTGGGAAAACACTGTAAGATTCTTGCACTTTTATGTTGATGAGCCAGATGAAGGATTTCAAAATTTTTGTAATCAGGGAAATTAATTCTTGCTGTTATTTGTACATTTTCAAAATATTTTATTTTATGTAGTTTTGTTGGTGAAACTTATTCACATAACATTCAGACTTTTGAAGAATTATTTTTTATGTTTCCATTTATGTGTTAAAATTAAATAACTCAGTGTAATTCAGATCTATGACTTATTTCTAGTTTTTTGAATTTTGTCTAACTTCTGAATGATTTAGAAAACTTCAGACAATATTCATTTCTATGAGATTATAATTTACTTATTTCCAGTTTTCTGACTTTTGTCTGACATAACTTCTGAATGATTTTAAAAAATTCAGACAATATTCAGATCTATATATTAGAATTTACTTATTTCCAATTTTCTGAATTTTGTCTGACATAATATCTGAATGATTAAGAATAATTCAGACAATATTCAGATATTTAGGGGTGTATTTAATTAATTTTTGGTTTCTGAATTGATCTTACTGCTGTTTCTTAATAATTCAGACAAATAAGACAGTATTCAGAAGTTCTGAATATGTCTGAAACTTTTTCTGACTAAATAAGAAGTATTCAGACAAAATTCAGAACTATAAGACAATATTCAGACACCATCAATAAACAGGTCAGACAGGATTCAGACACCTGATTTGTTCTAAGACACATTTCAGCCAAAATTCAGAAAATTTCAGCCACATTCAGCTAATATTCAGAAATTATGGTTCATGAGGGGATCATCCCTTGTTATAGGGACATTCATGCCTTGTATTGATTTACCAACAACAGTACATTTTACATTGTAATTTAATGTCACTGTGTCCTACATTTGCACAAATCAATTGTCATTGGATCAATAATATGTTCATTGACAGGTCACTGCACAGATTACTATAATGGTATTAACTAGAAGTGCTCCTAGGTTATATGCATCGCATCACAGGTGCTCCTTGAATAAAGGCTAAAAATCCAATAGCTTTAAAACAATTAACAAAAGTGTTTTAAAGCTGTCTTAAAGCTATTTATCATATTTAGCAAGATTTTGTCTATAGAAGAAAGTCTTTACAGTAGATTTCAACAAGAATGTGTCCCCAGTACACGGATGCCCCATCCGCACTATCATTTTCTATGTTCAGTGGACCATGAAAATGGGGTTAAATCTCTAATTTGGAATTAAAATTAGAAAGATCATATCATACAGAACATATATACTAAGTTTCAAGTTGATTAGACTTCAACTTCATCAAAAACTACCTCGACCAAAAACTTTAACCTGAAGCGGGACAGACGGACGAACAGACGAACGAACGAACGAACAGACGGACGAATGCACAGACCAGAAAACATAATGCTCATAAATGGGGCATAAAAATGTGTCCATCGTTTCTTTTCTAAATTAGCTGAAAATTATAAGTATTAGAAATAGACAGAAATAGAAATAGGGTACTTTCTCGTATTAACACAGTAAACAAGGTTTGCAAACCATCAATGACACTATATACTTCATCATATTTGTTTGAACTGTTTGGCAACTTTTGGTTTATAACTTACTGTCAGGAACAACTATATAATTAAGTTGCCCATCAGTTTTTGGGCAGTTTGGAAGGCAAATCATATGATGATGTTGGGTGATCAGGCCTGGAGTGAGTTGGACTGGTGGAAAAGTGTGAACCCAAATTGTTTTATATGATGAAAATCCTACAATTTCAACCTAATACCTCACAGAAAAATGTCACACATGTTGAAATTGTGCACCTCAGCTACTATGGGCTGGCAGATTACTGTGGTTTGGTAGTTAGTGGGTGTTGTAGTTTATCCAACTGCACTGAGACTTTTCAATTTTATCTTGTAACTCAACTGCATTTCAATCCTTTTTATTAAACCTAAACATTGCTCAAGGATACGTTCAGACAATACTATTATGTTAACAAACTCTACAGTTGTTTCAATTTAATAATGTCAAGAATGCATCATTTAATTTAAGTTTGAATTTTAATCAAATCGACTGCATTCTAAATTATTCCGGTCTCATTATCAGACATTTTTTAATATTCAAATTGTCAAAAGGTTCTTGACTTACATTATGTATACAATATGGTAGCTGTAAACATTATTTTAATGTTTAACATTATTTTAATGTATTTTTGGTACTATACTTTTTGTAATATAACTTTTATTTGATGGATGGATTGATAGTTTGGTCATACGTTGTTACTTTAGGCTATATGTCTTTTTATGAAAATGTACTATAAAAACAGGTTAACATAATCTATTCTCTGTCTATGTTATGCATTAAAATTTAGGATTGGACACAATACAGATAAAATCTAGCTATCTACATACACAACTAAAATAAAAATTTAGGATTGGACAACAATCTGTTTTAATTTCTGTTCAGTTATATACCTTCAAAAATATGGAGCCAGAAATTTAATTGATTGACTTAATAATTATCAGAGCAGAAAGTAGAGTGAAGCATTGTCATATCCGAATGTAAACAAAGCGAGGACATTAGGAACTGTATTTTAACCAGATCAATATTTAAGGTTACAGATGCCTTATTACAGGCAACATGTCCAGATTAATTTTTCGCTATTCCATACTATAACACAACACCTATATAACAAGTCAAAATTCCTATATCATCAAGATAAAAAGGCTTTTTTTCAATATCTGCTACTAGCAGTCACAAGAGTGCACACACTGAAATGTCTCGCCTTCTTTACTAATCATTGATATTATGTTGATAATCCTAAATACAAAGCTTTATTACGACTGTCACATAAACTTAACATGAACCATGAAAATGAGGTCAAGGTCAGTTGAACCATATGCCAGGCAGACATGTACAGCTAACAATGCTTCCATACAACAAATATAGTTGACCTTAATTGCTTATAGTTTAAGAAAATAGACCAAAACACAAAAACTTTACACTGAGCAATGAACCATGAAAACCAGGTCAAGGTCAAATAAAACCTGCACGACTGACATATAGACCATAAAATATTTCCCTACACCAAATATAGTTGACCTATGACATATAGTATTAGATAAAAAGACCAAAACTCAAAAACTTAACTTTGACCACTGAACCATGAAAATGAGGTCAAGGTCAGATGACATCTGCCCGCTAGACATGTACACCTTACAATCATTCCATACAACAAATATAGTAAACCTACTGCATAAAGTATGAGAAAAACAGACCAAAACACAACCAGGTGCTCCGCAGGGCGCAGCTTTATACGACCGCAGAGGTCGAACCCTGAACAGTTGGGGCAAGTATGGACAAAACATTCTAGCGTGATACAGCTCTGAATTTGGATTGTGATCAAATTTTTGACATTACATGGGTTTTTTTTACACAAAACAAATGTCAAGATTTTACAAATTTTACAATTAAAGATTTCTTCTTCAAACTTTTTAAATCTAATATTAAATAGTTGGCACAGCATAGGTTTCTGACACAGAATGAATGTGGTCTAATGAACTTAAAAGTTTGTTTTTGCCTTTTAGCAATTCACTATGCTGTTGAATATAAATCCTCTCAAAAAAATGTTTGAAGAAATTTTCTTTTTATTTATGAAATCTGAAATGAGAAAAATTTAACCCCCCCCCCCCTTTTTTCACATCCCCGTTTCCTTTTTTCCAAAACTGTTATCAATTCAAATTTCTAATGGAGTTTGCAACAATAACTACTCTTTTAAATACATCATAAAATATTAAAATGTAAAATAAAGTGCTTGTTATCACTGAATGGTAAAGATTGGTTGGTAGTAAAAGTGAATATACATTGTTTATTGTATAAAACAATAAAAAAAACTTCATCAGCAACATTTTATATTGGCAAATTTCCAATGAAGTTATTTACATAAAGTAATGGGCAAATAAAAATAGAAAATGACATCATAGTCATGTCTGGCAAATGTCCAACATACATTATCTAAAAACATTTTAGATAAGATAAGGAAATAAGATGTAAAAAAACTGCTTGTTATCACTGAATGGTAAAGATTATTTTAATTTATCAGTTGGTAGTAAAAAGTGAATATACATTGTATATTGTATATAACAAAGATTTAAGTTGATTCTGGACAAAGAAAGATAACTCCAATTAAAAAAAAATCTTGCTATTGCACAATATTTTGCAATTAGATATTTCTTGCTTACTATTCTGGACAAAGAAAGATAACTCTAATTAAAAAAAAAATTGCTATTTCACAATATTGTGCAATTAGATATTTCTTGCCATTGCGCAATACTGTGCAATTGAAAAGACTTGCTATTGCACAATACTTAATATAATAATTTTAGATCCTGATTTGGACCAACTTGAAAACTGGGCCCATAATAAAAAATCTAAGTACATTTTTGGATTCAGCATATCAAAGAACCCCAAGATTTCAATTTTTGTTAAAATCAGACTAAGTTTATTTTGGACCCTTTGGACTTTAGTGTAGACCAATTTGAAAACAGTACCAAAAATGAAGAATCTACATACACAGTTAGATTTGGTATATCAAAGAACCCCATTTATTCAATTTTTGATGAAATCAAACAAAGTTTAATTTTGGACCCCGATTTGGACCAACTTGAAAACTGGGCCAATAATCAAGAATCTAAGTACATTTTTAGATTCAGCATATCAAAGAACCTAACTGATTGATTTTTTGTCAAAATCAAACTAAGTTTAATTTTGGACCCTTTGGACCTTAATGTAGACCAATTTGAAAACAGACCAAAAGTTAAGAATCTACATACACAGTCATGACAGTTAGAATCGGCATATCAAAGAACCCCAATTATTCAATTTTGATGAAATCAAACAAAGTTTAATTTTGGACCCTTTGGGCCCCTTATTCTGTTGGGACCAAAACTCCCAAAATCAAACCCAACCTTCCTTTTATGGTCATAAACCTTGTGTTTAAATTTCATAGATTTCTATTTACTTATACTAACGTTATGGTGCGAAAACCAAGAAAAATGCTTATTTGGGTCCCTTTTTGGCCCCTAATTCCTAAACTGTTGGGACCTAAACTCCCAAAATCAATACCAACCTTCCTTTTGTAGTCATTAACATTGTGTTTAAATTTCATTGATTTCTATTTACTTAAACTAATGTTATTGTGCGAAAACCAAGAATAATGCTTATTTGGGCCCTTTTTTGGCCCCTAATTCCTAAACTGTTGAGACCAAAACTCCCAAAATCAATCCCAACCGTTCTTTTGTGGTCATAAACCTTGTGTCAAAATTTCATAGATTTCTATTAACTTAAACTAAAGTTATAGTGCGAAAACCAAGAAAATGCTTATTTGGGCCCTTTTTGGCCCCTAATTCCTAAAATGTTGGGACCAAAACTCCCAAAATCAATACCAACCTTCCTTTTGTGGTCATAAACCTTGTGTTAAAATTTCATAGATTTCCATTCACTTTTACTAAAGTTAGAGTGCGAAAACTAAAAGTATTCGGACGCCGGACGACGACGACGACGACGACGACGACGCCGACGCCAACGTGATAGCAATATACGACGAAAATTTTTTCAAAATTTGCGGTCGTATAAAAACTTAACTATAACCACTGAACCATGAAAATGAGGTCAAGGTCAGATGACACCTGCCAGTTGGACATGTACACCTTACAGTCCTTCCATACACCGAATATACTAGACCTTTGCTTATAGTATCTGAGATATGGACTTGACCACCAAAACTTAACCTTGTTCACTGATCCATGAAATGAGGTCGAAGTCAAGTGAAAACTGTCTGACGGGCATGAGGACCTTGCAAGGTACGCACATACTAAATATAGTTATCCTATTACTTACAGTAAGAGAGAATTTAACATTACAAAAAATTTGAACTTTTTTTTCAAGTGGTCACTGAACCATGAAAATGAGGTCAAGGACAATGGACATGTGACTGACGGAAACTTCGTAACATGAGGCATCTATATACAAAATATGAAGCATCCAGGTCTTCCACCTTCTAAAATATATCGCTTTTAAGAAGTGAGCTAACACCGCCGCCGCCGCCGTAGCCGCCGCCGGATCACTATCCCTATGTCGAGCTTTCTGCAACAAAAGTTGCAGGCTCGACAAAAACTCTAGAGCTCGAAGTATATTATTGAAAAAAAAAGATGTAGGATAATATGCCATAGAGATTTGGAACAATGTAAAACAAAATAAACTGCTGGACCATTAGTGTGTGACAATTTGTCAGTCCTGGACAGCTATTGTTATATATATTGTGATATGCAAATTTTGAAAAATAAGGATTTTTGCTAAAAGTAAAAACCTATAATTTAATTTCTATATTTTCATTTAACCTTAATCAAATAACTTCTGACTTAATAAGTTTGATATATGGGCTGTAAAATTAAAGTCACATAATTTCAGAACCATAAAAAAAATGTGAAAACATATATAAAACCTCAAACCACAACTCTAAACAATCTGTCAAGTTTGACGTAAATCTCTCCAAGTATGTTTACGTCAACCGGATGGAGGGACAGTGGTTAACCACATAATATGTCCATTACTTGTTTTGAAGTATCAAGATCAAAAAAATTTTGTTATAATTTTAAAATTGCGTTACGGTCACTTTTTTCTAGTCCCTAACTCATTTGAAGGTAATCATATGGTCTTCAACAATAGGCAAGACTCTGGATAATATTTCAGCTCTAAAAACCCTAAAGTGTAGGCAAGATGTAAAGAAATTTAAATGAGACTACCAGTAAAAATTCAATTCACATCAAAGTACTGTACAGGTTCATTATTATTTATGTGATACCAAACTTTGGTGGATCTCCTCTGGGTAAAGGGAAACCATGAATTTAAATATCCAAATAAGTGCACATTTTTTTATAGGTTTATATATATATGCAGACTTTGGCAAAACCATGAAATCAAAAATTCAACAAATATGTCATTTTTCCTCAAATCACGAAAATTGGATCTAAGAAAATAAATGAATCAAAGTTACTATAATTAAGTTAATTCAATTAGATCCATGATTGATTCTTTTTACCTATATACTTTATGATTATAAAGTGATATAGGCATATGTATGAGCCTGCAATCCAATGACTCAATAAAAACATCTAAGATCTTCTTCATTCATTTAATTAGAAGCTAATCAGAGCTCGTGAATGGTTAGGACCTCTAATTTGTACAATTTTTCATATTCAATACAAATAACCTTTCTGTCCTATAACATATTTGTTCTTTTTTTGTATGATTGAAAGTAATCAAAAGTTCTACATACATCTAGCTAGAGATGGCAATTTTGGAATCATGCATTATAACTCCTTTTCCTACTTTTAAATCTCTAATTATTTTTAAATTTAATTACAAGTCCCTATAGTCTCTGGTCTATCTTTGTTTTAAATCAAACCAGAACCATTTTCTTAGCAATAAATGCATTAAAAGATTATTTGTCAATCATTTATCTTTTTATCTCTATAAAACATGAATAGTGCATTTTTAGAAAAATAATTTGATAACACAAAAATTTTCCTCCAATTGTAATTAGTGTGTGAATCTCTGATTGACAGACTGAATCTAGTTTTTATTAGACAATGTGTGATAGACCAAAGGGACATATGAATAAATGGTGTTTTATGTGCCTATTACTTTTTGTTTAGAGGTTATGGGATTTAAATATATATTTAATTCTTACGGGGAGATTTGAGGTATATACTCAGTTAATCTTGGATATATATATCATGTTGTGCTTGTTACCTGGATTTCAAAAATCAGTATCTTATCTTTTAAAATAAAATTTGCAAAATATTTAAAAGTCTTAATTATCTTTAAAATTATCATTATTTACTTATTACTGATTAAAAGAGTTATTTCATCCAGAAAATTTTTTCTTGATATTTAACAGAATTATACATTCAAACTTTTTCCAGATTCAGTGATTGTTTTGGCAACAAAGGTTACTTTGGGAAAAGGAAGGTAACATTTGGGCAAGGAAATTGGTGTCATTTGGGATGAGAAGTTATAACATCTGGGCATGGAAAGTAAAAATTTATACAAGGTAACAATTGGGCAAGAGCATACCTGCCAACTTTTCAAAATGACCATGGGGGTTTTGCGTGCAAGATGGCTGTTATAGTCCTAAAAAACCTTCAAGGGGGCCTTCAGATATATTTTAATGTTTTTATTGGCTTCTTCATACTTTTATAAGCCTATAGTCATTGTAAAATCAATTATTTTGCTTAAAATTGGGGACAAAATTGCTCTTTCAAAATTTCCATTTGGGAGCCTCCATGGGGTAAATCCCCCACAAATAGTGACAGTTAGCAGGTATGCAAGAGATATAACATTTAGGAGGGCCCTCATGGGGTTTTTGATTATGTGATTACTTGGCCGTTTTTTTAATGATTATTTGATTATTAAGCCAAATATTTCATGATTATTTGATTACCTAGGACTGTATTTTTAGTTTATGATTATTTGATTACTAAAGATAAGCAAATATTTAATGATTATGTGATTATATTGGCAAAAAAATGGTGATTATGTGATTACTAGGACCCCCCCATGAGGGGCCTCATTTAGATAAGGAAGGTAAACAATTGGGAACAAAGGTAGCCTTTGGGCAAGAAAGGTAGTATTTAGACTACGAAAGTTATGATTGGGCAAGGGAAGTAACATTTTCTGTGTGTAATAAATAAATAATATGTAACCTTCATTTAGTCATAGGAAAGAAAATATCTAAATTTGAAGATATTTAGTAAAAGCATTTTCAAGTTATTGCATAGATAATGCTCTAAGTATAATTGTTTTGCTACAAAGGTCTACAATTCAACAATGATAAAAGCTAAAATTATGAAAATTCATTAGTCACAGGAACCAACATATCTAAATTTGAAAAGATCTCGTCAAAGTGTTTTCAAGATTATGCACGGATACTGTTTCACAGCCACCCGGCTGAACCAGCCCGCCGTACATAACCAAATTAACAACCTTTATTTCCCTTTTAAACACCAGTTTAAAATATATTGTGTGCTAACATTAATTAAACTTTTGATATCTTGTTCTTAAGTTCAATATAACCATCCTTTCTAAAACAACAAAAAGTTTCAAACAAATGAAATATGTTAATTCGAAATTTATTAAAAGCTCTGACTTGTGAAATACAGTTAATATTGCTCATGTAACTTGTATTTTCTGGATGAAAAAGACGTCATATGTTGTCGTGCTTAAAGCATTATACCCCTAATTGTAATACAAAGTAAAAGACTGCACAGGAAGCAGGTGTTTGAAAATTCCGTAAAGTGCACAGATAGGCGTGAAGAAAATATTTTGATATCCTTAATTTAACATACTGGAAAATTAAAAGTTTGGCAAAAAAAATCATTTGAATTGAATGATATTGCCTAACATATATACCCACCTAAAAGCAACCTATCTGAAACAATATAGATACAAATTGTTTCAAATGAATTATTTGTTTTTTTAAGATTTTTTCCTACTCTAGTGTCATTTTCATGCCTAAATCATGTAACTTACATAACTTAATATGTAATATATATTGGCCAAAAAATAATCACTACCTTATCAATAGCCCAGTCCTACACTTACCAGGCATGGTTTAAGGCTACATCAAACAAGGAATATTTTAAGGGTGGCCTTTCAACAAACAGGATATATTTATCTGACAGATTGGAAAAGTGATTAGTATGATGCCAACAAAATACGAAGTCATTCTATTTAGTAGGTCTGAGAAAATTGTGACAAAAATATTGGTTGAAGAAGGATGCAAAATAATGAGCACTGACCTAGAATAAAGGGAGGATTCAAATTTTATGACTTTTCATACAAAAAGTATGAAAATTTATGGCAACCAAACTGACACAGCATAAAAAATTAATAATCAAATTCAAATTAGTAGATCACCATATTTTCTACTCGTTTCCAATGTCACTGCTATGATTTATACAATGAAAATTTGGTGCAGATGCAGAGAATTTGCCAAAGGGGTAAACAAAAAGATTAAATTTTAATTACAATATGAGAATTAATAATAAAATACTAGTAATAAAAGATTTAAGTGTATTATAAAAAGAGGGTTAAAAATCTTAAACTCCTCCAATACGGAATTCCCGCTCCTAACACAATTTCTATAATTTCTTAGGAAATTTGAAACATGAATAAGACGCACAAAAAAACAAGCCTTACGGTAATGCTATTTCCTTTATAGTCAGTCCCATTTGGGATTTATTTGATAATATGTCATTAATAAACTTGTCATAAAAAAAGCTTAAATCTGGTATATCCAAGTTTTTACGCATTAGTATTAAAAAGACAGTGCATTTATACCCCGCAGTGTACATATTTAACAAGTCTTTTATTTCTCATTAAAAATTGAACGATATGAACTTTACTATGTGATTTCTGTGCAACCTTCTGCAACTGCAGTCCAAGATTAATATAAGCCTTAATGTCATGCAAGTTTCTGAATGTCAAAACAAATGCCTATACATACAGTAAAACCTATTTTAAGAGACTAGGGTTCAGATTGCTAAGTCTTCAGTTTTCTATGTTGTGTCTTCTGCACTAGTATTTGTCTGTTTGTCTTTTTATTTTTTAGCAATGGGGTTGTCAGTTTATTTTCTATCTATGAGTTTGACTCTCCCTCTGGTATCTTTCATCCCTCTTTTAAGGAAGACCAAAAATGTAGTCTCTTAAGACAGGTTGTCTTTTAATACAAGTTCAATTTATATGAATTGTACTAGTCTACAGAGGGACCTAACATCAATGGTCTTATAATAGAGTTTTTTGTTTTTATACAGGTTATCTCTTAAGGATGTTCGCTGCTCAGTTTCAAAATAAATAACTTTTCATAAAACTAGTATGTATTGATAGGGAATAAATTGAGGAATCCAAAAAGCAAAAAAAATATAGGGGTCAATGTGCTTGTTTTCGAGATATTAGCCATTGTAATTTTAGCGGGAAAATGTTCTCTCTTGATTTTTCATAGCTTTATCATTGACCAGTTAAAGTACCTAAATACTATTAAAAAATAAATAAAACTTTATAAGACTTTTACAAATGACTTATACACGTAAAAGATTTATAAAAAAAAAATGGGGGTTCATGGGCAAAATTTTTTAAGGCATTCAAATGGTTAAAACCAGAGGATTCCGAAAATCTGACAAAAATTCTAAAACATGACAAGCAGACATCCTTAAGTAGGTTTGACTTTATTTCCATAACTATGTATTGTATATTTGTCTTCTACTGAAACATTTAGATCAAACCTAGGATAAAATTTTTTTAAAAAGATGAGTGTTTAAGGTTCCATAAGTCATTGACTGACTCTACAAATTGGATGGGATGAACATTGTACAAGAGCTAAATTAAAATGACACATAATTGCAGTCTCTTGTGGTTTGCAATAAATAAATGTATACATAAAATATCTAAATTTGCAATACTAATTGCAACATTGCAATACAAACATGGGGGGGGGGGGGGGGGGGGGTATTTGAACTCACAAACTAAACTTTAACAGTCACAATTCAAACATAACATTGACTTTAACAGTGCTCACTTGTTGCAAGGGCTCCTTAGAACCCCCCAACCCCCTGGCTATGGGTGTGAATGGTACCTCTTAAATGGAGATATGGAGCCTTTTATAGCTGCATAAACTATGTAATGTTGGGTTTTGCTCATTGTTGAAGGCCATATGATGAAATTCTATGTCAATTGGTCACTGGTGCAGAGTTGTCTATCTGAGAACATAGACAATCTAATACTACATCTTATTATCTTCCTCTTATGACTTTGAACGTCCCTTCGATATCTTTAAAGTCTCTTTTACATATGATTATAAAAACTTTACAATATAAAATAGTAAGTGTAAAAAAGAAGATGTGGTATGATTGCAATGAGACAACTCTCCACAAGAGACCAAAATGACACAGAAATTAACAACTATAGGTCACCATACAGCCTTCAACAATGAGTAAAACCCATATGACATAGTAGAGCTATAAAAGAACCCGAAACAACCAGCTAACCAGGTGCTCCGCAGGGCGCAGCTTTATACGACTGCAGAGGTCAAACCCCGAACAGTTGGGGCAAGTATGGACAAAACATTCAAGCGTGATACAGCTCTGAATTTTGATTGTGACCAAATTTTTGACATTACATGGTTTTTTTTTACACAAAACAAATGTCAAGATTTTACAAATCAATTAAAGATTTCTTCTTCAAACTTTTTAAATCTAAAATTAAATAGTTGACACAGCATAGGTTTCTGACACAGAATGAATGTGGTATAATGAACTTAAAACTTTTTTTTTGCCTTTGAGCAATTCACTATGCTGTTGAATATTAATCCTCTCAAAAAAATGTTTGAAGAAATTTTCTTTTTATTTATGAAATCTGAAATGAGAAAAATTTAACCCCCCCCTTTTTTTTCACATCCCCGTTTCCCTTTTTCCAAAACTGATATCAATTCAAATTTCTAATGGAGTTTGCAACAATAACTACTCTTTTAAATACATCATAAAATATTAAAATGTAAAATAAAGTGCTTGTTATCACTGAATGGTAAAGATTGGTTGGTAGTAAAAGTGAATATACATTGTTTATTGTATAAAACAATAAAAAAAACTTCATCAGCAACATTTTATATTGGCAAATTTCCAATAAAGTTATTTACATAAAGTTATTGGCAAATAAAAATAGAAAATGACATCATAGTCATGTCTGGCAAATTTCCAACATATATTATCAACTACTATTCTATACAAAGAAAGATAACTCCAATTGAAAATTAATTGCTATTGCACAATATTGTGCAATTAGATATTTCTTGCTATTGTGCAATACTGCAAACAGTGCAATTGAAAATTTCTTGCTATTGCACAATACTTGATATGGAATCCTGATTTGGACCAACTTGAAAACTGGGCCCATAATCAAAAATCAAAGTACATATTTAGATAAAGCATATCAAATAAGCCCAAGAATTTAATTTTTGTTAAAATCAAAAATCAAACTTAGTTTAATTTTGGACCCTTTGGACCTTAATGTAGACCAATTTGGAAACTGGACCAAAAATTAAGAATCTACATACACAGTTAGATTTGGCATATCAAAAAACCCATTTATTCAATTTTTGATGAAATCAAACAAAGTTTAATTTTGGACCCCCATTTGGACTAACTTGAAAACTTAAGGCCAATGATTAAAAATCTAAGTACATTTTTAAATTCAGCATATCAAAGAACCCCAAGGATTCAATTTTTGTTAAAATCAAACTAAGTTTAATTTTGGACCCTTTGGACCTTAATGTAGACCAATTTGAAAACGGGACCAAAAATTAAGAATCTACATACATAGTTAGATTCGGCATATCAAAGAACCCCAATTATTCAATTTTTGATGAAATCACACAAAGTTCAATTTTGGACCTTTTGGGCCCCTTATTCCTAAACTGTTAGGACCAAAACTCCCAAAATCAAACCCAACCTTCCATTTATGGTCATAAATCTTGTGTTTAAATTTCATAGATTTCTATTTACTTATACTAAAGTTATGGTGCAAAAACCAAAAATAATGCTTATTTGGGCCCCTTTTTGGCCCCTAATTCATAAACTGTTGTGACCTCAACTCCAAAAATCAATCCCTTAACCTTCCTTTTGTGGTCATAAACCTTGTATTAAAATTTCATTGATTTCTATTTACTTATACTAAAGTTATTGTGCGAAAACCAAGAATAATGCTTATTTGGGCCCTTTTTTGGCCCTTAATTCCTAAACTGTTGGAACCAAAACTCCCAAAATCAATCCCAACCTTCCTTTTGTGGTCATAAACCTTGTGTCAAAATTTCATAGATTTCTATTCACTTAAACTAAAGTTATAGTGCGAAAACCAAGAAAATGCTTATTTGGGCCCTTTTTGGCCCCTAATTCCTAAAATGTTGGGACCAAAACTCCCAAAATCAATCCCAACCTTCCTTTTGTGGTCATAAACCTTGTGTTAAAATTTCATTGATTTCTATTCACTTTTACTAAATATACGACCAAAAAATTTAAATTTTTGCGGTCGTATAAAAATCGTTTGTCCACACTACTCAGGATTGAACAGTTGATGTTAATAAAACTACAGCTATGATACACATATGAAGTTATCAATTAAAGGGACAAGTGCACTTTTATGAAATCTTTTGTAAGCTTCTTTTTAGCATATCTATTTTAGTAAAGCTATAAATCTGTGTCTATTCATACTAGCCAAATCACATAAAAATTGCAACATATTTCTTTTATCTTTTATTTTTGATACAGGATTTAATTTAAAAATTCCAGCAGAGGCCCTTTTTTCTTATAAAAGAAAATCGATTTGTAT
This sequence comes from Mytilus galloprovincialis, assembly GCF_965363235.1. Taxonomy (NCBI): domain Eukaryota; kingdom Metazoa; phylum Mollusca; class Bivalvia; order Mytilida; family Mytilidae; genus Mytilus; species Mytilus galloprovincialis. The sequence goes on along the minus strand of NC_134850.1, from coordinate 57,559,003 downwards.
TTCTTCTGCAGCTATTAATCTACATCAATTTAGTTTTTGTTTATATTTCACCCAGTTCATTGACACAAAAAATAAAGCAAAAAATCTTCTTTGAAGAGACATTATTTGAAAATCTTAACCGTTAGTGCTATAGTGTAACTGCTTGTGCGATGTTTTTCTGACTAGAAATATTGTTTAAGACCATGGTATTAAAATCAAATAGCTGCAAACTTCTGTTGTTGTTATAGATCCTATAATTTTACATTAAGTACAAAAGAAAACTGGAATCTTAACAAAAAATAAATAAATTTGCAATCATTTGTATGCGTGGGAGGTTTAGCTTGCTATAAAACCAAGTTCAATCCACCATTTTCTTCAGAAGTCTACATATGATATGTTTTTCACTCCATTGTTTATCATGACATTTGATATTTGTCATTTTTTCTGGACTTTCCTCCTTTTGAATAGGTCCTTGGAGTTTGGAATTCTTGTTATACTTTTTTTTCATACATATTTAAGATGTTTAAGCATATTTTTTTGTGTGTCATGACTATAAAAAATTAGAGTCACTCGATCATATATAGGAAGTGCCCCCGCCAATGAAACCAATACTTAACATACGTAGCCCTAAGGATTTACAAGCAAACAATTTATAATATGATTTTAATGGGATCAAAACAGACCAACAGTGTTCGTTTACCCTAAAACCCTAATCAGAAACAATGATACTAGATAATTCATTAAAAAGTTACTAAATTTTAATTTAAATTAACTCTTTTCACTTTCTGAAATTTTATAAATAAAACCATTCACACAAAGATATGTTTTCAGCATGGCCACTAACTACAGGAAAATGAAGAAAAATAATGATTGAATTAATACACAGCTATTCTTCTCTTCTGCATGTTAAAGATCTTTGCAAGCAGCCATGGATCTGAGTGAGGGTGTTATCAAAGGGCAAACCTCTTTGAATGAACAAAAATAGAATTCTTTTGTATAAATAGATTAATTTATAAAAAAAGTTTCCCCTAGCATCAAGACCTTTTTTTACCATGATGGTCAAATACGTCCCCCTTTCCTCGAAACTTGCCCCACTCTTGTAAACAGTTACACCTCACCTGATTAGTAACATTAAGTGGAACATTAGACTAGAAAACGTCATAGATTATATATATTTATCATGACAATATTATATTTATTATAGCTATATATAACAGCATTAACTTTATCAATGGTCTATCTTGAGATTTTTTTTCACTATAAAATATCTGTCAGAAACATATGAATTTTTATTCACTTTAAACACATCTGTCAGAACATATGAATTTTTACTCACTTTAAACACATCTGTCAGAAACATATGAATTTTTATTCACTTTTTTGTTCACTTTAAACACATGCGTGTCATCTGTCAGAAACATATGAATTTTTATTTTCTTTTAAAACACATTTGTCAGAAAACACAAGAGTTTTTATTCGCTAAAAACAATAGCCTAAAAACATATTTCTATACAATGTTGGATTTCTGTTGGGTTGCTTGTCTTTTAAGGTGTAAATACACTACATTTTCATTTATTCATATGGTCAATGATATTGTTGTTTTTGTTTCTAAATATGAAAAAAAGGCATAGAGGAGTAAACACCAATGGAACATTTGATGTCATAGTACAGGTATGTAAACTCATTGGCATTTAGTCACATCTCTAATTTGTGCCTTGCCCTTGGTTACAGCACCTGGCAGCATGGTCCCCTCTAGTGACAACATACAATATACAGGAGAAAGAGTAAAGAATGGTTGGTTTTGAGTCAGAAAAATGTGTTATGTGTCTTTTTGTGGTAACCTTGTAAACTAAAGCATTACAAATCTGCCTCAAGTGTTTCATTTAGTGCAAAGTAGTGTTCATTTACATGTTCTCATCTTCAATATGCATTTAATTAGCTGCAGAATATGAAAAGCCATTCATTGTCATCATCTTTTACACGCAGTTAATGTATGTATTAGATATAACCGAGGAGTGAATGGGAATGGAGCATATCATATATTTACACCATGATGTCATTGAACGTTATCAGATATCTTCCATTTATCATGCTTTATCCACAATTACAATCTAAATTCCTGAAACCCTCCTTTCTAAATGATTGAACGCTATCAGTTTGCATGAGCTCCAATAATATAACAATTTTGTGTATTCCCAGCTTACTAACAAGAGGCACTGCTATAACAAAAATGTGTCCTAAGTATACGGATGCCCAATTCGCACTATCATTTTCTATGTTCAGTGGACCGTGAAAATGGTGTAAATGCTCTAATTTGGCATTAAAATTAGAAAGATCATATCATAAGGAACATGTGTACGAAGTTTCAAGTTGACCCATAGATCAGAAAATATAATGCCCATAAATGGGACATAAAAGTTATATCTAGAAATACAAATTATTCAATCAAGCATGCCCAAATTATATAATATTTTTTTTAATATAATGCCAGAAGTATCACTGAAGGGCAAATATTCAAATTTCACAGAAAGATTCATTTGACAAAATAATTAAAGTTGAACTTTTTTTCTCTCTTGCACATTTTCATGTGAAGAGTCAAAGATCATGAGTACCTGTGTAAATGCATCAAAAACATACATAGATATTTGTGGAGCCTGCAATGTGTATTATGAAAAATGTAATATCTGCCGGTATATTCATCATTCAATATTTTATGTACTATTTTACAGCCAATCACACTTCAATTTCAACACAGAATATTTTGCGAACTAACAGCCAATCACACTGCTTCACATAACATGTATCAGGTAATTAATGTCAAAAGGTAGTTGTTCTTGCTTCCCTACTTAACCAAAAATATTACGCCAACAGGATAGGTGACACATGTGAAGCAGGATCTGAGATCATCCCCGGTTTTTGTTGGGGTTTGTGATGCTCAGTCATTTGTATATTGCTGTTTATCTTTTGGTTTTAGTCTGGTTTTTTTTATATTTTGCTATGGCATTGTCAGATTATTTCAAATTGTGAGTTTGAAGGTCTCTTTGGTATCTATCACCTATCTTTTATGGTTAAACAGTCCTCCTCCACATGTGGCACTTAAGTTCAGACATTTTTGGGTAAGCATCATCTTAAATATTTCCTGATATAGTACATATGTATATTCAAAATATTTTTTAAATATATAAAATCATTTTTGGCCCATTCATATATATCCGTCTTTCTGGCAGGTAACAGGAAACAACATTTGATCTTTCCCAAAATAACAGGTTTTTATATCATTGAACTAAATTCAAAATTAAAACATAGAAATTAAGAACACTTTTTAAAATTTGGCTATAAATTTATTTCAGCAAGACGTCCAAAATGTTGTAAGCAAATTTTCATTTTGTGCTTTTTATTCTTCAATATTTGATAATACTAAGTTTTACCTATAAATCCATGTATTGCCAAACTGCAACATGCATATAAAACTTATATAATAAATAAATCACCCATGTTGCACCTCACAAAAACTATAAAGACAGGTAAAATGATTTATATTTGAAGATTTAAATTTCTCTTGATAACATCAGACAAAGTGCATTTTTTGTGCATATTTAATGCACACATCAGTGCATTTTACACAAAGAAATTTTTTACATATCTATCATCAAACCTTTCTATTTCTAGTTTTTACAGACTGTTCTCTTGATAAATATTTAAATGAAAACTCACAAGATATGAAAAAAAAATCAAATATGGGAAGGGTTCTTTCCTATATTAAATAAAGGGACATAACCTGTTATACCTTAAACCTAAAAAATGGTTACATTTAAATACCACCAATCAGACCTATATGGTATAACTATAATTCCATATACATGCAGAAACAATTTAAAATATAAAAAAAGAAGATGTGGTATGATTGCCAATGAGACACTCTTCACAAGAGACAAAAATAACACAGAAATTAACAACTATAGGTCACTGTACCGCCTTAAACAATGAGCAAAGCCCATACCACATAGTCAGCCTTAAAAGGCCCTGAAATGACAATGTAAAATGCCTTGACATTACCCTGTATTTGACCTTTTTTCTTGACATTTATCTTGAACAATTATTCTCAATGGATTTAAAAATTTTACATTTATCAACCAACACATTTATACTCGAATGGAATTTAAAAAAATTACATATATTAATCAACTCACATTTATACTCGAATGGAATTAAAAACTAGAGGCTCTCAAGAGCCGGTGTCGCTCACCTTAGTCTATGTGCATATCAAACAATGAACACAGATAAATTCAAGACAAAATTGTATTTTGGTGATGGTGATGTGTTTGTAGATCTTACTTTATTGAACATTCTTGTTGCTACAATTATCTCTATCTATAATGAACTTGGCCCAGTAATAACAGTGGAAAATATTTTCTAAATATTTACAAAAAATAATGAAAATTAATTGTAAAAAATTGACTATAAAGGGCAATAACTCCTTCAGGGGTCAATTGACAATTTTGGTCATTTGACTTATTTGTAGATCTTATTTTGCTGAACATTATTACTGTTTACAGTTTATCTCTATCTATAATAATATTCAAGATAATAACCAAAATCTGCAAAATTTCCTTAAAATTACTAATTTGGGAGCAGCAACCCAACAACAGATTGTCCCATTTGTCTGAAAATTTCAAGGCAGGTAGATCTTGACCTGAAAAACAATTTTATATCACATCAGATTTGCTGTAAATTCTTTGGTTTCAGAGATATAAGCCAAAATCTACATTTTACCCCTATGTGCTATTTTTAGCCATGGAGGCCATCTTGGTTGGTTTGTTTGGTTATCAGACACATTTTTAAAACTAGATAACCAATGATGATTGTGGCCTAGTTTGGTTAAATTTGGCTCAGAAGTTTCAGCGATGATTTTTTAAAAGAACTACTAAAATTTTTGAAAAATGGTTAAAAATTGACCATAAAGGGCAATAACTCCTTATGGGGTCAACTGACAATTTTGGTCATGTTGACTTATTTGTGGATCTTACTTTGCTAAACATTATTGTTGTTTAAAGTTTATCTCTATCTATAATAATATTCAAGATATTAACCAAAAACTGCAATATTTCCTTTAAATTAATAATTTTGGGGCAGCAACCCAACAACGGGTCTTCCGATTTGTTTGAAAATTTCAGGGCAGATAGATCTTAACCTTAGAGACAATTTTACCCTCGTCAGATTTGCTCTAAATGCTTCGGTTTCAGAGTTATAAGCCAAAATCAACATTTTACCCCCATGTTCTATTTTTAGCCATGGTGGCCATCTTGGTTGGTTGGCAGGGTCACGCCACATATTTTTTAAACTAGATACCCCAATGATGATTGTGGTCAAGTTTGGTTAAATATGGTCCAGCAGTTTCAGAGGAGAAGATTTTTGTAAAAGTTTACGGACGCCGGACGACGGACTCCAAGTGATGAGAAAAGCTCACTTGACCTTTCAAAAATTACAAAGTATTAACCGAGTCACATTTATACTCCATTGGAATTTAAAAAAATACATATATTAACCAACTCACATTTATCAATGATATTCAAACAGATTTACTTGTACTTCGGAGATTATTTATTGATACTGCAGCTTGTAGCATGACTCAAAAAATAAAAGGAGATATGAATAAAAACTATATCAATGATTGATCAGTTCTTACAATAACAGCACAAAAATGAGTGGGGATAATAAGTATAAAACAGAACATCAAATATAATTGAAAATACATTGATAAATATTGAAACATAACAGAAAGGATCTTCCCTGCATGCTCTGAATACTATAATCCCATGAAATATTAGGCAAGAACCAAAATATCATAGGGCATGCACTTTTATTGCTGTTCTTCATCTAGGGGAGAACTCAAAAAATGTTCTACAGCTAACACCTTACAGTCTTCAACAATGATCTTAAGACCTAACCCCTTAAAGTCTGCAACAATGATCTAAAGACCTAACACCATACAATCTTCAACAATGATTTAAAGACCTAACACCATACAATCTACAACAATGATATAAAGATCTAACACCATACAATCTACAACAATGATTTAAAGACCTAACACCATACAATCTACAACAATGATATAAAGACCTAACACCATACAATCTTCAACAATGATTTAAAGACCTAACACCATACAATCTACAACAATGATCTAAAGACCTAACACCATACAATCTACAACAATGATCTAAAGACCTAACACCATACAATCTACAACAATGATATAAAGATCTAACACCATACAATCTACAACAATGATCTAAAGACCAAACACCATACAATCTACAACAATGATCTAAAGACCTAACACCATACAATCTACAACAAAGATTTAAAGACCTAACACCATACAATCTTCAACAATGATGTAAAGATTTAACACCATACAATCTTCAACAATGATTTAAAGACCTAACACCATACAATCTACAACAATGATCTAAAGACCAAACACCATACAATCTACAACAATGATCTAAAGACCTAACACCATACAATCTACAACAATGATATAAAGACCTAACACCATACAATCTTCAACAATGATATAAAGACCTAACACCATACAATCTACAACAATGATCTAAAGACCTAACACCTTACAATCTACAACAATGATTTAAAGACCTAACACCATACAATCTACAACAATGATCTAAAGACCTAACACCATACAATCTACAACAATGATATAAAGACCTAACACCATACAATCTTCAACAATGATCTAAAGACCTAACACCATACAATCTACAACAATGATATAAAGACCTAACACCATACAATCTTCAACAATGATCTAAAGACCTAACACCATACAATCTACAACAATGATCTAAAGACCTAACACCATACAATCTACAACAATGATCTAAAGACCTAACACCATACAATCTTCAACAATGATTTAAAGACCTAACACCATACAATCTACAACAATGATGTAAAGATTTAACACCATACAATCTTCAACAATGATCTAAAGACCTAACACCATACAATCTTCAACAATGATTTAAAGACCTAACACCTTACAATCTACAACAATGATCTAAAGACCTAACACCATACAATCTACAACAATGATCTAAAGACCTAACACCATACAATCTTCAACAATGATATAAAGACCTAACACCATACAATCTACAACAATGATCTAAAGACCTAACACCATACAATCTACAACAATGATCTAAAGACCTAACACCTTACAATCTACAACAATGATCTAAAGACCTAACACCATACAATCTACAACAATGATCTAAAGACCTAACACCATACAATCTACAACAATGATCTAAAGACCTAACACCATACAATCTACAACAATGATATAAAGACCTAACACCATACAATCTACAACAATGATTTAAAGACCTAACACCATACAATCTACAACAATGATGTAAAGACCTAACACCATACAATCTACAACAATGATATAAAGACCTAACACCATACAATCTACAACAATGATCTAAAGACCTAACACCATACAATCTACAACAATGATGTAAAGACCTAACACCATACAATCTTCAACAATGATCTAAAGACCTAACACCATACAATCTACAACAATGATATAAAGACCTTACACCATACAATCTACAACAATGATATAAAGACCAAACACCATACAATCTACAACAATGATCTAAAGACCTAACACCATACAATCTACAACAATGATCTAAAGACCAAACACCATACAATCTACAACAATGATATAAAGACCTAACACCATACAATCTTCAACAATGATCTAAAGAGCTAACACCATACAATCTACAACAATGATTTAAAGACCAAACACCATACAATCTTCAACGATGATCTAAAGACCAAACACCATACAATCTACAACAATGATTTAAAGACCTAACACCATACAATCTACAACAATGATCTAAAGACCTAACACCATACAATCTACAACAATGATCTAAAGACCTAACACCATACAATCTACAACAATGATATAAAGACCTAACACCATACAATCTTCAACAATGATCTAAAGACCTAACACCATACAATCTACAACAATGATCTAAAGACCTAACACCATACAATCTACAACAATGATATAAAGACCTAACACCATACAATCTTCAACAATGATTTAAAGACCTAACACCATACAATCTACAACAATGATCTAAAGACCTAACACCATACAATCTTCAACAATGATCTAAAGACCTAACACCATACAATCTACAACAATGATATAAAGACCTAACACCATACAATCTACAACAATGATTTAAAGACCTTACACCATACAATCTACAACAATGATCTAAAGACCTAACACCTTACAATCTACAACAATGATCTAAAGACCTAACACCATACAATCTACAACAATGATCTAAAGACCTAACACCATACAATCTACAACAATGATATAAAGACCTAACACCATACAATCTACAACAATGATCTAAAGACCTAACACCATACAATCTTCAACAATGATATAAAGACCTAACACCATACAATCTACAACAATGATCTAAAGACCTAACACCATACAATCTTCAACAATGATCTAAAGACCTAACACCATACAATCTACAACAATGATCTAAAGACCTAACACCATACAATCTACAACAATGATTTAAAGACCTAACACCATACAATCTTCAACAATGATCTAAAGACCTAACACCATACAATCTACAACAATGGTCTAAAGACCTAACACCATACAATCTACAACAATGACCTAAAGACCTAACACCTTACAATCTACAACAATGATCTAAAGACCTAACACCATACAATCCACAACAATGATCTAAAGACCTAACACCATACAATCTACAACAATGATTTGAAGACCTAACACCATACAATCTACAACAATGATATAAAGACCTAACACCATACAATCTACAACAATGATTTAAAGACCTAACACCATACAATCTACAACAATGATATAAAGACCTAACACCATACAATCTTCAACAATGATCTAAAGACCTAACACCATACAATCCACAACAATGATCTAAAGACCTAACACCATACAATCTACAACAATGATCTAAAGACCTAACACCATACAATCTACAACAATGATATAAAGACCTAACACCATACAATCTACAACAATGATTTAAAGACCTAACACCATACAATCTACAACAATGATCTAAAGACCTAACACCATACAATCTTCAACAATGATCTAAAGACCTAACACCATACAATCTTCAACAATGATATAAAGACCTAACACCATACAATTTACAACAATGATCTAACGACCTAACACCATACAATCTACAACAATGATCTAAAGACCTAACACCATGCAATCTACAACAATGATCTAAAGACCTAACACCATGCAATCTTCAACAATGATCTAAAGACCTAACACCATACAATCTACAACAATGATTTAAAGACCTAACACCATACAATCTTCAACAATGATATAAAGACCAAACACCATACAATCTACAACAATGATTTAAAGATCTAACACCATACAATCTTCAACAATGATCTAAAGACCTAACACCATACAATCTACAACAATGATTTAAAGACCTAACACCATACAATCTTCAACAATGATATAAAGATCTAACACCATACAATCTACAACAATGATCTAAAGACCTAACACCATACAATCTACAACAATGATCTAAAGACCTAACACCATACAATCTACAACAATGATCTAAAGACCTAACACCATACAATCTACAACAATGATCTAAAGACCTAACACCATACAATCTACAACAATGATCTAAAGACCTAACACCATACAATCTTCAACAATGATTTAAAGACCAAACACCATACAATCTACAACAATGATCTAAAGACCTAACACCATACAATCTACAACAATGATTTAAAGACCTAACACCATACAATCTACAACAATGATTTAAAGACCTAACACCATACAATCTACAACAATGATATAAAGACCTAACACCATACAATCTACAACAATGATATAAAGACCTAACACCATACAATCTACAACAATGATCTAAAGACCTAACACCATACAATCTACAACAATGATCTAAAGACCTAACACCATACAATCTACAACAATGATTTAAAGATCTAACACCATACAATCTACAACAATGACCTAAAGACCTAACACCATACAATCTACAACAATGATCTAAAGACCTAACACCATACAATCTACAACAATGATCTAAAGACCTAACACCATACAACAATCTACAACAATGATCTAAAGACCTAACACCATACAATCTACAACAATGATGTAAAGACCTAACACCATACAATCTACAACAATGATGTAAAGATTTAACACCATACAATCTTCAACAATGATATAAAGACCTAACACCATACAATCTACAACAATGATATAAAGACCTAACACCATACAATCTACAACAATGACCTAAAGACCTAAAACCATACAATCTACAACAATGATTTAAAGACCTAACACCATACAATCTACAACAATGATATAAAGACCTAACACCATACAATCTACAACAATGATTTAAAGACCTAACACCATACAATCTACAACAATGATTTAAAGAACTAACACCATACAATCTACAACAATGATCTAAAGACCTAACACAATACAATCTACAACAATGATTTAAAGACCTAACACCATACAATCTACAACAATGATATAAAGACCTAACACCATACAATCTACAACAATGATCTAAAGACCTAACACCATACAATCTACAACAATGATCTAAAGACCTAACACCATACAATCTACAACAATGATTTAAAGACCTAACACCATACAATCTACAACAATGATTTAAAGAACTAACACCATACAATCTACAACAATGATCTAAAGACCTAACACAATACAATCTACAACAATGATTTAAAGACCTAACACCATACAATCTACAACAATGATATAAAGACCTAACACCATACAATCTACAACAATGATCTAAAGACCTAACACCATACAATCTACAACAATGATCTAAAGACCTAACACCATACAATCTACAACAATGATTTAAAGACCTAACACCATACAATCTACAACAATGATGTAAAGACCTAACACCGTACAATCTACAACAAAGATTTAAAGACCTAACACCATACAATCTACAACAATGATATAAAGACCTAACACCATACAATCTACAACAATGATATAAAGACCTAACACCATACAATCTACAACAATGATCTAAAGACCAAACACCATACAATCTACAACAATGATTTAAAGAACTAACACCATACAATCTACAACAATGATCTAAAGACCTGACACCATACAACCTTCAACAATGATCTAAAGACCTAACACCATACAATCTACAACAATGATTTAAAGACCTAACACAATACAATCTACAACAATGATTTAAAGACCTAACACCATACAATCTACAACAATGATCTAAAGAGCTAACACCATACAATCTACAACAATGATTTAAAGACCAAACACCATACAATCTTCAACAATGATCTAAAGACCAAACACCATACAATCTACAACAATGATTTAAAGACATAACACCATACAATCTACAACAATGATTTAAAGACCTAACACCATACAATCTACAATAATGATATAAAGACCTAACACCATACAATCTACAACAATGATCTAAAGACCTAACACCATACAATCTACAACAATGATCTAAAGACCTAACACCATACAATCTACAACAATGATATAAAGACCTAACACCATACAATCTTCAACAATGATTTAAAGACCTAACACCATACAATCTACAACAATGATCTAAAGACCTAACACCATACAATCTTCAACAATGATCTAAAGACCTAACACCATACAATCTACAACAATGATATAAAGACCTAACACCATACAATCTACAACAATGATTTAAAGACCTTACACCATACAATCTACAACAATGATCTAAAGACCTAACACCATACAATCTACAACAATGATCTAAAGACCTAACACCATACAATCTACAACAATGATCTAAAGACCTAACACCATACAATCTACAACAATGCTATAAAGACCTAACACCATACAATCTTCAACAATGATCTAAAGACCTAACACCATACAATCTACAACAATGATCTAAAGACCTAACACCATACAATCTACAACAATGATCTAAAGACCTAACACCATACAACCTTCAACAATGATCTAAAGACCTAACACCATACAACCTTCAACAATGATTTAAAGACCTAACACCATACAATCTACAACAATGATCTAAAGACCTAACACCATACAATCTTCAACAATGATCTAAAGACCTAACACCATACAATCTACAACAATGATCTAAAGACCAAACACCATACAATCTACAACAATGATTTAAAGACCTAACACCATACAACCTTCAACAATGATTTAAAGACCTGACACCATACAACCTTCAACAATGATATAAAGACCTAACACCATACAATCTACAACAATGATTTAAAGACCTAACACCATACAATCTACAACAATGATTTAAAGACCTAACACCATACAATCTACAACAATGATATAAAGACCTAACACCATACAATCTACAACAATGATATAAAGACCTAACACCATACAATCTACAACAATGATCTAAAGACCTAACACCATACAACCTTCAACAATGATTTAAAGACCTGACACCATACAACCTTCAACAATGATATAAAGACCTAACACCATACAATCTACAACAATGATCTAAAGACCTAACACCATACAACCTTCAACAATGATCTAAAGACCTAACACCATACAATCTACAACAATGATATAAAGACCTAACACCATACAATCTACAACAATGATCTAAAGACCTAACACCATACAATCTACAACAATGATATAAAGACCTTACACCATACAATCTACAACAATGATATAAAGACCAAACACCATACAATCTACAACAATGATATAAAGACCTAACACCATACAATCTACAAAAATGATCTAAAGACCTAACACCATACAATCTACAACAATGATCTAAAGACCTAACACCATACAATCTTCAACAATGATATAAAGACCTAACACCATACAATCTACAACAATGATCTAAAGACCTAACACCATACAATCTACAACAATGATCTAAAGATCTAACACCATACAATCTACAACAATGATCTAAAGACCTAACACCATACAATCTACAACAATGATCTAAAGACCTAACACCATACAATCTACAACAATGATTTAAAGACCTAACACCATACAATCTTCAACAATGATCTAAAGACCTAACACCATACAATCTACAACAATGATCTAAAGACCTAACACCATACAATCTACAACAATGATCTAAAGACCTAACACCATACAATCTACAACAATGATCTAAAGACCTAACACCATACAATCTACAACAATGATCTAAAGACCTAACACCATACAATTTACAACAATGATCTAAAGACCTAACACCATACAATCTACAACAATGATCTAAAGACCTAACACCATACAATCTACAACAATGATCTAAAGACCTAACACCATACAATCTACAACAATGATCTAAAGACCTAACACCATACAATCTTCAACAATGATCTAAAGACCTAACACCATACAATCTTCAACAATGATTTAAGGCGAAGTGTACGTAATTAAACTACACAATGGATTTTTTTTAAATTTTACATGTAGATTCTGCTTGTAAAAATAAATCGGAAAATAAAATAAAAAAAGGGGGTAACCGTTTTCGTTTTTGAGATACGAGCTATTGAAGTTAACAGCATCATACACCAAAAATACAAAGGATATATAGGGAAAATCGTGAAATTCGGCAGGAATAGTTACATTTCCAAGATTGTCTATTATATTAGACAATCGATTTTTTTTTAAATTTATGAGACGATTCTAAAATGTCTGAGGAATCGATTGGTGCAAAGAAAGTCCTTAGCAACCGTGCTACTTTTCAAGCTATACCCTGTTAAAGTTGAATCTTGAGTGTAAAAAAACAAAAAAATAACGACAACGTTATTGACGTCGCCGCAACAGTTACGACGCTTCATATAGTCCTATACTTGTATGAAATATATATACCGTTTTGTTGGAGTTCGTGTTGCTCGGCCTTTAGTTCTTTATGTTACGTTTTGTGTATTATTGTATTGTATTTGTCTATTATATTCGGGTGCGTGCGGAGATCGTCAAGCTAGAAAACGGTTGACATTTTCTTCATTATGAACTAGAACTATTTTCGACCTTGGTACCTTATTTTTTGTTAAAATCTAAACACTGCGACGTGTTTTCAAAATCTTTGTTCCCATAAAACTACATCTCAGAATACCAGCCATCTGTCTGGCACAGGATAACAAATCAATATTTAAGTAAATTTAAGTTGTGTGGTAATTCTTAGTAAATTTGGGTAAATTAATCTTATCTTTGTGCCGCATAAGCATCTCTATAATTCAACACATCCCTGAGCCACGACATTATATATTTTGCATGCGCTTCTTTTTATCACAATCCAGACCGGCTAGTAACCGTTGTATAACTTTACACATTTGAAGACGAATATTTAGGTGAAACATTTTTGTATGATTTTTATTTCTGGAACTCACATTGAAATCTACAACAGTCCATTTCCGAAAGTCGGCCGGACCTTTACTTTTATGTGCATTCGGGATTTACACAAATTGTAACCCGAATAATTCAGTCGTATTATTCAGCTGATGTACGAATGCTACATTTCTCGTGTGGGAGAAAATCGGCCATGGGAAGGGCATGAATTATTCGAGTTACTCAAATTGAAACTCGGGAATATATTTCTAGCTGTTCGGAATTCGTGAAACAAATGATTGTTTTTCGGCATTACGGTATTGAATCAATAGAGATACCAATTATTTCTTTTAACAAATTCGAATACCAGTCAGTTTATAGGACTTCAGTTTGAAATAGGGGCGGCAATCCATTCATTTTATCCAATCAATTGGAAGGAGGGGGGGGGGGGGTCAACATTGATAGTCAAAAAGCCTTGAAATTATCGATAAAAAACGTTGAATGTAAATTATATAAACTCCAAAATCTCATATTATAAGACTAGTATACCATAGGCTTCTTAATTCTTGTATGATCATGAAATAGGTGAAAACCTAGAGCTGACCGAGTGTGAGATCCTCATGGATAATCATCGAGGTCGTTAAACACCCCTTGCAGTAAACTTTGGTTAAATTAAAAAAAAAAAAAAAAAAATAGAAATGTAATAGTCTGAACACATTTCACCTCTCATTCCACTAAATATTAAATTGCAGTTACAAGTATCACAAAACTTCCCTGACCTCTTTTCTTTAACCATAATAGAGGGAGGACGGAAGGAGGGATCCAGATCCCGAAATCCTGGGCTTAAAAACACGAAATCCGGCGAGGTTCCGAATTAAAAAAAATTTAGATCCCGACTACCCGAAATTCGGAAATAGAATTCCCGGATCCCGAAAGGGTCAATCCCGAAATCTCGAGCTTAAAAACACCCGATCCCGGAGTTCCGATAAAGGTCCTACCCCTCCCTCCCGTAATTCTATATTCTATTCATTCATAATCTTGAAATGAGACTTGATACTTCAAAATTACATTCTCTAATTTTGAATGATGCACACAGGCACAATAAAAGAAAACAGATTTCGCTGTATATCTCTTCGGAATTGGAATTTGTGAAAGAAGAAATGACACGTTATATTTTATCTTACGTGTGTACTTTCAATTTCAATATGGTTCTAAATTTAGATTTAGTTTTCCAATAAATTGCGGACGGAATAGAAGACACCTGTTTATTTTCTGCACATGTAGAAAAAGTTGAAAACTGGGAGTTGAATGACATAATTTTTACTTATTTTAATATAAATGTTAGAGTGAGACAATTTTTAAGTTACTGGGTAATTTTAGGGGATAATTTGTTTATTTTTTGTTTGTTTTCCGTCCTTGTTCTTCCGACTGGTAAGTTTTGCACTAGTGGTCAAATAATTCTCTTGGTATCGTCTGATTTCTTATATGAATATAAATCATGTCCTTAAATTTTCAATTGCACAAAATACGAACATTTCAACGTCTTTTTAATTAAACAATTAAATTCACACGTCTTTCATTAATTATTAGTAACCTATTATAAAACTTTACGTTGAGTACTGTGTTTTTCGTTCTAGACTACGACTTTTTAAAACGATATTGTTGGGTCAATTCAGGTTTCATTTTAATTAATTTGATATTAACAGAAGAAAAATTGTTACATGTTTATATGTTTATTTGTTTATAATTTTGTTGTGAGGCTTTTTTTCTTTCTGTTGATATCATAAACACGAAATGCCTTCTCCTACGCGTCTAAAACAAAAAAAAACAGTGTTTTAAGTCAGGCTGCACACAGAACAACGTACAAAATGCTGTGATTTCTAATTGTAGTTATTTAGATAATTTCTATGAGGTTTAAGACAGCACAGGCGTGCTTGTTTAGTTCATTATAGACCGCAGAAAGTAGTTTCTCTTTCGTGTGTCCTTTCTTGGAGTAAGGGAGATAACTTGCGTAACTAACGACGAACGTTTTTAATCCCGTATTCCGCTAGAGGCGTGCAATTACGTACACTTCGCCTTAAAGACCTAACACCATACAATCTTCAACAATGATCTAAAGACCTAACACCATACAATCCACAACAATGATATAAAGACCTAACACCATACAATCTACAACAATGATCTAAAGACCTAACACCATACAATCTACAACAATGATCTAAAGACCTAACACCATACAATCTACAACAATGATCTAAAGACCTAACACCATACAATCTTCAACAATGATCTAAAGACCTAACACCATACAATCTACAACAATGATCTAAAGACCTAACACCACATAATCTACAACAATGATCTAAAGACCTAACACCATACAATCTTCAACAATGATCTAAAGACCTAACACCATAACTGTCTTCAACAATGATTTAAAGACCAAACACCATACAATCTTCAACAATGATCTAAAGACCTAACACCATACAATCCACAACAATGATATAAAGACCTAACACCATACAATCTTCAACAATGATCTAAAGACCTAACACCATAACTGTCTTCAACAATGATTTAAAGACCAAACACCATACAATCTTCAACAATTATCTAAAGACCTAACACCATACAATCTTCAACAATGATCTAAAGACCTAACACCATACAATCTTCAACAATGATCTAAAGACCTAACACAATACAATCTTCAACAATGATCTAAAGACCTAACACCATACAATTTACAACAATGATTTAAAGACCTAACACCATACAATCTTCAACAATGATTTAAAGACCTAACACCATACAATCTACATTAATGATTTAAAGACCAAACACCATACAATCTTCAACAATGATTTAAAGACCTAACACCATACAATCCACAACAATGATCTAAAGACCTAACACCATACAATCTACATTAATGATTTAAAGACCAAACACCATACAATCTTCAACAATGATTTAAAGACCTAACACCATACAATCCACAACAATGATCTAAAGACCTAACACCATACAATCTACAACAATGATATAAAGACCTAACACCATACAATCCACAACAATGATCTAAAGACCTAACACCTTACAATCTACAACAATGATCTAAAGACCTAACACCATACAATCCACAACAATGATATAAAGACCTAACACCATACAATCTACAACAATGATCTAAAGACCTAACACCATACAATCTACAACAATGATCTAAAGACCTAACACCATACAATCTACAACAATGATCTAAAGACCTAACACCATACAATCTACAACAATGATATAAAGACCTAACACCATACAATCCACAACAATGATATAAAGACCTAACACCATACAATCTACAACAATGATCTAAAGACCTAACACCATACAATCTACAACAATGATCTAAAGACCTAACACCATACAATCTTCAACAATGATCTAAAGACCTAACACCATACAATCTACAACAATGATCTAAAGACCTAACACCATACAATCTTCAACAATGATCTAAAGACCTAACACCATACAATCTACAACAATGATCTAAAGACCTAACACCACATAATCTACAACAATGATCTAAAGACCTAACACCATACAATCTACAACAATGATCTAAAGACCTAACACCATACAATCTACAACAATGATCTAAAGACCTAACACCACATAATCTACAACAATGATCTAAAGACCTAACACCATACAATCTTCAACAATGATATAAAGACCTAACACCATACAATCTTCAACAATGATTTAAAGACCTAACACCATACAATCTACAACAATGATCTAAAGACCTAACACCATACAATCTACAACAATGATTTAAAGACCTAACACCATACAATCTTCAACAATGATCTAAAGACCTAACACCATACAATCTACAACAATGATCTAAAGACCTAACACCATACAATCTACAACAATGATCTAAAGACCTAACACCATACAATCTACAACAATGATCTAAAGACCTAACACCATACAATCTACAACAATGATTTAAAGACCAAACACCATACAATCTTCAACAATGATCTAAAGACCTAACACCATACAATCTACAACAATGATCTAAAGACCTAACACCACATAATCTACAACAATGATCTAAAGACCTAACACCATACAATCTACAACAATGATCTAAAGACCTAACACCATACAATCTACAACAATGATCTAAAGACCTAACACCATACAATCTTCAACAATGATCTAAAGACCTAACACCATACAATCTACAACAATGATCTAAAGACCTAACACCATACAATCTTCAACAATGATTTAAAGACCTAACACCATACAATCTACAACAATGATCTAAAGACCTAACACCATACAATCTACAACAATGATTTAAAGACCTAACACCATACAATCTTCAACAATGATCTAAAGACCTAACACCATACAATCTACAACAATGATCTAAAGACCTAACACCATAAAATCTACAACAATGATCTAAAGACCTAACACCGTACAATCTACAACAATGATCTAAAGACCTAACACCATACAATCTACAACAATGATCTAAAGACCTAACACCATACAATCTACAACAATGATCTAAAGACCTAACACCATACAATCTACAACAATGAACCAAAGACCAAACACCATACAATCTACAACAATGAACCAAAGACCAAACACCATACAATCTACAACAATGATATACAATCTACAACAATGATCTAAAGACCTAACACCATACAATCTACAACAATGAACCAAAGACCAAACACCATACAATCTACAACAATGATCTAAAGACCTAACACCTTACTGTCTTCAACAATGATCTAAAGACCTAACACCTTACTGTCTTCAACAATGATTTTAAGACCTAACACCATACAATCTTCAACAATGATTTAAAAGACCTAACACCATACAATCTTCAACAATGATCTAAAGACCTAACACCTTACTGTCTTCAACAATGAAGTTTACCAGACAATTTCTGAAAGTTAAAAATGATTTGATTACCAGACGATTTCTGAAAACGATTTGAAAAGATAATAAAGGAATTTCTTGATTAAAGTTATTCTGGACTGACAGCCATATTTAAATTTTGCTGGACCCAGGCTATCAAAACACCTGCTGGTCACTTGGTCTTGAAACAGCCTCATTTGCCTGACCTGCTCAAATTGTGCCCCCTGGGGCTAACAGACAGACCATTTGCTGCATCTGTCAAAAGTGCTAATATCTTACAGTCTTCAACAATGATCCTGAGAGCTAATAATGCTTTACAGAAAATTCAAGTTGACTTATCTGGACTTATTTGTACTAGCTCCTTCATAAATTCATCAATATATTAAGTACATATGTATTTAAAGCAAAATATGAGTGGGAAACTAAAATTTTTGCATATTATATAATAATGATAATTTCTTACAAATTTCTTTTAAAGGAGAAAATAATATTTTGGTGTCAGGTTGAATTTTTCTCTTTTGACCTTGAAAAAATCAACAAATCCATTTGTCTACAAAGATTTAATGTAGACATCAACAAAGTCTTCAGACCCTCAGACCAGACATTCCAAACATGTTTATAACCTTGATGACAAATTAATTAGGTGGGTGTGGCTTAACATCAATCATATAAATGTAATTATTGTTTTCAAACAAATATAATAAAAAAAAAACCAGGTAATGTTTTCCTATACATACAACAAAGTCAAGTCTTTACTTATCACCAATATTCATACTTTTGAGGTTTTGGATATACAGGCTAGGCCTCAGATATATAATATTTAAAGCTGCCAAACTATATGACAACATTTTAGTCCATAGAAATCAGAAGACCAATGTAGAAAAAACAGAAGACCAATATTAGAAGAAACAAACTTTTCGTTTACATGATACCATAACTGATATGTAACTGGACATATTGTGGTTTGTTAAGAAAACATTCATAGGCCAGCTAATTAAAGAACGCCTACAAATGCGGGAGTTTCTCACTGCATTGAAGACCAATTGGTGGCCTTCGGCTGTTGTCAGCTCTATAATCAGGTTGTTGTCTCTTTGACACATTCCCCATTTCCTTTCTCAAATTCATTCATTCTTGACCAAATCCAATCAATTTGTCCTTGACTGTTTTTTTTTTTTTTTTTAAATTTTAACTAAATCATCTTAAAATCAAAATTAAGCACTTTTACTATATATGAGATCTTTGTAAATAAGTTATGGATATAGTATACCGGTACATGTTTTAAATGACACTATATCTATGTGATGGACATGTTAAAACATAAATGATATTGTGCAGCTGTCTCAGAGTGACATGTTACTGATTACAAAATGCAAGCTCATAATTAAGTTGGAACACTGGACATACTACAACCCTGTTATAATGTGTCACTTGTTAATTATAACCTAGTCAATATCAAAAGCAATAAATTATATGCCACCAATCAAAATACAGAGCTTGTTAATTATAACTTAGTCAATATCAAAAGCAATATATTATATGCCACCAATCAAAATACAGAGCTTGTTAATTATAACTTAGTCAATATCAAAAGCAATATATTATATGCCACCAATCAAAATACAGAGCTTGTTAATTATAACTTAGTCAATATCAAAAGCAATATATTATATGCCACCTGCAATCAGAAAACATTGATGTAAACTATTTCCTAGTCAATATCAAAAGCAATATATCATATACCACCAATCAAAATACAGAGCTTGTTAATTATAACTTAGTCAATATCAAAAGCAATATATTATATGCCACCTGCAATCAGAAAACATTGATGTAAACTGTTTCCTAGTCAATATCAAAAGTAAGATATGATATACCACCAATCAAAATAGAGCTTGCAAAACTGTTACCTAGTCAATATCAAAAGTAAGATATGATATGCCACCAATCAAAATAGAGCTTGCAAAACTGTTACCTAGTCAATATCAATCAAAAATAGAGCTTACAAAACTGTTACCTAGTCAATATCAATCAAAAATAGAGCTTGTAAAACTGTTACCTAGTCAATATCAATCAAAAATAGAGCTTGCAAAACTGTTACCTAGTCAATATCAATCAAAAATAGAGCTTGTAAAACTGTTACCTAGTCAATATCAATCAAAAATAGAGCTTGCAAAACTGTTACCTAGTCAATATCAAAAGTTAGACATGATATGCCACCAATCAAAATATAGAGCTTGTTAACGGTTACCTTAGTCAAAGATAAGATATGATATGCCACTCATCAAAATATAGAGCTTGTAAACTGTTACCTAGCCAATACCAAAAGAAAGGTAGGATATGCCACCAATAATTTTCTATAAAAAAGTAATCCTTTGCATTCCTCTTTTAATTCATAAAAATTGCCATAAACTTCCTTAAGTATTCTTCAAAATGAAGGCCTTTATTTCTCTAAATTCATTCTTCAGGGTTGATGTCCTTCTAGGAAAATTTGAAAACTGAGGTTAAAGACTCCAACAGTATTATATTTTTCTTAAGTGTATCATAAGCTAGCTTTTGATTAGTCAAATTCCTTATACTATATATATATTTAAAACATAAAATTAGTTCCTTATAGTTTAATAAATGTTTCATTTATCAGACTGTTGATCCAGGATTTTGAGTTAGAGGCACAATACATTTTTAAGGATTTCTGTAAATCTTTCAAATGCCAGGCATCCTTTGGTTTTGTTGGGAGGTGGGTCTACTTCAGCAGACTAATAGATCATTCAACTTTGGTCCTCATATTATATTTACTGTTTAAGGTAAATTTATTTTCCTATTCAAAGGACCTGAAATATTCTTTAGAAACTATACTTCATTGGTGGATCCAGGGGGGAGTTCCTGGGTTGGACCCCCCCCCCCTTTATTTTTTACCGATCAATGCATTTGAATGGGAGCATATAGTTGGAACCCCCCTTTTTCAAATGGCTGGATCTGCCCCTGTACTTTTTCATTGGAATTCAATGATGATTTATACCCCTCTCAGATGAAATTAATAATAAATTATGGCTAATTAATAACAGATAAAGTCCACTTTCCTAATTGCCTGGTTATGGTATTTTTATATTAATAAAGATCGTGTGTTTCTTCACTGTGTGTGTTACCCTACGATTCTTGTCGCAGTACCTCCTTCATAGTATCTTTGGTTACCATATCATTACAACTGAATTATCATTTGAAAAGCACAATTTCCAAAGTCACAAATTACAATGCCACTGAAATTGTAAGCCAATTTTTTTTAAATTACATTTTACACTGGGAAACATTATGGTTTCAAAGGTTTCAGTTCCCTGCTAGCTCAAGCTTCATTATTGTAACAGGGCATGACTTAAATATTCCAATATAAAAAAAAAAAAAAACATAATATGAGATGTTCTTATGCATTAACAAGTGAAATTTATATCATATTTCTGAATTCAGGAATCCTACATAAGTTTTTTAAAGTGAAAGCAATGTCTATCTTAACTTCATAAAAATCTGAATGAACTAAAAGTGCAAAACAAGCAAGAGGTTATTTATATCAACCTATATAACAATATTGCTTGTAATGTTGTGCTCTAGCTAGCTGCAATGCAGCATGAGACAAAAATCTATAAACTGTTCTGAAACATCTGATATTTTGGGGATTTCCAATTTTGTGGTCGTACACAGATGACTAGAACTATTTTTTTAATAGCACATGTGGGGCATCAAATTCATTTCAATATATTGCTATTTTGTATAACTAGGGATTTGTAATTATTCATGGGGTACTAATTTTCATTGATTTTTGGAGAAAAGGTAGACTTTGAATTCAAATATTTCTTCAAAATACCAATTTCCTATATTCTTTTATATAGTAGAATTTGTAAAAATCACAAAATCAAGTATTTTTAAAATTCAGTACAACTATTCTGGGTAATAATGTTTGTATCAATCAGAATGTCGAAATAATTGAGTGACATTAATTTGATGTAAAATCATTTCTTAAAGTTATGTTATCCTTATAACTTGACTTTAAAAAATACATAGAATTCTTTCAATGTATTGAGTTTTCATTATAGATCTAGACAGGATACATTCAAAGATTGAGAATAAGGACACGTAATTGTCCCTTCAATGTGAAAAAAGTGGCATTAGCATAAAAAAGCGCCTGACTATTTTTATAAACATTTTATTCCAAAGTTTTATTTTTTTCAGTCAAACACTACACCTGAATTAGCCACTGCATGAACATTTTATCAAAGTTAATAATAATTTATATCTTAACTTATTTATCACTATGATTGAATGTTGGCTTCTAAACACCACTTTGGCACACAATGACAGTATGAAGAGAAACATTCACATATAATCATCAGTAACAAGAGTGCACATGCTAAAATTTCAAATGCCTGCTAAATTGAAGCGATCTGTTTATGCTGACAGATTTTGAGATAATGATTGTACTACATGTATCAAGAAAACATTAAATTAGATCAGTGTACCATAAAATGAGGCCATGTTCAGAATAAACTTATATGTTATAACAATTCTATTGACCAAATATAGAGGCTGATGAACCAAACTTAAGCACGAAATATGTGTTTTTCATTAATTAGCCATGAAAATTAGGTCAAATTAGGGTTGCAAAGAAATCACATTTAGATATCTGAAACACATATCTTTATGCATGTTTTCTTGAAATCGCAATGATGATTTCACATTTCTGTTCATTCTTCAAAATTTACAGTAATAAATTCATGCAAATTTTCTGAATTTAGTAGATCATATATTTCTTGCATTCAATTCACAAAATTCCATAATAAATTGTCTCCCCTAAACCATAAAATCTTCTATTTACAAAATAGTTTAGTTTCCCAGGATGACAAGAATGACCAAATATGACAGATTTTTCAATTGATTTAGTTCCATCTAAACCTTTATTGTCAAGTTTTAAAATACATAAATATATATTCGATTAAGCATTGCACAAGATATTACGTATTGGATTAGTTTTGCATGTGTACAATTGCAAGGTTATTACATAACAAATATGGTGTATTATTCACACTGACTTATATTTTTACATTATCTTGGTCACACATTGTATTCTGACTTGAGATTTCAATTCTCTATTTCTTTAAAATGTAATGCCCTTCTTCCATTGCCATTCTCTTACGATCAACCACATCAGTTGTGAATCTAGGGGAGTGGTTCCGAGGGTTTTGAATGATCAATGCATTTCAATGGGGACATGTGGTTGGAAATCTCCCCCCCTTTTTTTTAAATGACTGGATCCCCCCTGCACATTCATTCCTAACACTTTTTGTGAATGGAAAAAGTTTTAAAAAAGATTTGAAAAAATAATACTTTGTTAAAAAAAAGTTACTTCAATATATGAATTGAAAAATATATAAAACAAATAAACAGCTGATCTTTAATGGCACGTATTGTCCCAAACATGCCTGAACTATATGCCACTGGAAGTTCAGCAAACAAAAATCAATCCTATTGACTTACGAATAAGGTCAAACAAAAATTTAAGAAATCAGTATTTCTGCACGTGTGATCAAAGCCATTCTTTAAAGGGATGCAGAAAAAGAACAACGACTGGTTGGTACAGTGTATGTAAAACAATGTGCCGGGATTCCAGAGGGTTAAAGGTTAAAATCGTCTTCCTACAGTCTGTTATCTCCTGTATTCAAAATCAGGACCATCTGTGAGCTTTAAGTAAACTACAGAAAAGACTGTATATTAATTTTATAACATTAAAATGAATAAACATATTTCACTGCTATATTTCAAACACCATATATTACTGTATAAAATTGAGAATGGAATTGTCAAAGAGACAACAACCCGACCATAGAGAAGACAACAGCAGAAGGTCACCAACAGGTCTTCAATGCAGCGAGATATTCCTGCACCTGGAGGCGTCCTTTAGCTGGCCCCTAAACAAATATATATACTATGTATGCATCCTAAACCAGGCTCACCTGTAAGCTTACTATTGCAAAGGGTTTATCTTTAACATTAAAATGAATAAACATATTTCACTGCTATATGTCATTACACCTATCTATCAATCGAAAGATAGTAGTACCAGTTGCATCTAAAACCAGGCTCATATGTGAGTTAAGTACTGAAAAGGGTATATCGAATACATTAAAATGAATAAACATATTTCACTGCTGGATGTCATACACCCATCACTCAATCAATCTATTATCTAACAATGCATCAAGTTAGCATCAAGTTAGAGGAGATAAAAAAGCAAGTTAACTCCTTTTACAAAAGTGCCAAGTTTTGAAATCTAAGAATTTTTGATACAGAGATATGTTGCAGATCCAGCTTCATATTGTTTTCTTGGTTGCTTTATCTTATTTTATGTATTGAAATCATTATTCATTTTAAAAGAATTCTTTAATTGATAAAATTAAAATAAGCAATAATAATATACAGCCTGGGCATTCATGTGTTGAAAGCCCCTAATATCATCCCCAGTTTACAAATGTAGTTGGGCTTCTGGTTGCCCCCTCTTTATACTTTTCTATGAAGCGTTTTGTGAACTTGTTTGTTTAAGTTGTTTTTTATTTTATTTTTTGCATTGGCCTTGCAGTTTCTTTCTTTGACCTCTTTATAATTTTTAATGATCTTGTTAACATTGTCAGGTTTATAAATATAGTCACAAAATGATGTCGAAAAGGGACAGGAAACTTGTGTGTACAATGGCCCTCAGCTCTATTGTAGAATATCATAAGTCTTTGACATCAAAACTGACAACTCTGTACCAACGTGACCAAACTTTATAATGCTATTTAAATATCAATAAAATTAATGTAGTTTGAAAGTTTTGAACAATAATACATTTTTTGTTATTTTAAAGTTGCCAATTTAAAGCACTTGTTATACATCTTCAACCTTTATCAAAAATATGTCAGGAGATTCCAATAACATTAAAGGGTATTGTTAGAAAGTGTCCCTTAAATTTACCATTGCATCATCAGGTCATATAATTATTCAAAGAGCCCTCAATTATCTTTTCATTGCAAACATCATGACATCTGCAATCATAAACAACTTCAGTATTCAACTAAAAACTTCCATGGTTAACAGGTTTTTACATGTTTCATACTTAGTATTATTGAATCTGTCAAAAATAAAGTTGATGTCTAAATATATAATGCTTAGATTTTATTAAAATCACTTTGGTAAAATGAATTTAGGAAAGATACGTTAAAGCCACTTATTAAATTGACCCTTGAACTCTTAAAATAAAAAAGTCCTACAAATTCACTTAATTACATACTACAGATGTCCATATGGTTAAAATTTAGTCAAGTCTAATATTTAAGTTTTTGTATAATTTTGTATTTTTGAATTTTGTCTTACATATTAGTATGAGGTCTTTAAACTGTTTGCTTCAAAAACTGCTAAAACAGACTCATTTTGATATCTTGTAATTAAAGATTACATACAAATCAAATACTTTGGTTTTAATGCCCCAAGAAATATTTTGTCAAAATAGATGGTATATATAGAATCTTTGAAAAGCATGTGTTTTAAGGTAGACCTTTGGCTATCATTCTATTTGTGTTATGCATTTTGCCAAATATTTCAATTTCGTAAGAATGACAACCCAACAACAAAATTAGCCCCAGAAAAATGACAAGATATCAAAACGTCAATTTTTAGTCCCTAATCGAATGGCAAAATCAAAAGCTAAAACACATCAAACAAATGTATAACAACTGTCATATTCCTGACTTGGTGCAGGCATGTTCTATCTTGATCATTTCAACTTAATTGAACAGGGAAAAAAGTAAATA
Organism: Mytilus galloprovincialis; assembly: GCF_965363235.1. Lineage (NCBI taxonomy): Eukaryota > Metazoa > Mollusca > Bivalvia > Mytilida > Mytilidae > Mytilus > Mytilus galloprovincialis. Next base: position 57,531,634 of record NC_134850.1, on the reverse strand, counting down.
AAAAATCAGTACATAAGAACTTTACTCTACAGTATTGGTATTGCATATAAGACTCACTAAAGATACTGACCTTTGACCAGAGAATAGAAATAGAGTCCACATGAATATAATTAGAAGGGGTAGAGTAATTGGCCATTATATTACTCCTGTAATACTTTGAAACTTTAATTTGCTGCAATTTATGTGATATAGTTTCATAGTGTCCACTGAATATACTGGTATGAGAAACTTGGCCCAGGTCAATCACCAGTGTGTGATACCTGTACCAGGTGAGTGGCATCTTAATCTGCTATCAGGGATAATTGGACCAGATAGAAGCTGCTTGATATACTGGTATATAATACTTGGTCCTGGTCATTGATAGATTGGTCTTCTGGTTTATGATATTTGATACCTGGTCCATGTGAGTTGATCTATCAATATTTGATACTTGGTCCATTTAAGTTGATCTACCATCATTTCATATTTAATCCATGTGAGTTGATCTACCAACACTTGATACTTGGTCCATTTGAGTTGATCGATGAACATTTCATACCTGGTCAATGTGAGTTGATCTACCAACATTTAATACTTGGTCCATTAAAGTTGATCTACCAACATTTGATACTTGGTCCATGTGAGTTAATCTACCAATATTTCATACTTGGTCCATTTAAGTTGATCTACCAACATTTGTTACTTGGTCCATGTGAGTTGATCTACCAACACTTGATACTTGGTCCATGTGAGTTGATCTACCAACATTTGATACTTGGTCCATGTGAATATATCAACCAACATTTAATACCTGGTCCATGTGAGTTTATCTTACAGTATTTGATACTTGGTCCATTTAAGTTGATCTATCAACATTTAATACTTGGTCCATGTAAGTTGATCAACCAACATTTAATACTTGGTCCATGTGAGTTGATCTACCAACATTTGATACTTGGTCCATGTGAGTTGATCTTCTAACATTAATTTGATACATGGTCAATGTGAGTTGATCTACCAACATTTAATACTTTGTCCATGTGAGTTGATATTACAGCATTTGATACTTGGTCAATGAGAATTGATCTACTAATATTTGAAATTTGGTCCATGTGAGTTGATCTACCAACACTTGATACTTGGTCCATGTAAGTTGATCTACCAACATTTGAAACTTGGTCCATGTGAAAATATCAACCAACATTAGATACTTGGTCAATGTGAGTTTATCTTACAGCATTTGATATGATACTTGGTCATTTAAGTTGATCTACCAACATTTGATACTTGGTCCATGTGAGTTGATCTACCAACATTTGATACTTGGTCCATGTGAGTTGATCTACCAACTTTTGAAACTTGGTCCATGTGAGTTGATCTACCAACATTTGATACTTGGTCCATGTGAATATATCAACCAACATTTAATACCTGGTCCATGTGAGTTTATCTTACAGCATTTGCTAGTTGGTCCATTTAAGTTGATCTACCAACATTTAATACTTGGTCCATGTAAGTTGATCAAACAACATTTGATACTTGGTCCATGTGAGTTGATCTACCAACATTTAATACTTGGTCCATGTGAGTTGATCTACTAACATTTGATACATGGTCAATGTGAGTTGATCTACCAACATTTAATACTTGGTCCATGTGAGTTGATCTACCAACATTTAATGCTTGGTCCTTGTGAGTTGATCTTACAGCATTTGATACTTGGTCCATTTAAGTTGATCTACCAACATTTAATACTTGATCCATGTAAGTTTATCAACCAACATTTAATACTTGGTCCATGTGAGTTGATCTACTAACATTTGATACATGGTCTATGTGAACTGATCTATCAACATTCAATACTTGGTCAATGTGAGTTGATCTACCAACATTTAATACTTGGTCCATGTGAGTTGATCTACCAACATTTAATGCTTGGTCCTTGTGAGTTGATCTTACAGCATTTGATACTTGGTCCATGTAAGTTTATCAACCAACATTTAATACTTGGTCCATGTGAGTTGATCTACTAACATTTGATACATGGTCTATGTGAACTGATCTACCAACAGTTAATACTTGGTCCATGTGAGTTGATCTACCAACATTTAATGCTTGGTCCTTGTGAGTTGATCTTACAGCATTTGATACTTGGTCCATTTAAGTTGATCTACCAACATTTAATACTTGATCCATGTAAGTTTATCAACCAACATTTAATACTTTGTCCATGTGAGTTGATCTACTAACATTTGATACATGGTCTATGTGAACTGATCTACCAACATTTAATACTTGGTCCATGTGAGTTGATCAACCAACATTTGATATGTGGTAAATGTGGAGTTGATCTACCAGTTTGTAATACTTGGTCCATGTGAGTTGATCTACCAGTATTTGTTAATCTACCAACATTTAATACTAGGTCCATGTGATTTGATCTACAAACATCAGATTCTGATATTTTTAAGGAACCAAGTGCCACATATAGTTGATAGATATCCTTTTATTGGGATTATAATTTTTATAATTTTAACAGACCTTTATCTGGAAGACTTTAGGTCTTTAACAGCTTGCTGACCAACTATTATATCACGAGTATACAGACAAATAAAATCTCAAATTTTAGTACATAAAAAACTTAATACAAGGGTCAAACTAAGTTTATATATCATATACACTATATTCTATTTCAGACATTTTAATTAACTTGATTATTAATTCTATGAGTCTGACTTGCACTCATTTGGAACATTTTTCCTTCTGAAAATGCACAAGACTTTAATATAGTAGATTGAGACCTTAAGCAATAAAACAGTTCTGATTATAGACTAATATTCAAGAGCTGAAAGGATCACAAAATATTGTATCCATGGTACATAACTCAAGACTTAGAGACTTATAATATGAAGAATTTTAAACAGTCAATTGTAGTGAGATATCACAGTATTTATGAAGCAAAATGCCATCAAAAAATCATATCAGAGAAACCCAAATTAATTCATATAAACAATGGTGTCTTTAGTTTATTTTTTTTACTTCTATGCCCTTTCATCTCTGTTGGAGAGTTGTCCACATCTTCTTATCTTGAAAACTAACTAGTTTCTATGCATAGGACAGTCACATTACCATATTGAAAATACTCATTTGGTTGAGGAAAATGAAAATTATCTCAAAATATTCTTAAGGTTGCTTTACAGATGAACCAAGTGATTAGTTTGTTTAGCACTTTAGCGTTATACCATCGTACTTTAGCGAACAACCACGGTACTTTAGCGTGAGACATCATCGTACTTTAGCATAGACCATCACACTTTAGAGTCCTACAAATTTAAACTATGAGGGATGTTTCAAACAAATCACTTCATAGAGTTGTGGCATGGGCTATTTAGCTTAACAAATACAATTTCTTCAAAATAAGTCTTTGATTCAAAAGTACCTAAATAGGCTGAACGTGAAGGCCTATTTATATTGTATGGTAAAACTACATATACCATGTTTACACTCCAACAGCATGGGTCACTATGTAACAGGTGGGTCCAGGTTATCATATATCTATATACCCTAGGTACTCTTGGAGGTTATTAATTCTTTAAAAATATTGTAATCTAACAGAGACAACTCTACTTTCACTCATTTACATATCATTCTATGCCATATTCTTATTAACTTAGAAGAATTAACAGCAAAACTAAAAGAACTTTCTAGACCATAATCAAAAACTAATAAGTTTATTAAAAAAAAAAAATTAATATTTCATAGTTCATTTATATAATATAAAATATGTAAAGTTTTAAAATAATAGTTGTTCTCAAAATTAAAAAAGAAAATGTTCTCAAAATTAAAAAGATTGAATTTAAGTCTGAGGTATATACAAAATAAATGTTCGAAAAAGTAGTATATTTTTTAACAAGAAATCAATTTCAAATAAAGAATATTCCAATTTTACCTGATTGAAAATACCTGTAAAAATGGTGAGAAAATATTTCATGTGGTGGATCATGTAATTAAATGACATACATATTTTTGGTACAAACAGTTCATACATTGTAAAGTTCCCCTTCTGTCTTATAAGTGGATAATGAATCTCTCTATCATAAGAAAGTAAACATTTTATTAAAAATAAAGCTTGTCTCCCCCCTTTTCCCCCTTTTTTAAATAAAAAAAAGACAAACCTGAATCTTGTCGGTGATATTGTGATGGTGTTGGTGGTCGGTGGTGGACAGATGTTGGGATGGGAAAGTTTCCAGCTGTGATGTTTTGGTTCGATGTCGTGGACGGCTGCATGTCCATCCCCGCCGACTGTAGATAGGGCTGTGCCATTCTAGACGTCAGAGCTGCCTCAGCCATTGTCGGATCCCTGTTAGACATCAACCAATATGTTAACATCAATTTAAAGTTCTCAAACCATGGGTCCATCTCATTCTCTTAAGACCCAGTCTTACTCTCTACTGCGTAAGATGATTAAAGTTTCAAAGTGACACTAAATATATCCTTAAGAAAAATCAATGTTACGATTCAGATCTGCAATGCACTTGTAATTTCACTAAATCCAATCATGCATTCGTTGCAGCTGCACACATTTTTTTCTGCACTACACATAATTTACACAGTGAACTAATTCAACCTTATATAGATTTGTGTCTTATTCACATATTTAGTATTATAACAGTACTAATAGGTCCTTCCTAATATTTCTATTTCAATTAAACAATTACTAACTCAAGATCTAGTTCAAATAAAAAATAATCATCAACTGAACGTAAATTTCATCTGTTCGTATTGAAAGGAAATGCCCTACTGTGAATAATAAATTCTCCATTTAATGTGCATCTAATCAATTTTAACACAGGTCTGCATAGAGTTTGCAATTTTGTCTTCCTATACTACTGAAGTACGATTACGTAATCAATCCTAGCTCTACAGCAAAAAATAGGTTTGCAGTCAAGTAGCTAACCAAAAGTTTTAAAAATCAATTTTGTGTTAAAATTTGACATGCATGTACATTTTTAAAATCCCCCAACCAGGAAATTGTGAAGTGCAAGGTGTAATTCTATTTATAGATAGTAAACTTGAATGATTAGAGTTTTTTTTTAATGTGCATTTTGTACAGTCATGAGAAGCCTTATGATTTTTTCTACTGAAATGTTATATTGCCAACTTTTTATTTTTTTATTTGATACAAGATAAACACAAAAATATAATATTACGTAACAAAATTTATTAGATAGGATCAATAACTCAAGTTCTGCACATATGAAGATTTAATTACTTATTGATGAAAATCATTTAAATTATTGAAAAGAAATATGCATAAAAATTGCAAATTTTTATTCAGTTGGGATAAATGTTCAAATTTGTATCGATTTGAAATAAATTGTTATACAATTGAAACAATATTTGAGAAAAAAATAAAATGTAAAAATTTCTAATGGGAATTCAATTTCATGTTAAAATAATTATTTTGTTTTACACAAAGCAACTGCATTTTCATATGCATTTCTTTTCATTTTGTGTACTATTAAATCACACAAGCATGATTTTAATGGATAAAACATTCTATATGAAATTTTAATATTTATGTAATGAAGATAATGTAATCTTAATTATCAGAATAAACATTCTTAATGTAAAAGGTTATAAAATGAAGAAAACGGAATTCCCTGATGTGTGGGGGAATTAAAAATGAGGATTATAGGAAATGGAAAAAGAAAAACGGAAAGATATAGAGGAAAGAATATAATGTAAAGTAACAGAAAAAGAGAAAGAATGAATCAGAAAAGTTAATAATGGATCTTTGGGAGAGAAAAACAAAAAACACTTTTGATAATTTGGAGGAGGGGGGGCTTCTTTTTTTTAAGTTTTGAAAGAAAAAAATTGTACTAAAAAGAGTGTTTTAATGTTGAGGGTTAAAATTAATGTGTTGGGCCACAAATTCCTGCCCAGAAAAGTTTTAATTTCAACTATATGCCTAATGACTCAAAAACACAACATCTGAGAAACCTTTTTCAGGTCTATTCTGACCTGAAGGTTCATTGATAAAATAGCTCAAATCTAACTTTGACAAACTTATTCAGATGTGAAAAAATGTGATCATATCTTATGAAACAGAACATGGGCTAATGATAGACATTTTGGTTTTGAGGTAATATACATGCACATTTCATTAAATCCAATTACTGTGATGATTTGAGCAGTGAAAAATTCGATCTATTTAAGGTATTCAAACAAACTTTAATTTGTATGTACTTTAACGATATGCTTTTACATTTGTCATACTAAAAAACAACAGCTGATTTCTTTTCATGTATCTCGATGTACATGAAATGTAGGCAATCAGGCTACACAAATGATTTAGTAGTTTAATTCTAAAATTGTACTATACAAAATTAACAGCTGTTTATAACAAATCAGTGGAAATTGTGTTTAATTCACTGGTCAAATTAATTCTAGAATTTTGTTTTTTCATACCACACCCTTGTTACTTCTTTTACATGACAGCATGTAGTTTTGATTTGACAACAAATATGAATAACAGTCACAATAATTTCATAATATATATGTATATACATATACATCTTTTTATAAATTTAAATTGATTCAAGTACAAAATATAAAAAGACGATGTGGTTCTGATTGCCAAAACTCTCCACAAGAGACCAAGATGACACAAATTGATTGATTGACTTTTGTTGTTTAACCCCACTTATTGACTCTTGGCTATATCATGGCCGTAAGTTTATATTGGTAGAAGGAGAATGAGTACCGGGATTTTTTTGCAGGAAAACAGGCATTTCAATTAAGTTATGTCAAGTCAAGTGTACCTTTTCCTGATTGGGTTTGAAAACCCACAGCCTCAGTGTTGAATGACTAGTGATTACAGAAGTAACTACTTAGACCACTATGCCACCAATGCCCCTACAACCACAGTGATAATTAGCATGGGATAACTGTTAATGACCAACTTGCCACTTAAACATGGAACTTTTACGCAGGGATTATTTTTACACTTATTTTTCTATTATGCAAACTGTACAAGTTACATCCTAGAGCCATAATCCTAGAATGTAACAGCATTAGAGTGATGAGCTAAGTGTTAGATGCAAGTAAAAATAACCCCTAACTAGAGGCTCTCAAGAGCCTGTATCGCTCACCTGACTCTACTTGGGTTTTTGAAATCATATAAAAACAGATAAAATTTGACTACAAAGTAACAACACTTGGCCAGCACCTCATAAAGAAAGGACAATCATGCTATGTTTGATTTCATGCAATTGCGTGGTTCTCTAGAAGAAGACTTTTGTATGCATTTCCCATAGGGTCCTATGTTAAACTAAGCCCCCCGCTGGCAGCCATCTTGGATGATGGATCCGCTACAAAGTAACAACACTTGGTCAGCATCTCATAAGAAAGTTTCATGTTATGTTTGGTTCCATTCCATTCAGTGGTTCTCTAAAAGATGTCATTTGTATGCATTTCCCATAGGGTCCTATATTAAACTAAGTCCCCCCGCTGGCGGCCATCTTGGATGATGGATCAGCTACAAAGTAACAAAACTTGGTCAGCACCTCAAAAGGAACATTTATGCCATGTTTGGTTTCATTCCATTCAAGGGTTCTCTAAAAGAAGTCATTAGTATGAATTTCCCATAGGGTTCTATGTTAAACTAAGTCCCCCTCTGGCGGCCATCTTGGATGATGGATCGGCTACAAAGTAACAACACTTGGTCAGCACCTCATAAGGAACATTCATGTCATGTTTGGTTTCATTCTATTCAGTGGTTCTCTAGAAAGAGTCATTTGCATGCATTTACCATAGGGTCCTATGTTAAACTAAGTCCCCCGCTGGCAGCCATCTTGGATGATGGATCGCCTACCAAGTAACAACTCTTGGTCAGCACCTCATAAGGAACATTCATGTCATATTTGGTTTCATTCCATTCAGTGGTTCTCTAGAAGAAGTCATTTGTATGCATTTCCCATAGGGTCCTATGTTAAACTAAGTTCCCCGCTGGCGGCCATCTTGGATGAAGGATCCGCTACAAAGTAACAACACTTGGCCAGCACCTCATAAGGAACATTCATGCCATGTTTGGTTTCATTCCATTCAGTGGTTCTCTAGAAGAAGTCATTTGTATGCATTTCCCATAGGGTCCTATGTTAAACTAAGTTCCCTGCTGGCGGCCATCTTGGATGATGGATTGGCTACAAAGTAACAATACTTGGTCAGCACCTCATAAGGAACCTTCATGCCATGTTTAGTTTCATTCCATTTAGTGGTTCTCTAGAAGAAGTCATTTGTTTGCATTTCCCATAGGGTCCTATGTTAAACTAAGTCCCTCGCTGGCGGCCATCTTGGATGATGGATTGGCTACAAAGTAACAACACTTGGTCAGCACCTCATAAGGAACATTCATGCCATGTTTGGTTTCATTCCATTCAGTGATTCTCTAGAAGAAGTCATTTGTATGCATTTCCCATAGGGTCCCATGTTAAACTAAGTCCCCCGCTGGCGGCCATCTTGGATGATGGATCGGCTACAAAGTAACAAAACTTGGTCAGCACCTCATAAGGAACCTTCATGCCATGTTGGTTTCATTCCATTCAGTGGTTCTCTAGAAGAAGTTCAAAATGTAAAAAGTTAACGGCGACGGACAACGACGACGACGGACAACAGATGACGGACGCCAAGTGATGAGAAAAGCTCACTTAGCCCTTCGGGCCAGGTAAGCTAAAAAAACTGTAGATCACTTGACTACTGAGGTGCCCTACTTTGTCTTTGAGCATAACAACACTTTATAACAATTAATGAAGTACCAGTTACATTTTATCCTATAAAAATCTAGATAGAGTAGATGCTCCAGAGCAGGTTTTAATAAAATGCAACAGACTAAAGATTCAGAAAACAGAGATGTTGAATACCACTTGAAAGTCTCTGAAAGACACATTGGATACAACACTTATAAAGATTAATATTCCATAATCAGTGATAATGAAGTACAATTAATTGTTGCTGTTCCCTTCAAACTGCAAACTCAAGTTTTTTTTTAAAGTTTACGAGTTAAAAAAATATGGTAAGTTACCATTGTCCTGTTACCAATTGTTTTATGTAAAAGTTGGAATCTGATAAAACATTAATTTGAAAGTCTATTTTTTGACATGAAAAAATATATCATAAATGCATTTCTGCTTATTTATGTAATGACACAAGTAAACTAATTGACCTTTTGTCATGGGGGCACAAAAATAAAGAGTTCAAAATCATGTCAAGAGTAGTAATTCTAAAGAAAAGAAAACTTTGATTATGTGCACAACTTAAAATACATGTCCAAACACTCAGTGAAAATAAATATTAAAAAAAAATAGGAGATAGATTAATAAAAACAATTTAGCTTGTTTCTGAATCCTATTTATTTCATTATTAGATTCAAACACTACATATGTATTGAATTAATTAAATAAGATATTGTTTAAACTAATAAAAAAAATATAGCTAACTGCATAATTATTAAAGTCATGTGAACATAATTTTAGCAATATATCTAAGTGTTTAATATATTAATAAAGTTTTGATCTGACTTTTAAAACTCAGCTTGAACTATGACTGCTAACCTTAAATAGAAGAATCTTTACCTCATTTGTAATTATGTTTCCTTATTTCAAAAAGACAAGAAGAATTTTTAAAAAAAGTTTGGTAATACATCTTGTTGACGATTAAAAGTTACATAACACAGTACCACAGACAGTATGTCAGAAATTGACACACTATAGATAGACAGGCAAATTGATTTGGTTCTATATTTTGTGACATGGCTGTTGTTCTACAGTGAAACACAGACAGAAAGTAACATGTGGTAGGAATACAGAGTCAATGACCAGACAGGCAAAGACATCAAACAGGATGAAAGTCAAAACATTTCATGGACTTTTATAGCTCAGACTATGAGGTATGGGTTGTGCTCATTGTTGAGAGCCATGACAGTGGGTAATAGTTGTTAATTTCTGTGTCATTTGGTTTCTTTTGGAGAGTTGTCTCACTGGCAATCATATCATATCTTCTTTTTAATAGAGACACAATGTAACAGACAAAATGGCATGTATACAGACTCTGTAGACAGACATACAGAGACACAATGTTACCATACAAACTGTCAGATATAGAGGCTCTGCAGACAGACAAACAAAGATACTCATCAGACAGAAAGTCAGACAGTCAGTCAGATAGACAGAGACACAATGTTACCATACAAACTGTCAGATATAGAGGCTCGGCAGACAAACAAACAAAGATACTCATCAGATAGAAAGTCAGACAGACAGTCAGACAGACAGAGACACAATGTTACCATACAAACTGTCAGATATAGAGGCTCTGCACACAGAAAAACAAAAATACTCATCAGACAGAAAGTCAGAAAGACAGTCAGACAGACAGAGACACAATGTTACCATACAAACTGTCAGATATAGAGGCTCTGCAGACAGAAAAACAAAAATACTCATCAGACAGAAAGTCAGACAGACAGTCAGACAGACAGAGACACAATATTACCATACAAACTATCAGATATAGAGGCTCTGCAGACAGACAAACAAAGATACTCATCAGACAGAAAGTCAGACAGATAGAGACACAATGTTACCATACAAACTGTCAGATATAGAGGCTCTGCAGACAGAAAAACAAAAATACTCATCAGACAGAAAGTCAGAAAGACAGTCAGACAGACAGAGACACAATGTTACCATACAAACTGTCAGATATAGAGGCTCTGCAGACAACCAAACAAAGATACTCATCAGACAGAAAGTCAGACAGACAGAGACACAATGTTACCATACAAACTGTCAGATATAGAGGCTCTGCAGACAACCAAACAAAGATACTCATCAGAAAGAAAGTCAGACAGACAGTCAGACATACAGAGACACAATGTTACCATACAAACTGTCAGATATAGAGGCTCGGCAGACAGACAAACTGTCAGATATAGAGGCTCTGCAGACAAACAAACAAAGATACTCATCAGACAGAAAGTCAGACAGACAGTCAGACATACAGAGACACAATGTTACCATACAAACTGTCAGATATAGAGGCTCTGCAGACAACCAAACAAAGATACTCATCAGACAGAAAGTCAGAAAGACAATCAGACAGACAGAGACACAATGTTACCATACAAACTGTCCGATATAGAGGCTCTGCAGACAGAAAAACAAAAATACTCATCAGACAGAAAGTCAGACAGACAGTCAGACAGACAGAGACACAATGTTACCATACAAACTGTCAGATATAGAGGCTCTGCAGACAACCAAACAAAGATACTCATCAGACAGAAAGTCAGAAAGACAGTCAGACAGACAGAGACACAATGTTACCATACAAACTGTCAGATATAGAGGCTCTGCAGACAGAAAAACAAAAATACTCATCAGACAGAAAGTCAGACAGACAGTCAGACATACAGAGACACAATGTTACCATACAAACTGTCAGATATAGAGGCTCGGCAGACAGACAAACAAAGATACTCATCAGACAGAAAGTCAGAAAGACAGTCAGACAGACAGAGACACAATGTTACCATACAAACTGTCAGATATAGAGGCTCTGCAGACAGACAAACAAAGATACTCATCAGAAAGACAGTCAGACAGACAGAGACACAATGTTACCATACAAACTGTCAGATATAGAGGCTCTGCAGACAACCAAACAAAGATACTCATCAGACAGAAAGTCAGACAGACAGAGACACAATGTTACCATACAAACTGTCAGTTATAGAGGCTCTGCAGACAACCAAACAAAGATACTCATCAGACAGAAAGTCAGACAGACAGAGACACAATGTTACCATACAAACTGTCAGATATAGAGGCTCTGCAGACAACCAAACAAAGATACTCATCAGACAGAAAGTCAGACAGACAGTCAGACATACAGAGACACAATGTTACCATACAAACTGTCAGATATAGAGGCTCGACAGACAGACAAACTGTCAGATATAGAGGCTCTGCAGACAGACAAACAAAGATACTCATTAGACAGATAGTCAGACAGACAGTCAGACATACAGAGACACAATGTTACCATACAAACTGTCAGATATAGAGGCTCGGCAGACAGACAAACTGTCAGATATAGAGGCTCTGCAGACAAACAAACAAAGATACTCATCAGACAGAAAGTCAGACAGACTGTCAGGCAGATAGAGACACAATGTAAACAGACAAACTGTCAGATACAGAGGCTCTGCAAACAGACAAACAAAGATAAAATGTAGGAACTTTCAGATAGAGGTATTGCAGACAAAAAAACAGAAACATTCCAGGGACACGCAGTCATACATAGCTTAGTGTGAGCCAGGCTTCTTTTAGAAGACTGTACTTTGACCTACAATGGTCTTCTTTTATAAATTGTTACTTGGATGGAGAATTGTCTCATTGACACTCATACCACATCTTCTTATATCTTTTAACAGAAATACTGACAGAAATATTGAGACAATGTAAAAACAGACAAACATATAGAGACAATGTACAGACAGACAAACATATAGAGACAATGTACAGCCAGACAAACATATAGAGACAATGTACAGCCAGACACACATATAGAGACAATGTACAGACAGACACACATATAGAGACAATGTACAGACAGACAAACATATAGAGACAATGTACAGACAGACAAACATATAGAGACAATGAACAGACAGACAAACATATAGAGACAATGTACAGACAGACAAACATATAGAGACAGTGTACAGACAGACAAACATATAGAGACAATGTACAAACAGACAAACATATAGAGACAGTGTACAGACAGACAAACATATAGAGACAATGTACAGACAGACAAACATATAGAGACAATGTACAGACAGACAAACATATAGAGACAATGTACAGACAGACAAACATATAGAGACAATGTACAGACAGACAAACATATAGAGACAATGTACAGACAGACAAACATATAGAGACATTGTACAGACAGACAAACATATAGAGACAATGTACGAACAGACAAACATATAGAGACAGTGTACAGACAGACAAACATATAGAGACAATGTACGAACAGACAAACATATAGAGACAATGTACAGACAGACAAACATATAGAGACAATGTACAGACAGACAAACATATAGAGACAATGTACAAACAGACAAACATATAGAGACAGTGTACAGACAGACAAACATATAAAGACAATGTACGAACAGACAACATATTGAGACAGTGTACAGACAGACAAACATATAAAGACAATGTACGAACAGACAACATATTGAGTCAATGTACAGACAGACAAATAAAGACACTCATAAGACACACAGTTAGACAGAGACTCTCTATAAACAGACAAGCTGTCAGATATAGACAGTGTGCAGACAGACAAACAGAGACATTCTACAGACAGACAGTCAACACAGACACTCTATTAACAGACTGTCAGATATAGATATAGAGGCTCTACAAACAGACACAAATAGACACATAACACTTAACAAACAAACAGACATAAAAATAGATATCACAGTTAGAGTATCCCCTTCTGTAGACTTCCAAATCTTTGATTTAAGGTAATAACAAATATGAATAAGGAAAAAAATAAAAACCCTTCTTAATCAATCTGTCTTTTGAGAACAGCAGTCCTTATTATTTTCATTCCTTTTGAAGTAACTTTACCTTAAAAAAAAATTCAAATTACAATAAATTATAACCATATGTTATACTTCTACTATCAAACATATGACACAGTTTTGTCATTAAATAGCAATAAACAGATGAAAACTTGTTCTTGCCGTGTCCTGCATAAAACTTTTTATTCATACATTTCATATTGATCATTTGATCTACGGCTAGATTACATAACAACACAAATCTTATAGACATTATCAAACGTAACAATGAATGATCCCTTGGTAGATACATGACATTATTGTCCTCAATATATAGTTTGTACGATAATCTATTTCTGGTCTCAACAAGTTAATATATCCCCCTTTTTTCTTTATAAAGTATTCAAGTAGGGTAGGTAATTCCTATTTCATATGTGTGGCAATAATGGTGTGATAGAAACATGATATTATTGTACTTAAGATACAGTTTGTAGGATAATCTGTTTCTGGTCTCAACAAGTTAATATATTCCCCTTTTTTCTTTATAAAGTATTCAAGTAGGGTAGGTAATTCCTATTTCATATGTGTGGCAATAATAGTGTGATAGAAACATGACATTACTGTACTCAAGATTTATTTATTTTGGTGGGTACCAATTTTCTTGGATTGTGAAAAACTTAAACTTTCATTGATATGTGATTTTGTGTTTTTGATAAATTCTGAAAACAAGCGGAGAGAAATTTGTAATTTGTTTAACATTTGAATTCATGGTTCAACTGTACCCACGGAAATTAGTATTCAGTAAATAATAATCAATCCACAGTATCTATTTTGTTTCAACAAGTGAATATATCCCCCCTTTTTTTCTTGTAAAGTATTCATGTAGGGTAGTCAATTGCTATTTATAATCATATCTGTGTCAATAAAAGAGTTACTCCTGATACTGCACTTCTATACATTATATGTATCTATATACATGTATCAAGTTTACAACTACTCAAAAACAGAAGATCTCAAAATTAATTTGTTTTAACTTATTTTTGTAATTTTCAAAAATGTGTGCAAACTTTCTAAAAGAACTGATATTCTATATATATATACTAACAGATTCTTGTTTTTTTTTTATTTAATTTTATCATCTTAACAAATATTTAGGCCACACCAAATTGATTTCTTTTTCTAGGATTTTTGGACTCCAAAAATTGGGGCGAGTGATTTGAATTTTTTTATAAAAAAAATATTTAATTTGCAAATTCTTGAGGCAAAGCTTAAAAAGTAAAGGCGAGCGATTTTATTTTTTTTTTTGTAAACATAAAATAGTAGGTTTTGACTATATTAAAACTTGATTTATCACTTGTACTTTGACATTTCTTTAATTTATGAAGTATTTTTCCCTGTTCAACAAGAAATAATTGAATAATTAAACCTGGTTTATGTATGTGTGACTGACAATGAGACAATTCTCCATTCAAGTCATAATCAGGTTCAGAACAACCCCTTAATGTTATAAATATCCCTTTTATGAGGGGTCAATATTAGTTATAATATATTTTTTTTTGTAAAAACACTTTTTAGCATAAAAGAGCTCATACTTTCCCAAAGAACTATAATATCTATATGGTATCAAATGGTCAAAACATATCCAAGAATTTTGTAATATTCCTGGACTTGTTAACACATTTACTTTAACAATTTAATATTATTCAAAATAAGTGGACCCTTCTTTTAGAAAAGTTGTTTAGAATATAATGTATTTCTCCTCTTTTTGAGGTTTTCAAAAGGTTTTGTATAGTAGCACTATACAAATCCTTAGTATTTCTATTTTCTTTTCTACAACAGTAAAATTACCCCTTGTCTGAGGGAGGGTTGTTCCCAACCTAACAATAACAAAAATAGGTCAAAGGACAGCCTTTCACACAGGGCTTTGATCCAGACCAAACAGCAAGCTATAAGGGACCCCAAAATTATTATTGTACACAATTCGAACAGGAAAACCAACGATCTAATTTATATTTCCAACGAAAACTTTTTGAGAGGGAATATAAGTAAGGGGGAAAGAAACCAATGTTTTGTTCTGTCCAGGTATTTCTGCTGTTATATATTTCTACTGGAGCACTCCCACTTGGGCTAAATTGGTTTCATGCTGAAACAAATATTCTCACAGATATTTACAAAGTGTGGTGAAGTGCTTATAGGTTTAAAATCGTTATATAAAGGTCAGACTGTGATTTTAAAAACAAAGTTGAGATCTTTTTATGATATTTACAAAAAAACGGTGTGGGAAATGGACATGATTACATTTCCGGATGCGCAAAGCGGGAATATAAAAAAAAATTTTTAATCTGTTTTGAAAAAGATAGGTGTGGGCGGGTCCGTCGAACAAGGAATTGAATTGGTGTGGCCTTAGTACATCGTTTGCATAATGTTTGGTACACATTTTCAGATGGAGGTCAATCAAAAAGTTAAAAAAACTAAAAGATTGATAAATACTGAGCTAAGCTTGAGACCCAAAATAAATCTTAAGATAATAACCAAAAACATTTCAGGTCCACATCGTCCTGAACATACATGAAATATTTGCCTCTCGATGTTAGGCAAGCTTTAATCAATCTAAAGTTCACTAAAATTTAACAAAAGGATTATAAATGTTTGCTCTATTTACACAATATCTACATAGAATTTATCAAAATAAAAGTATAATGCTGTACAGTGATCTTACATAGCTTATACCAACGCCATTTGAACTCTGGTGGATAGTTGTCTCATCGGCAAACAGTTCTCTAGACAAGAAATGACTAGATTGAGACGTAAATGCACATGTTTACACAAGGGGATATCTAAAAGTTCTTTCTATACTTTTTGACTTTGTTGTACTTTATTGAGACTGACTAATGCCATAAATAATATAAAGTGTGTTCATTATCACAAAGCATCATAATTAATAATATTTATCTTCCCTATTGAGAGTTAAAAGAAAATTGTCTAAAGATATAAAAACAACTCTTTAAAATTTCATTAGGAATCTATAATAATGATTTAATTACAGAACAGTGCATTTATTACTGTTATGATTTTGTCGTTTTTTACAAAGATTGCAGGTGATTATACTTGTGCGGTTTATATTATACATTTTTGAATTCTATGAATATTTATAACTCAAAGATAATAGATAAGCCTCATCTCCTAGCTTGACAAATTTTACTTGAGATTTTCTGATAATTTTAATATCAGCAGTTTCTATATCTTTTTTAAGACCTCACATATTCCCCAATTAATACAGTTCAATTAAATCAACAAGGGGAGATAATAAAATAATAATATTCATCGTCTCATTACCTCACTTGACCAATTTACGTGAGATTTTCTCATAATTTTTATATTAATAGTTTTTATCTTAATTCTGTATCACAAAACATAAACCCTATGTATTCTCCAATAAACACATTTTAATTAATTGTAAAGGGCAGATAATTCAATAGCAATTAAACCTCATTACCTCACTTGACCAATTTACTCGAGATTATGTCATTAATTTCTCTATCAACATTTTTTATATCTTTTTTCAGTTTCATAATACTATGACCCAATACATTCCCCAATAAATTTCTAAATAAATACAGGTTAAGGGGAGATAATTCGATAAAATTAAACCTCATCACCTCACTTGACCAATTTACTTGAGATTTTTAATTAATTTTTAATTCAATTTTCAGTATCATAATACATTGTACTATGACCCAATACATTCCCAATAAATAGTTTAATTGAATGGTATAGGGGAGATAATTCTGATTATTCAATAATATTATATGTGATAATGTCTTTTTTTTAACACAGATAGGTTAAAACATTTCCCTTTTCACAAATGTTAATTTTAAATACATGTATTGTAAATTCTAATTCATGTAAAAATTTGTTATTGTATATCTTTTATCAACTAACAGTCATGCAAGTTTGATGAATGTGTAGACTTTGAACATAAATGAAAGCCATTTATAGTATTGTGGGTTTGAGTTCTACAAATTTTCCAAAAATAAATTATTGAGATCAGAATATTAAATTTTGTTGTTTATTTTGTTGTGTATATTTATCAAAGAATAGTAGATAAACTCTAACAATTAATTTCAGCATTTTTGATAATGTAATTTCAAAAACATTAAACTTCATCCAATTTTGATTTAATGTTGGACTTTCTTTCACAGACAGCAAATAAAAGGCTAAGGTTATCAAATTTGATAGGGACAGCAACTGGTCCGTAGTTCTATTTATTTCTATAATTCTACACAGTGTAATTTAAATATTTATGGAGATCATCTTGGTCAAAGGTTGACTTTAATTCATACTGGAGTGAATGGTACTGTTAGTGAATTGTTGTTGTTGTCACAACCTGTACCTCTGTCTGTTTGACTATAGGTTGGATTGAGTAAACCATATTTACAATTGCAACAGAGCGCTAATGGTCAACTTTTTTTATTCACAGACAATACCTAATACAAATTTGTCTGGGCTGTTATCTTTAACGATAAAAAACAAAGATACAAAATTTTCATACCAGTAACCACACTTGAAATTATTTGTAGAATAATACCGGTATATGGAACTCAAATGGACTAAAATAAAACTATCATTTGCAAAAGTTTATCCTGTCTCATTTTTCTCCATAAAGAAAATGAAATAATATATTTGAACTTACAGTGATGCATACATAGCTATATATAATCTACAGGTAAAAGCCAAGGAAATTAAATATCACAGATTTAGTTCCTTATTGCAGAGAACAAATGAGAATAACTCTCTTTTCTTCCTTGAGTTGACATATCAGTGTAAATCTTTATCATTCATTCAAAATACAAATAAATACATATGAAAGTTGAAAATTGGTCTTAAGTTTAACAATTTTTCCAAAATGTTGGCTAGCTGTCTCATACCAATCATCTTTTATTGTTTGTACAAATCTGAAGGGTCGTGTTTTACTGAGAGAGAAATCTATTTTTTTTTAAAGTAAGTTTTATATAGTGTAATATTCATGTAATAAGATCCTTAAAAGTTCAAGGTAGGGTGAACCCCATTAGATAATCATCTTCACCTTACAATCATTTCATACATCAGATAATATACAGTTAAACTAAAGCTTATAGAAAAAAAGAATATTGCTTAAAATCAACATTTATCAATGGTACATGAAAATGAGGCTGTGGTCAAATGATACTTCCCAGAAAGACATGTACACCCAGAAATCAGGATATAAATAGCAAATATGTACAACTCTAGTGGTGTCTTTGTGGTGTCAAACCAACTGATAACTATAGGGTAACCTATTTCAACTTGGAATTATTTTTAATTATGGAATTTGCAAAATTTCTTGTGCTTGAAATTTTTAATAAATTCTATGTTTATTCTGTATTACCGGTATAATGAGCAGTGCATTTATTGTCGGGATGTACAAGTACCCGGCTACATCCACTTGTATTTTTGTCCATCTGATGAGTTAAGCTTTTTTCTCTGATTTTTATAGTTCGTTCTTATGTTGTACTGTTATACCACTGTCCCAGGTTAGGAGGAGGGTTGGGATCCCGCTAACATGTTTAACCCACCCACATTATTTATGTATGTGCCTGTCCCAAGTCATGAGCCTGTAATCCAGTGGTTGTCGTTTGTTTTTGTGTTACATATTTGTTTTTTGTTCATTTTTTTATTTAAATAAGGCAGTTTGTTTTCTCGTTTGATTTGTTTTAAATTGTCATTTCGGGGCCTTTTATAGCTGACTATGCGGTATGGGCTTGGCTCATTGTTGAAGGCCGTATTATGACCTATAGTTGTTAATGTCTGTGCCATTTTGGTCTCTTAAGCACAGTTGTCTCATTGGCAATCATACCACATCTTCTTATTTATAACAATTTCCATACAATGTATTTTGTAGAAATAGTGTTATGCGCAGCACACTACATTCTATTGAAAATGTGCTATCTTCTTTGCAATAGAAAGTGTTGTGCACCACACAGAATATTAAGGATGTACACCTCTGAGAAGCCAAAAATTTCTAGAATTAAACTTTTTTTGTTAACCTGATTTTTGGGTTAATAATACTGAGAAAAATAATTGGTGAAGAATAATTTATATGGTGGTGCACTTCCTTTTTTGCTATGGCCCTTTGTAAGTACCCAATTTTAATGATTTTCTAATTTTTCATTTATTTTTACCTATTTTTGGGCTATTTTGGTGAAAAAATTACAGTTCCGCAATTAATTTTTTATTCATACTTTCAATAAAGATGAAGTGGACCAATCTGAATAAATTTAACTTAAAACCAGATACTCCACAGGGCGCAGCTTTATACGACCGCAGAGGTTGAACCCTGAACAGTTGGGGCAAGTATGGACACAACATTTAAGCTTGATACAGCTCTGAATTTGGATTGCAGTGGCGCAGCTAGATCATTTTTACGTGTATGCCCGAAACTCGGCAAAAGGCCTGAAGCGGGCCAAAGCGGGTCCAGGCCAAAGAACCTGCTGCATGGTAATGGATTAACGGGGTGAAACCACAGGAAGTTTAAAGAGTTATCGAGAATGACATTCTTGTCATTGAAAACTCATCAATAACAATATTCTTTACATTCAAAATGGTTTAATTTTTATGTGTAATCTTTTTATTGTGTTTATTTTGAATCTAATGACGGTCATTGGATTTGGAGTAAACGTCCAAACCAGTTACTTTAAAATATGGTCAAAGGGAACCGTGGTAAAGCACTCAATAAACAAAAACATATTTGATTGTGCAAGTTTCGTAGATGAACATAAAATAATCAATTTTTTGAGTTGTTCAGGTGCAATATTAAAATTTGTAAAGGATTCTCTATGGAACCCTGGTTCTCGCCTTGGATTTCTTTCCGCGAAAAGTATATTCATTTATCAGTCCATTATAGGATTATAAACAAATCAAATATTTTCATTAGATACTTTTTCTTGGTCCGGGATATTAATTTCTGCACAAGTTTCATAACTAAATATGGAGGTTATAAATTTATAAATGTAAATTAACTCATCATAGATACTAGGATTGAAATTTTGTATTGCGCCAAACACGAACACATCAATGTCGCTCGAAGCAAACATTGCAATGGCGCGACAAAAAATGCAAACCACATATCAAAACTTAGTACTTAATGGATTGCTTTAAAAATAAAAAGGAAATTGAGAATTGAATTCACGGTAGATTTAGACTTTGACAGAAAATTAATAAATATATAATATACTAATTTTTGCCAGTTTGAGTTCGAAATTACATACCATTGAAGAAAGACTAAGAAGCCGGTTGATGTACTGGTAACCAATTCTTTTAATTTTATTTAGATGTTTTTTTTTTACCAAATTCAAGTGTACCCCCGGGCGTTTTGACGTAAACGTAGCTACGCGCATGGATTGTGATCAAATAGTTGACACATCATAGGTTTCTGACACAGAATGAATGTGGTCTAAGAAATTAAACTTAAAAACTTAAAAATTTTAAACTGGACATTTACCTATTATGGTCCAATATCCAAAATCTAAATACATGGACGACGACGACGCCAACGTCATACCAATATGACCAAAAAATTTTCAATTTTTGCAGTCGTATAAAAAACTATACGTAAGTGTTAATATAAGAAAAATTTATCATATTTTGAAGCTTTTTTGTGTCAAATTTACCATGCTGTCAATTTTGTAAATTTGTGATTTTTCTCTGTTTGAAGAACAAAATATTGTTTCAACTTTTTTGTTATAAATCATTGAAATAATTCATATCTAAGAAGTTTGAAAAGACAATCAAAGATGCTATGAGGGATAGGAATGCCATTGTTTTCCCTGACACATGTATAGCAGTTCTGCCAACTTTTCATAAAGCAAATGCTTGAGATTTGGCCAAAATTGAAAAGATCAAAGAGAAAAAAAAATAGATTAAAGGATAATGCCGCAAAAAGCATGAACATGCGTGAGTCTCACGCATTTTTGTCAGCCCTGGTATAGCTGGATAGTATTATTTTCAAAACTAATTCAACTGCACATGTAAAATGTAATTTTCGTAATCTGAATAGTTACTCAACTTTAAAAATAGCCAATATGAACAGTGTACTTATTGTATTTTATTTTTGTTCTATCAATTCCAAGTTTACTTTCCACAGCAGTCACTGAGAGTGAGAGAATGTATTTCACTTTGTATCTTATCAAATTTAATTCTAGGAGGAAGCCCATTTCTAACTCTTTAAATATTTAATTTCCTTTGGGTCAGTGGGCATGACTCCTTTCCGTACACACTCCTCTGTTTAAATTGCGATCGTTTTTTAATATAATACGACGTTTATAGACATCTAACGAGTTGATTTTTCTCAACAAGTCGTATCATATTTTGATTTTGACGGAAGTTTCTTACGGAAGGGAGACAACTCGAAACGATAATATGGAAGTCTCCATTTCAGCTGAAGGGGTGTTTGTAGTTACACCTTTACGTTGTGGACTACATTTATTTTAATTTAAATGATGCATATGATTCAAAATTATGCAACAACAATAACCCTCAATAGCAGACATACATAGAAAGGATCCTATGAGTTTTAAATTAATTAATGGAGTGGGGCATCCAGAGCAACCATTCAATCTGATACCCCTTGAAGTCAAGAAAACTATACGCATGCGCATTATTACATAAACAAACCCGCGACTTGCGATTTGGAATAAGATAATTAAACGACCTAGATGGTTCTCCATATCTTTATGGGAGTACAATATCAAATATCAGTTTCATAACGGTGGCATATAACCGTGTTTCTAAATTTATAAAAACACTAAATATAAATACTGCTTAATTCTGATTTTCCATGTTGTTAAAAACATGCATACGAGTTCCTTTTGTTTGTTTTTACCCTTTAAAGCAAGACAATCATAAGAATCTGAGATGTTCCTAAATGTTTAGAATAAAACGATTGACGTGAGGGCATGGCCCTGAGTAAATGTTATAAGTCTACAGATTGCTTGAAAGCAATCGTATCCCAAAAGGGGATATGGAATGTAAATGTTTCTGGTAAAATCATTTATTTTATCCCTCACCCATTTTCTAAAAATTTTGGCTAAAAAGACTGACTTGATTGGTAATAAAATTTGAATCAAAGCGCTGTAAGCGCTGAAGGCAGTTAACCAAAAACCAAGGCAACCGTAATTATGAAAACTGTGGCAATGTTGCCTCAACATTAAACATTCATATACAGTACAATCATGTTTATCTAATGATTTATTTATTAAGGCAAATAATTTATATGTTATCAAGGTTTCAAAAGCAATGAATATCAATGTATATTTTTTATGGTGAGTCTGCAGTGGTACAAGTTCCCAATGATTGCAGTTGTTCTACTTGGTAGTCAACCTTGGTTTTATTTGACTGCTAGAAGTTCAAGTTGACTTAGTATGAACATGTAATAGTATGAATGGACTGGTTTCCCTGGAAAGAAAACTGAGTTTGTGTTCTATAGTACAAAAGTTATGAGACACGAATCAGACAAATGTTCACTACAACAGGGATCAAAGGTGAGGTCTGACTGACCTGCCCATAGTAAATGTAAATGATATGTTATTTTGTCCCATACATATGAATATATATAATTTAGGGGTGGGGATCTCAACGGTTTTCAAGTTCTCAAACAGGTAGCGGTAGGCAGAGGATTTAGGGGGCAGGGGGCCCGCCCCCCCCCCCCCCTCTTTGGGAAAAAAATGGTTGCTTACCGGGTATATAGGGAATCACTGAAGCGTGACTGGAGTGGGCCCCCTCATAGGTCAGTCAGCAGGCCCCCACTTATGAAAATTTCTGGATCCGCCACTGGGGGTAGGGTGACCCTAGGGACTTCCCCTACATTTCATTTTATTTGTTATATTGTCCCATACATTTTGTACATGAATATATATGGTTTAGGGGTGGGGATCTCATTGGTTTCTAGTTCTCAAAAAGGAGGGGTAGGGTGACCCCAGGGACTCCACCTATATTTCATTTAATTAGTTATATTGGCCCATACATGAATATATATAGTTTTGGTGTGGGGATCTCAACCATTTCCAAGTTCTCAAACAGGAGGGTTGGCGTGACCACAGGGACTTCCCCTATATTTTATTTGATTTGTTATATTGTCCCATACATGAGTATATATGGTTTAGGGGTAAGGATCTTGACCATTTCCAAGTTCTCAAGCAGAAGGGTGTACAGTGACCTCAGGGACTTCCCCTATCTTTCATTTGAATTGTTATATTGTCCCGTACATGAATATATGGTTAAGGGGTGGCGATCTCAACGGGTTTCAAATTCTCAAACAGGAGGGGATGGGGTGACCCAAGGGACTCCCCCTATATTTCATCTGATTTGTTATATTGTCCCATACATCAATATATATGGTTTAGGGGTGGGGATCTGGACCATTTTAAAATTCTAAAACAGGAAGGGTGGGGTGACCCCCAGCGACTCTTCCTATATTTCATTTGATTTTTCCATTGTCACAAACATGAATATATATGGTTAAGGGGTGTGGATCTCGACCGTTTCCAAGTTCTCAAACAGGAGGGGGTGGGGTAACTCCAGGGACTCCCCCTTTATTTCATTTTATTTATTATAATGTCTTATACTTGAATATATGCAGGGGCGGATTCGGGGGGGGGGGGGGGGGGGGGCTTGCGGGCTTGCACCCCCTTAAATTTGCAAAGCATGGGTTGGTTTAGGGGTGGGGAGCTCGACCGTTTCCAAGTTATCAAACAGGAGGGGGTAGAGTGGCCCAAAGAATGCCACCTATATATCATATGATTTACTTACATTTAGGTATATATAATATAGTTGCACTATTTGTGAAAATAAAGAAAGAAACTTTCAGATACTTTAATTGACCCTTCAAAATTGAGAAAAACAAATAACCCTTCGAAATTGCAGTAATATGTTTACACTTTAAAAGCATCTCACATGCATTATCATCATTTATCACTGATAAAGAAAATTTAGACTGTGACCATGAACATGTATATTGTTAGATATACTGTTCCCAGCTGTCACGTTGTATTGGATTTTTAAATTAAAATTTGTCAAAAAGTGATTTTGAGTTTCTGTATAAAATATTTTTCTGCTTTTTCTTTCTTTTACATATATCTTTTGGTTTACAATTCTAGTGTTTATATTCATTTACCATGCATAGATTTATTTTTTCATCTGCTTTGATTTATTTTGTAATTGGTCGCCAAACCCGGAATTATCCTTATCCGCTTCCGGAATTGGATCCGATATTGTAAAATTTTGTCTTCACGGCCGCCATTGTTATGTGTTTACAATGTTGTTTTTGTCAATCAGATACGATTTTACTCGAATTTATACAATATTTGTCGGTGATTTTCCGTATAAAGCTAGCGGTTGAACAAAATGAACATCGCTGTCATGAATAATAATGATAAAAATAAGTTTTTAGCTCGTTTAATTGGAGACTTTGGTGACTTGCATGGAAGGTTTGCAAAGTAATTTCTTATTTTCTTTCAAGTGGAAGGTGACTACGTCGGGCGTAGCTAGAAACCAACTATCCTAGTCGAAATTCCGCTTGCAAAAGTGGAAGGTCGCGGACCTCGGACCACCGCTAATTTGCACACCTCAGTCACTTGCCTCCAAATTGAAAAGCTACGAAAATTTCTTTTTCTAATTTGAAATTGCCGCCAACAGCATGAACAGTTGAACTTATTATATAATAGACTACTGACGTAGTTGTACTACGTATTGATGACAAACAATATCCCTACGACTTTTGCCATTTGGGAAATCTAAACTACTTGTCTTAAGATATTTTCGGCGATTAAATATTTCAAACAATTGTTCTTTGACATCTTAGCTAAAAGCACAAGTCATAATGAACTACACAAGGATTCTTAATAAGCACTACTTCCTATGTGTAACTTCAAAACTTTTGGATAAATCGACGATCATTTAAGGTATTTCTGGTCATATTTTTTGTAATCCAGAATAAAAAGTATTAAAATAGTGTTCAATTAGTTATATATAACATAGTAGCGAGCTAGATAATAACAATGGCAAGTATTTCAGCATTTATTGGGTAGAACACAAATCTAGGGTGCTCGCATAATGCAGCTTAACTGCATAAAAATTAATTACCCAAAACTACTCACTGCAGATACAATTTTTTTCACAGAGTTCAGTTTGATTATAACATTTTCAAATTCATTGATATTTTCCACTTGTATCACATGTTTTGGAAATAATTCCAGAACGAAACTGAAATGTCAGAAGAATACATCCTTAAAATACAGAATATACATGGAATTAATTCAAATTTCAAGCACACAAAATTATACAAATTACATAGTTAAGAATAATTTCAAATTGAAATAATAGCATCTTTATAATATATACTTTCTTTGATAAGGCTAAAAGTGGTATATGTCTTAGATTTGGTTTAAAGCAAATATGTGTTAGGATACTTGAGGTGTTTATATTGCAATAGTACATTGTAAATACTCACTATGAGGATGTTATTTAGAACTAATCTTTGGCTAATATCATGAATGACGATGAAATTCACAGCATTTCTCTACTATATCCAAAAGTCTTTGTGTGCTTGAATAGTGAGCATCTTGGTCAACAGTTCTTCAAAATGATATGTATCAACATATTTTAGTTTTTTTTCACTACACCAAAATTGTCTAGTATGTTCAGATATCCATCTGTAACTTGAAAGACATGCATCTGGTTCAAAAATTCTTAAAAAGAGTAATACATTTTAAAATTTAAGTTTTTTTTGTTTTCACAAACAACATTGATATAATAATTCATTTACAAAAGTGAATAATATATCAGTTCAAAGTATGGTTCAAGTATCTGTAGCAGTACAGTGTTTTTCCAAAACAGATTTTTATTGCACATATTAGTTATTCCACCGATCCTATCTGATATTCCACCGATCCTATCTGAAGGGTAGGGATTTCTCCATAAAATAGTTTAATCTGGTCACATATTCTGTATAATTGGTTACTTAAATTGTAATGTTATATATAATCATAATATTTGAATTGATAATTCTATAGAGGAGGCATGCTGTTAAAAAAAATAGTATTATAATGAATATCAATAATCTTTATTTTTTTCTTAATGCTACATGTTTGTGGTGTTTAATTTCTATCATTTTGTCATTTATTTGTCTGTCTATTTGGTTGGTTGTTTTCTAAGATTTTTTTTTTTTTTTGGGGGGGGAGGGGAGGGTTTATTTAGTAACAACTTAACAAAATTAAAATATTCTTATTCTTACTCTTATTCATAATCATGTCCCTGTCCCAAGTCAGGAATTTAATCAGTGTGAATCAAAGGATATGGGGCAAATGTCAATGAGACAGCAACTCATGAATACAAAAATAAAAAGACAGCTTTTGTCAAAGACCTATGTTGACTATATGTGTCTTTTTTGTACTTTTATGATGTTGGGAAGCTCTTTTATCATGCTTATTGATATCTTCATCATCTATACCTTTTTTCATATCAATGTTGTATTATGAGCAAAACCACTTAATTGAATATCCAAATACATTAAACTTATAATTTGTTATATAGATTATAAATAAAAAGATGTTTTTCATGTTGTTTTTTTTCACTTCTTTCTATTAGTATAATCATAAAAGCTTTTTGGAAGGAATAAAAACTTCCACACTGGATTTCAGATAAATATGTAATAGGAGATGTGGTATAATTGCACAATAATAGAGGAACCAACACAATTAAGAAGGGCTGATATATGCATAAAACCACTTAAATCAAGACTTATTGATAATGATGCCCACTTTTCTGACCAATTATTGATAGTAATTTGTGAATTAGGTTATGATGCATTAGACAAAACAAATTGGCCCTATGCTGTATGAATAAAATTAGAATTATTTATAATTTTTTTTTTAAATATGAACTATTTATTACCATGCATTAATTTTAAATTTGAGTGACCAGCTTCACTTTTTAAAATCTAAGGACAAATTATATGTGAAAACAGAGAATAGATAATTTAAAGTGTGTTTTATATTTTATGCAAGACATCTAAATATTATACTATGGTTTTGTTTGCCTTTAATTCCGAAATCTACTGCATCTTCAAGTCTTAACTAAATCCCTACACATCACAGTGTCAGAAAGGTATAATAAACATATTCTTTTCTATTAGGCATATACTTATTTAAGATGTACCTACAATCTATCTGTCATCTAAGAACATCTGCATGCCCGCCATAGTACAGTTTACTGATCATGGTGTTAAAGCTTTTCTAAAAATTAAAAAAAAATATTATATGAGGGGAACATTTCAAACATTTTTCAAGTTTTATATTGGTAGGAGCAACAAGAAATGCACATCAAATTTCAAACTGCAAAAAAAAATTTGGGGCGATTTCAGATGAGACTGCTTACTCTTACGGGGCACCTGTTTTTGGTGGGGTTTGTGTTGCTTATTCTTTAGTTTTCTAAGTTGTATTTTGTGTTCTATTGTCTGTCTGATTGTCTTTGTCTATTTTAGCCATGGCGTTGTCCGTTTATTTTCAATTTTCGAATTTGAATGTTCCTCTGGTATAAATTTGGCCCGCTTTTGTAGAAATTATTGCATGTATTGCACTATTGTGAACACTAAGTGATTCAAACAGTTTACACACTTTTTGTTAGTTTAATACTAATATATATATACATTAGCTTCATGTACTTGACTTTACTTTGCATAAATATGATACATTTATGTTATAGTAATTCATGTTCATGGGCTGTACAATAAATGCAATGGACACATCTGGACACAGAAAACTTTCTGAATTATAAGTACATGTAAATTTACTAGTAAATTTTAAATACTAACATGACTAAGGATTATATGTATCAACCACAGTTTTTTAAAATTACTGTGTGAGTTTGACTGAAAGTAAATGCAATTTTAATGAAAAAGACAAAGGTCGTGTAATAAGATATGTTTTTATGCAGGAAATATGTTTACAAAAAAAAGTATGACTTGAATTGTCATTTATTTTGTGTAATCTTCAATCTTTTACTTACATCATGTACATGTTATACATGTTATAGCATTATTGTTATTTTGAAGAAAAAATTACCTGTATTTTATATCAGGTGATTTTAATGATATCAACCCAGTCCAGTTCAGACTATAATCACATGGTACAATTCTCATTTACAAATTATGAATATTAATTAGCAAAAGCGCTATGGAACATTCCAGAAAGGGTTCTACAGTGATCCCAAGTCATTTGATACCAAACTACCCAAATATTTCACAAATTGACAAAAATACAGCTATGAGAAGGAACTATTTTGTTAAAATATGTAATACTTTCTTGTTTATTCTTTTGACCGGGCAAAAATTAGTGGTGCTAGTATACCTTCATAATTTTTACCTTTGGACTGCCAAGTCTCATGCTTTGACTGCAGCATTTTCATGCTTATTTGGTGGCATTTTCCCTTCACCTATCGTTTATTCCATTTTATCTTTACAATTTTGGCCAAATCTCACCCATTTGCTTTTAATACTGTACCCCTCCCCCTTTTCTCTTGATCTGACAGTTCTCGGTTCTTTACATCTCATCTACACAAACCAATTTGTTGTTTACATTGCCTCTCCTGGGATTAAAAGTGATTATTTGCTAAACATATGGATAGTAATGTAGGGCTGCGGAATTGTTACTATTGACCAGAATTAAGTGAAAAGTTGGGCCGAGTCTGCATTAGGACGAGTTGTCTAAGATTCGCCCCAAAAGCAGACACCATCTCAGTCTATCCTTACAAAATGCAAAATATCTTAAATTCTGCCCAATGTTCTTTCAATTGTTTGAAAAATCATCGTTTTGTGTTCATTGTTTTCCAACGGGTGTGAAAAGTCAAACCTTAGCAGCTGATTTCTAGGCTACCCTAAGTTTCATCTTGCTATTTTGGTAGCTGAATCTGATCAACCGCTTACGTCTAAGACAAAAAACACAACCCGTCGAAGTCTCAACTTTTTTAGAATTCGTTTTGATTTGCTATTCAAGACATATCTCTTACATTCTGAATTTTCTTGATCCATAACTTAAGTTTTATTTTTAACGGTTTTTTTTTCTTCTAAAAAGTGCAAACTATCAGCTTCTCTAAAAAGCTGGTAGAAATATTGATATTTTTAGGGGACGACCATTTGATATTCTGTAGGGGGGGGGAGGGGGGGCAGGAGGTTTTTGAAAATAAATAACTCAGCCTTGATAATCACAAAAATAAATGGTTTGTTCTGTGGTAGTTTGAAAATAAATTACCTGACTTGCAATGTATAGAAAATAAATAACGCAGCAGGTCTAATCGAAAGTATGAGATGGCACCAGATTCTTCATAAATTCATCTTTTCCCCAAAAAAAATTGGGAAACACTTCCCAAATTTTTTTAATAACAAAAGTATAAATATTATTTAAATATAATTGAAATGTCTGAAATTGGTTTCATTTAACTTGAGGTATATTGTCTCAGGAAACCTTACCTCACTTTTATTTTTACACGGTCGTAACTACATGTAGGAAATTTCAAAACCAAACGCTTGTCTCCATATCAAATTGTGTTCATGGCCTTGCAAGAAGAAAGTTCTGTTTTCCCTCAGACTTATAGCCCTGATTTTTCGGTATCAATATTTCATATTTATTTGTCTTTTGTTTATTGATTGCCCTTCTGCATTCTGTTACTGTTGCATTCTTTTCGTAATCTAGTAATTTTGTTATAAAGTTGATCATGAGTTTAAAAAAAAAAACAGCAGCCACAGACTTAACTATGTGATTCCTTTTTTGCTTTATCATGCACATTGGTCTTTTGGTGTTATCCCTAGAAACTTCAGTCTTACACTGAATGTATACATTTTGCTTTGAGACCAAAATATTGTCAACAAATTATTAAAACAAAACTTCATTTTCAGGTTATGAAAGGGTCCTCGGAACACCCAGAAAGCATGATTTTGCATCATTTATTCTAAAGCTTCTTCGGCCTTCAGTGGCTCCAAAACCCTTCAAAAAATTTTTGCCCCGCTCCGCACGGCGTACTACGTTTGCCAATACATTTAAAAGTGCTTAGTTATAACTAAACTTTAATACTAAGTATGTATGCAATACATGTGTATGCAGTTGGGAATTAAAAAGATTCATTTCTGCAGTAGGGGGTGGTTAATCTATTTAAATGGTACATGATGACTTGACTATACTATATGTATTATTTATAATAAACAAATCATTTAAAATTGTATATTTTCGAATATCAAAAATCTAGTTGTGAAAATGAATAATCAGTCCCTTGCTTTAATGAAAATGAAAAATCTTGCTTCAATAGTGCAGAAAATGAATAATCTGTCCTCTTAGTTTACAAAAATAAATAACCTATCAAAAACAAATCCTCCTGGCCCCCCAGAATATCAAATGGTCGACCCCTTAATGGCATCTTCATCTGGATCCAACAGATAAAGGGAAACTGAAACTAAGACTATGTATTAGTTCCATTGCTTCTCCAAAGATACCTTTTTTTAATAAGAGCTTTATTTTTTTTTATTGTGTGTGGGTTTTTTTTCATAAATCAACCAAATGCACTTGCTGTATATACTGCTAGACATAATAGGTTATTATACTAAGGGAGCAACAATTTAACTATATCGGGGGGGGGGGGGGGGAGTTTTTTTTTCTCAAATAGTAAAAATGTTCTTACATTATTTTTTAGTTTTTCAATGCTATCAATCAAATTGCTTTTTCAATATTCTACACTTATAAGGTATGAGTAAAATCTGGATTCACTATCAGAATAAAAAAAAAATTTAGTGTTTTTTTTTTTCTTCATCAAATTGGGGATCAGAATATTTTTTTCAGGAAAAAAACATAAAGTTACCCCATACCAGTTTAAACAAACTTCTTTTTTTTCAGAAAATGTTTTTGTCACTCGTAATCTTACTGAAAATAATGTAGAAGTGGATACAAGAGGAACTAACGCCCTACATGGTACACTGCCATTTATCCTTTCATACAGTACAGATATGTTCTTCTCTTGTAGGAGAAGGAAAAAGGGTGTCAATGCCAAGTACCTAACTGTGAAACAGTAGAAAAAAGTTAGTTGTTACAGTCTCTTGCCAAAATGTGGACAATTTCACTTATTTCAGTCGTTTTTGGACTTTGACAAGGGAAGGTTGATGCAAATGTGTTAATTTGATACAGCAGCACTTTCATGTTAACTGAAACTGTTAGTGATGTCAGTGTCTTGCTCTGAAAATATTTATTGCAAGCAAGATCAGCAAAACTGTCCAAATATTCAGATTTCTAACAAAACATATTCTATTTTTGCATACCTGAACTGACATACCCATTGGATACCTCCTTCTGTTTCAGAACTTTTTATAAACAATGGATACAGATTATAGTAATATCTACTATTTACACCATTGACATAATGGCAACCAACCTAACTGATTTGGTTTCTTAATCAGTTTTTATGTTCTTCTCTATAGTAGTCTCAGCATAGTAAAGTCCATTATTATAAGTAACCCATACTTAGGTAGGTTACCTGAATTATTAGCTTGATAATTGTTGTTTGTCTACTTCTTATTCAGAAATAAATTAGACAAGGACTTATTTCACTCATCCTGACCTTGCTCATCTTTGTTTTAATCATAACACAATGTGCTAAAAAAATAAATTTATATCATAATTAAGCTCATGTTACTCATTTGCAATCAATAGTGAGTTTGATAATTCTGAAGAAAGAAATCTATTGGAACCCCATTCAGAACAAGAGCACATATCTTGAAATTTCTTACCTGCTTTTATACAAATCGTGATTGATTGATGAAAGATGATTGTTTAATGTCCAGGGGCAAATACAATGCATATTTAGGATGAGAACATATTTAAACCTGCATTGTTCCACACCAGCAACCTGTCACACTACTAGTTTTTACTTTTTGAGACAACCAGATTTTGCTCTTAATCCTTTAAACTATGTACCTAGCAGAAAAGCATAGATATTAATTGTCAAGTCATCAGTTTGATCAGCCCAGGAATCAAGTGCACTGTACCAAAAATGTCAAAGAAGTTGATTATCATTTGATTTTATGATTTCCATGGTGATTACTTAGAGTATTTATCTGAGAAACAGATATACATACCTGTACGAAAAAATCCAGGCGTCTTTTACACAGATTCCAGGCGGATATTTTAGAGGGAATCCTTTTAAAGTCCACTTTTACACGAAGAATCTTTCTTACATGGATTCCAGGCGGGTTACGGGCGGAATAGAGCCGAAATATGCAAATTTATCCGCCTGTCTTAGGAGGAAAAATTTCCGTCTAATTAAAAGGAAAAATGTTTTTCTCAAAAATATATCCGCCTAAAGAGACGGAAAATGTATCCGCCTAAAGAGACGGAAAATATATCCGCCTAATGAAACGGAAAATATATCCGCCTTAGAATATGAAAAAAAATCCGCCTTAAGAATATGAAAAAATTCTGTCTTCAATGAAAGAATTTTTTCATTCCAAAGATTCAGGTTTTTACCACTGCCATGCCTTCTTGCGAAGAAAAACTAGGCCTTCATACAATAAAATGCAAAAAATGTTATCAAACTTGATCGAATTTATTTAAGCAACTACAAATTACTATACATGTATGTATAATTTTGACATTTTTAGTTCTTCACAATTTCTTCATTTTCAGTTATTAGTCATATTTTTAAGGGTTTTTCAGTGTTCTTTGAATATAAATTATTATCACAAGTTCCTGAATTTATTTCGTGCATAACTGATTTGCTCTGTAACAGCATCATTGATATGACCATCTTGCATGGATCTGTTGTGTTTTGTGCACCAAGCAGTAACATAACCTGAAAAAAAGAGGACATAAATTAAAATTACCATGCATTATTGGTTTAACTAAAAGGAATTTGACAAATTTCTCTATGTTATACAGGTAATTTGTGAGCTGCCTAAGTAGGTGGGGTTTTCCTTCATTTTGACATATTGACCTGAATTTACTATTTTTACCATATATCATTCAATATACATATTACAACAGAAACATCTAAAACTTGAAATTATAAGATTAAACTATGAAAAATAAGATGTTAAGCATGTTTTAAAGAGTAATTATATTTTAAGAAAAAAATCCTTGTAAAATCAAGGGCAGATAATTATAATGAATTTACTATGACCTGTTTTGGGGATTTTCTCAATAAAATAAGACCTGTGGGCTGTAACCCCTGTTTTCAATTTGCTAATTTTAAAGATATATATCATGTTTATATCAAAAAAATATTACAGATGGTTTACAACTTTTGATTTTTTTCAAATTTGTTAAAAGTCCAATATGTGCAAAAGTTACTTAAAAAGCATTCATAAGGATTTCTTTCATATAAAACTACTTACTCCAAGTCTGATTGAATGTGTCCATTCTTCAGTCCTATCAGAAAACAATTTTCTTTTGTTTCACCAGTTCTGAAATATAAAAAAAAATGTCTTATGTAACAATTAAACAAAATAATTATTACATATACTGTGCATGAAGTGTATAGGTTATTCTTTACTTTGATTAGTACATGTAGTATTGGTCTTTTATTTTACTTTAACATCATAGGCCCGCATTTACATGTACAAAATGTTTGTCTTGCCATTTTAAAAATCTTAAATTTGATCCATAATCATGATAATTGAGTACATATGTACTAAATTTTAAAAGATAACACTTTATTATTTTTTCGGAATAGATGTCTATTATATATATTTAATTATTACAGTCATACAACAGATCTCCAATTTTGCTATCAAATAATATCATATAAAAGAGATTGTCTTAAAGATATAAGTCTTGTGTCATACACAAATACCACAGTAATTATGAACATGATGTAATTATGCAAAAATTGAAATTGAATGGTCTTATATAGTTATTTTCTTGATCCTACATGGTACTTATATATATATATATGTCACAAGTTATTTGAAGGAAATAGCTGATAAGTTTCATAATATTCAAAAAGGTTGAAATACTTATATTCATAATTTCAACTTACCAGAAGATTCAATCCAAAATATATGAAAACATCAATCTTCACAAATCCAATAGTCATGTCATCAGAAGAATATATACATCTGCACTTTTTAATGTTAATAGACTACTTTGGCTCTTTTTAGTCCACAACTCTACATCCATGGTAAAATTCATATTTTGGTCAAGATAAATATTTAAGACATCTTTTCTTGTAAAATTGTCTGCAAGTTCAAATTTTGAATCTGACCTGAGTGTTGGGGTTATTTTGGGAGTTGTTTGATTCCTTGAAATGTTTCCCTAATCATTATACTATTAATTACCAAAATCTTAAATATTTGATTTATAATAATAAATAAATAATATTCACCAATTTTTATCTATTATTTTTATATTTTGGACTGTAGCAATTTAAGAGAAATGTACAAAGCAATGTGGTCTCCTTCATAAGGCCCCAACTCTTGAGTGTGTACATATCATTTCCTGTCCATTTCACAGAGGCAAATGGAAAACAGATGGGGGACCTACATAACATTTCTATCACTAACTGATAAGAAAGAGACTGCATGGAAATACTATTTGTGTATTATCATGATTATTACTTAATTAAATAGAGATACACTTAATAATTAATTGTACTTGAAAATAAATTAATTTAACCTGCAATTCCTATGTTGGAAAATTCAAAAACAAGTTATTGTTATCACTGTTAGTGAAATAAGTATATATATTCTAGTCACTTTTCATATGTTTAAATGTATATAAATAGCAACACATAACAT
This sequence comes from Mytilus galloprovincialis, assembly GCF_965363235.1. Classification (NCBI taxonomy): domain Eukaryota; kingdom Metazoa; phylum Mollusca; class Bivalvia; order Mytilida; family Mytilidae; genus Mytilus; species Mytilus galloprovincialis. The sequence goes on along the minus strand of NC_134850.1, from coordinate 57,496,160 downwards.
AAAGTTATAAATTACCTAACAATGCTATCACAATTTGAATTTAATTGAATTTAATATGCCATCTTTAAGACTCTTTAAATATAAAAATATTAAATATGTTGGATTTCAGGGGGGTACAAATACTGGCTTTATGGCCCAAATAATCACCATGCATGCACTCTCTCATCAGTAATGATACATTTTCATTTGAAAAAAAAATTAAAAGAACAATTCTGCCTCAAAAGTTAGAAAAAATTTCTAAGTACAATTCCCGCCTGATAAATTTGAACAAAATCTTTTAAGTCCAATTTCCTCCTAACAAACTTGAACAAATATACTAAGTCCAGCATTCCGTCTATGATATTTCTTTTACTAAAGAAATCCTGTTAACTCAACAGGAAAGTAGTAAATATTTCGCCTAAGGTCTTTGATACTTCAGGCGGATTTTTTTCAATATTCCATGTCCGCCTTAATTCCGTCTATAAGTCTTAATTTTTAGGTGGATTCCGCCTGGGTTCCTGCTATTTTTAAGCGGAATCCTCCTAATATTCTCATACGGGTAGCAAAGAAAACTTAATGATAACCCAATGAATTATGAAAATCAGGTCAATGTCAGATGGATCCTGCAAGTTTAACTTGTACACCTAATGATCATTCAATTCTGAAAATATAATTTAACTTTTGCATATTGTTTCAAGGAAAAAGACACTCTTGGGCAGCCCCCAAGGCCCCCCTTGGATCCACCTATGTAAGTGAGAAAATCACTTGTTGAAATAAGAGTGCACTCTGAAATGTCTTGCCTGCTTTGCTGACCATAAACTTTATGTTGATAGTCCTAAATATAAAGTTTCACTACAAGTATCACTTAAACTAAACACAATCAAAGAAAATCAGACTACGGTCAGATAAACCAAGCCATATATAAATGCACACATTACATTCATTCCATACACCAAATACATTTGATTTATTGCTTATACTATACAAGAAACAGACTGTATCCTGAAAACTTCATATTGACCAATGAACCATTAACATGAGGTCAAGGTCAAATGGACCCTGCCAAACAGACATGAAAACCTTAAAATCATTCCATGCATCACATGTAGTTGACCTATTGCAAATAGAATTTAGGAAACAAATTTATTAAGGAAAACTTCAACCAATGAATCATGAACCTTAGGTCAATATCAGATGATACCTGTTAGACAGACATTTACACCTTACAGTCATTCCATACACCAAATATAGTTAATTTATTGTTATGGTTTAAGAAAAAAAAAGGCCAAAACTTAGAAAACTTAACATTGAGCAATGAACAGTGAAAGCGAGGTCAGGGTCATATAAACCTGCCAGACTGATAGGTATATAATTAAATATTACCATATACCAAATATATAGTTGACAAACAGTATAAGAAACAAGAATGTGTCCCCAGTACAGTGAGTACACGGATGTCCCACTTGCACTATCAATTTCTATGTTCAATGGACTGTGAAATTGGGGGTAAAAACTCTTAATTTGGCATTAATTTAGTTTCAATTTGTTTGGACTTCAACTTCATCAAAAACTACCTTGACCAAACATTTTAACCTAAAGCGGGACAGACGGATGCACGGATGTACAGATGAACTAACAGACGAATGGACGTACATATCAGAAAACATAATGCCTCTCTACTATCGTAGGTGGGGCATAAAAAAGACCAAACACAAAAACTTAAATTTAACCACTGAACCATGAAAATGATGTTAATGTCAAATGACACCTTCAAGTTGAACATGTATAACCTTACAATCCTAATGAATCATTCGGTATGGCAAATTTTGCAGACATAACTCAAAAAGTGTATAAACTATAGTATCTGAGATATGGAATTGACCACGAAAATTTAACCTTCAAGTTGTTAACTAATCCAATAATGAGGTCGAGATCAAGTAAAAATTGTCTGACAGACCAGAGTACCTTGCAAGGTATGCATATATATATATACCAAATATAGTTATCCTTTGACTCATTATCAGAGAGAATTTAACATTACAAAAATGTAACCTTTTTTTCAAGTAGTCACTGAACCATGAAAATGAGGTCAAGGACAATGGATATATGACAGACTGAAACTGCATAACATAAAAAGGCACCAATATGAAACATCCAGGTTTATTACCCTATGCTTTATTAGGCTCTTTGTTAAAAGCAGCCACCACCTATCCCTGTCTTTATGTCTCACTGTCTGCGACAGAAATCGCAGGCCTAGGATTGCCAAAAACTATAACCTATTTCAGCTTTAAATGAGCCATGAAAATGACCTGATCAACTACATACATATTTCATATAGAAACTTTGGAGCATAAGGATCTGTTGTATAAGATATGACAAATGCAGGTCTCCTATCTGTTGAAAGCATTGTAAATACAAATAGTAAAGTAGTCATAACCACTGAATTAACATCACTTTAACTCTTATTCTGCAAGAACATGAAGACAAATATCAAACAGGATTTAACTATTTTATATAAGTAACAAACAATCACTTCTTTCAACATAAATACGTATTATATAATATATATTTGTGTATATATTTATAAATATAATTATATAAAGTACTACTGGAAGACAATGTAAGTTAATCAATATCATATTCCAGTCATTATCTATGTTAATAAAAAATAGATCTAGATATATATACTGATTTGTTTACCTTAGATGCTAAAGTAATAAATATATTTGAAGAGAAACACATATTTTTAAGGAGGATTTTTTTGTTTTATGGTTTGGAGTAATGAAAAATATTCATGGGATTAAACATGGGATTATATATAAAAAGTTTTGATTAATCATGGAATTCAGGAATGGTTCATATTTTCAATCCACAAACTATATTTGATCTGTCAATATTATGTGGCCCTAGGATCCAAAAGGATGCTCTTACAGTTACATGTGCATGCTGCTGATGATGGAAAGATTGTTGGTAATAATTGTGTAGTAGATTAACAGCAAAACTTATACTGCCGTAACTGGGTTACATTTTAATATCATTCATTAAAACAAATCAGAACAGAAAATGTCCTTGGGCTTCCAAAATGTTCAAATTACAAATTTTCAAAAGAAAAGTAATCTACAAAAAGGCTTTGAAAATCTGGTTGAAACGCATGCTTCCAAAATGTTGTAGGTGAACCAGAATATTTTTGTAGATGGCAGTGAGATAAAAAATATTATGTTTGTGGATTACTTAAAAACTAAACTTATTTTAACAGAAATATAGAAATGTACAAGTATTTGATTCCCGAAGCTTTTATTCAACACTTTTCAAGTTAACATACAACATTCTGGAAGCAAACTTTACAAGCAATTTTGTCAAAAATCTTTTTTTCAAATGTTTTGATTGGTTTAACTGTATGCTATTTTGGAGTATCAAAGATTGCCTCCCGCCAAGACGATTTGTGTGAAAAAATAGTTTTAGCCAAAAAAATCATATACAACATTTTGGAAGCCCAGGGAGAAATGAATCCCAAAGTATTCATATAATAACAGTGTATTCATACAATAACAATGTATTCATACAATAATAATGTATTCATACAATAAAAATGTATCCATACAATAACAAGCTGTTCATAAAATAACAATGTATTCATAAAATAACAATGTATGCATAAAATAACAATGTATTCATAAAATAACAATTTATCCATACAATAACAATGTATTCATACAAATGCAATGAATTCATACAATTACAATGTATTTAAACATAACAATGTTCATACTGTTAATAACTAGGTATTCACACAATTATATATATTATTATATATTATTTATAAATTAACTGTTTACAAAATGTTGATTTTTTTTTAAAATACTAAGGCTTTTCTACCTCAGGCATAGATTACCTTAGCTGTATTTGGCAAAACATTTAGGAATTTTGGTCCTCAATGCCCTTCAACTTCGTACTTTATTTGGCCTTTTTAAATTTTTTGGATTCAAGCGTCACTGATGAGTCTTTTGTAGACGAAACGCGCGTCTGGCGTATATACAAAATTTAGTCCTGGTATCTATGATGAGGTTATTTACAGTACTAGTGTATTCATTTTGTTTCAATGAGAATTATCTTATTGAAAATATTTAAAAGTATTCATGTACTGGCATTTGTTAACAATTGATTTCCAATAAAAAAATATTAATATAAGTATTTTTTTACATTTGACATAATTGATATGTAAGCCATAAGCATGTCAAATGGATAGTCTTTATTAATTTTAGGAATAATAAAGCTTGCTACCTTTTGCAATTGAACTTTGAAAAGTTTTCAAAACCCTCATATAACTAAATAACAATGCATTTACAAGATTGGCACCTACGTGTATGTAATAATCATATGCAATAAAGAAAAAAAGAAAAAAAGCATCAATAAAAGCAATGCAAATGGTAGTTAATTTATAAAATTTCAAAAACAAAACAAAAGAACATCAATACACAGATAAAGTCATAACGTGAGACACAACAAGTAAATCAAAATAAATAATATATCACTAATAGAAGTTTTGCTGCCAGCAGCTTAGTAATAAAGACAATTATTGCACAGATTATTAATATCAATTAGTACAAATTAATAAGAATTAACAAAGATGTTTAGTACCTCTTAGATTTAGGTAAATCTTTTGTCAAACTATCATGCACTGCCAAATTTTTTAATCTATTAATTGTTACAAGCAAAGTGATTTTTCTGTTATTTTGCTACTTTAATAAATGAACAGAGTTCCAATGTCTCCTGTGTTGCACATTTTTTATATTTCCTAGGGGATTAACTCTTTTCGATAAAATGCTTCACAAAGTGCAGCTGGATACGACCACAGAAGTGAAAATGGTTATAGGATTTGAATTTATATTCAATTGAAGATTTCTTGAATTGCTTTTGTGCAATACACTGTGCTGTTGCGCAATACTTAGTAAATCTGTTTTCAGACTATATCCAACAAGGCCATTTTCCATAAATTTAATATTCCCAAGGGGAATAACTCTATCAAAAAAAAGTCTATCGCCCACCATTAATATAAAATTGTCCAAGACATTCCTGATTTTAACCAATAGTATAAGTTTTTTCACCGCACTAGGTATAGAAATAAACAAAAAGAATTCTTATACAAAAATACAAACATTTGTTGAAAACAAAGTGCATTCCCCATTAAGTTAATTATAAACAGCAATTTTATTCTTTGAATAAGATGTGTTATTTAATTTTAAATTTACTATGTTTTATATATATAGATATTAATATATGTCAAATTATATTCTAAGCATTAAAAAACAAAACTTGTTTATAGTACAAAATGTACATGTATGGTCAAAAATGTATATGGTCATGGTGAAATATGTCATGGTAAAAATACATGCCATATACTTAAATAGTACAAGTAATATTTTCTTACCAGTCATTACGTCAATAAATAAATGTATTTATAGTATTAATTGTTCTACATTAGTTTCAATATTAACTGAAAATTACATGATTATAACATAATAATTTACTCTTAACTTTTTGTCACAACCTTGAATGTAAATATCAATCATCCATATATATTTTATCCTTGAACAATAAACAATATATTCCATTTATATGTCATGAAATGCGTATATAATCTTATATAAAATATTATTAATTAACTACACTGTTATTGGACTTAATATGATGAAAACTGCCAATGCAATATAAGGTGTCAAATCGGCCAATACAAAATAACTCGGCCAATACAAAATAACTCGGCCAATATGGATTTTTTCTGTATTGGCCGAGTTGACACAAATACAGGATTTCGAAACGTCTCTTGTTTTTATATCGAAAGTCACGATAAACACAAACTGAAAGTAAAGTTGTTTGGAAGACGCAGTTTTCATTTAGTCATCATAAACATGCTGTAAAGTTCAGTATGGCATATATTTCAGGCTAAAGACGGTCACATTAATTTAAAAAGCATTTTGAAAGCAAACGATGGAATTATTTCAGGTTTGGGGAACGAGTAGATTGTCACAAAGTTCATTTCTTGACAACCTCAGTCCTGTTTACTTTCGCTTTTTTAGGTTAACTGTCATTTATTTTAAAACCCGAACCAGGCATATGCATTCTGTAGTTATGCAAATCTTTCTTTGGTAATTTGGTATCAATATCAACTCTTACATTATTTTTTTAAATATATTCAATTTGTTTCTGCATAACACATGTAATGCCATGGCAGTACCTTTCCAATTACTATTTATGCGTTGCGTCTAATTTAAAATTGTAACACTTTATAGTGACTGGAAAGGGTAGAAAAATTAATCAGATGAGAAAATGCTGAAGACACCTGGAAACAGTACTAGTTCATTATATATATATATATTGCATCTAATAAAAAAAACCTGAGATTTGGATAGTTTCACTTCAAGATAAAAATCTTGTGAAATGAAATAAAAAAAAATATTGTAACACTGTAGTTAATTAATAAAGATACTATTACGTGTATTTCTGTATTGGCCTTGTTATTGGTCTTCTAATGTCTACTTTTAATCCAAAAAAAAAAAATTAAAATCAATTCAATTCAATCTACATTAGAGCATGCCCAATATAACTTATGAATTTGAGTGGTACATGTATCTACATGTATGGCAAATATTCCCTGAGATAAACATACATGTATATAACAAAAATTTTCCATAAATTTGCATAAATATTTATAATTAGCAGCTATTATTCCCATGCAAAAATTATAAATAGCTAACACATTTATATAAAACTAATTGGAGTTTAAAAACTTTGTAAAAAAAATAATCTTGAGTACTCATAATATCCCATTAAAAGGTGTTAATACTATAAGGGCTATTCATTAAATGATTAAAATAAACATGGGGTTAAAAAAGGACATGTAAAAGTCACTAAAATCCTTCCACAACCTATACATTACATTCATCAACATACTTTATTTATTTAAAAGGCTCAAGGGAACAAACATTTCAGAAAAAAATTTAAACTTAATAGTACACTATTGATTCTTACTTTTTGATATGATACAAAGATCAACAAAAAAAAAATGATTTGTTTTGGCCCAAGATGACTGTCAAAATGTTTATATCATTGAAAAAGCTCCAAATTATCTCCCTTTGGTGCAAAAATGTCATTTTTTTTTGCATTAAAATTGAAATATCTTTTTTAACTAGTCAGTGACCTATATTTTTTATTATTATTTTCAAATAAGCTGTACTAAACAATTAAAAAATTTAGGCGATTTTTTTAATTTGGTTCTTTTTTATTTCAATATTACCTATATTTCTATTGTTCAATAGAAAAAAGGACCTTAACAAAAAAGTATGCTTCTTTGGAAGGCAGATTATTAGCTTAAATGAATGGTGACCCAGTCTTTTTATTTTATTTTAAGTATATAATAACTTTAGTTCATTTATAGAAAAAAAAATTAAGAAAACCTATATTTAAAAATAAATCAGTTTATACAAGCTATTCCCCTTAAATTCATGCATAATGATTGAAAAACTCCAAAAGAATAAAAGTTTACATGATTTGGAAAATACAATTCTTGAAGCACCAAGAATTTACACTTCTGTAATCAAATCATTATTTTTAGACACAATGTAAGGGTGATGAATTTCTTCTATACTGGCCTCGTCAAAACTATCATAATTTTCATCAATGAAAACTTGCATAGGAATAGATTGTTTTGTTGAAAAATCTAGTTTTGGAGATGGCGTTATGGAATCTATGTCTTCTAAGTCAATGATAAATGAATCTGAATCTTGAATCTCTATCGTTGTACTTTCACTTCTCTCAATATTTGTTTTTGGCAAGTGAACATCAGCAGTTACTGTTATTTGAGAATTTGATATATTTTGGTTTGATTTATTGTCAACTCCCATTTCAATTGTTATGTTTCTTGGTGTAACAAATTCCTGAGATATCCTATTTTCATTCCGACCATTTTCAGCATCAGTAATTATGATCTGTGGAACAGCTTTTCCGGGTATTGGTTTGTCTTTTCGTTTTGCACTCTTACGGTGACTTTTCTGTTGACCTTTGGTCATTTCACTTTTCTGGTTTTTAATACCCATGGTTGTATCCATGGGTAGATAAATAGGTTGAGCTCCATCAGAAGTTGGCGATGAGTCATTTATAGCAATTTCAACTGGTTCTAAGTCTAAATCGTAATAATCCCAAGTTGGAGTTTCAGGTCGAGAACTCTGACCTTCATCCTTTTCTTTAGCTTTAACAGGCTCTTTAATGTTGACCTTTTTATTTGGCATATTAATCTTAGTCTCTAGTATGTCTTGTTCTGATTCTTTAATATTTTGATATTTCCAATCTTCCACAAACCGTGGAGATAGCCGTTCATCAAGTTCTATACTATGTTGCTGTGAGCTAGCTATATTTTGTACTTCAGTTTTCTTTTTTGGTAAAAGTTTAGATTTCAAAACTGAGGCAAAGGCAGATTTTTTCTCAACCTCCTTTTCATCTCCATAATCTGTGATATCAACAACTCTAGACAGGAGCTCTCCCTCTCCTGATTGTACATCCTCTGCGATGTCAAAATTTAAATCAGTCAACCCAGGGATTTTTGTAAGGAGTTGTTTCTCAATTTCTTTTTGCTTTTTCTGTTCATTTGAAACATAGTCTTGTATTTCTGACATCTCCAGTTTTACAGGTGACAATTCTGATTCAATTTCCAAGTTAACTTCATGCATGTCAGGATTGCTAGCTGCTCGACTAGAACAATCTGACATGGCATCAGACAGATTTCTAACATCAGGATTGCTATAAAACACTTTCTTAGAATTAGTTATTTTTAACTCTGAAGCACAGTAAACTTTCATATTGGCAGGTATTGTATGATTCATGCAAGGAATTAGTGGATATTTCTCTCGAACCATCTTTTTGACTGCATCTTTTAACTTCATATGAAACATGCCAATAAGAAAACTTCGTTTTGAATATTTTTGCGTCAAACACAATTCAATTTGAACACTTCGCTCCTTAATCATGTCTTTAGCTATACAATCATATTCTAGTGGTTTTGTGAACTTGAACGTGGACGGTGAATATACATGCTGTACACTAAGATGTGAACTTTTTGTCTTTACATGAGCCTCTGTTGAATCGACCCTCACTTCCTCTGTTTTTCTTTTAGAATCTTTCTTCTTATCAGGCATGAGGTAGGATTTGATAAACAGAGAGTGAATCATTGATGTATTGGCTAAAAGACAAACAAAAAATATGAAAATGAAATTAATAATATACATGTTTAAATATAAGAATCTACAGAAATATTGTCCAAATATCTAGTAAAATAAATGTAAGGTAGCTTTAATATATAATTCCTCCAAGTTAGAGAACAAATCTGTTATAGTGCTACCTTAGCTTGTGGGAATGTTTTGGTGCTCTGATTGGTGGAATATAATTTTATGTTAATTCTTTAGATGTTTTGATTGGTGGAATGTCAATAGTTAGGAATTTTTATAAGCCAAGAGTTCAGGACATAATTTTTGAGGATGTTGAGACTAAACAATGTAATTTATTAGGACAAAAACATGCTTAAGAAATGGCGTATTGCTTAATGAAACTGATTACACACTGCATTTATATGAGTAAGTAGGTGTGGAGGTCAGTCCTCCTAGTTCATATATCAATCTTTTTACATACAACAGCAATGGTAATTATATATTTTCCCTGTAACTATAACCTATATATGTAGCTTTCAAAAACAAAATAGTAATGTGAATATTTGGATTTTTGTTAAATCATTGTTTTTTGTGAGCAGAATATGTCAATATTAAAAACTACAAAGGAATCACAAGTTGGAAATCAGATATAACTTTGTGGGAATGTAATGTTTTACTGCTACTCAACTATAATTTTAGGCTTTTAAAGAAAAAATATGGAAATGATATCTGGGAAATAAATGAAGAAATTGTGAATAAAAACTAAAATAGCTCATAGTTTGTAACCATATATATTAAGAAAGTGTTACTTCAAAATCTCACCGAAATAGGGAAGACAACACTACATATAAAAAACCCAGATAGGATGAGAATTTAATTGAAAGCAAAAAATGTAATAATTGATCTCATTAATTAGGCTGAAATCATATTACATCTTCAATGATTTATAATTGGTGAGCTACACATCAAAGTCACAAGTTAATAACAAAATGATGAATTATTAAAAGTCTTTTGTATTCCCTGCTTATTGTTAACCCTGTCAGGACTAACTGCCTTTTTTTTTTGTTCTTTTCAAATTCTTATATTTTTTTCTCTATATAGGTTATGCTTAACTTACTTGGAGGTAACAGAAGATCTGTAATTTGCCATACTCTGATCCTCAAAGAACTTTTCTTTGAGTTGTATTCAAACGTCAGGTGGATATATCCTATGGCTGTCAAAAACAATTCTATCGTTAAAACTCAGTATGTGTGAAAACCTAATTTATTAAAGAATTGTACCTTGCATCACAAGGTATATAATACTGTGGATTCATTATTATTTGTTGGATACCAATTTACATGGCTTTAATGGGTGAACCACAAAATTAAATGTTCAACAAATAACAAATTCTAATAGGCTTGTATACAGACTTCAGCAAAACCACAAAAAAATAAATACCCATGAACCTGCAAGTTTTCTTTAATCAACGAAAAATTGGTATTCACGAAAATAAATATATCCACAGTAACCTTTAGCAATCATCCAAAAAAATATAAATATTTGGAACTTTATTTATATGAAATTATAACAAATGAATGGTTGTCTTCTAATTGTTTAATAAAGACCCCATCAAAATCTTGAAAGTTTATGGTAAGATCAAATGTTTTTGTATGTCATATAAATTCCTTCTATGCATGCATTTTCAATGTAAATTGTGACATCACAATGCATTCTTAAATGGTATGAAAACCCATGAGGCAAGTTTATAAGTTCTATCCTAAATAACCTAAGCTTTAAACAAATTGTGGAATAACTAGATAAAATATTTTGATTGAACATACAAACTTATAAATAAAATTAATGATGAAGAGCATTTTTTATTTACATGTACAAAAAATAAAGATTTGAGATTTGAATTTTTGCAGAAAGTTAGAAATATTTATTCCAATATAGATAATATGGATAATTTGGATAAATTGGTTTTATGTCTTTCTTGTCCGTCAATTATGCAGTATGCTGCTTCATTTGTTAAAAAGTCATGGTCACTGAGGAGGGTGGACTCAACAACTGCATGATAGATACATATATGTATATAATGTTTTGTTCTTTTGTTGGTTTTTTCCTGTATGATGTATTGTAAAACTATTATGTTGATTTATGTATGCCTTCAACTCATATGGGTAAAAATTTGCAATATATTCAATAAATTATTTAAAAATTAAATAATTGACTAATACTTATTATTGCGAAAAATGCAACTGGTTTATAATCGCAAATTATTTAAACTCACATTTTGAAATTTTTTATAAGATAAGATAAGATATATTTTATTTCCAATTAAGGGCCCACAAGGGGCATATAGAGAATACAAGTATATATTTTTATATGAGTTAAACAGGATTTTTCTCATTATTGCAATGATGAAAATCACATAATAATTTAATCTGACAAAACCCCAATAATAAATATACACAATAATTTCTGAATTTTACAGTATATAATTCTTTCAAACCATTTGGCTTAAACTTATATGTCAGGTAAGATAACTCTGTCTTAGTCCATAAGCTAACCAAAGGTCATTGTAAAATATAATAAGTACCTGGTGGTTTTTCTCCATCTGTAAATACACTGAGGTCAGTACTACTGGATATTGAAAGGTCAAGGTCACCGTCTATATCTTTCTTTACTGTGGTTATTTTCTTGGCATCTTCCAGAGATAACTTCATTAAGTCTTTAGCTCCTGATAATAAATACAATTAAGATGAGAATTTTTTTTTTTAAATATGTCATGCAATACTGTGGATTCATTATTATTGGTTGTATACCATTTTTGGTTGGTTTTCGTGTGTATAAGAAAACCACGAATTTAAATGTTCCACAAATTAAAAGTTTCTATGGGAATGTATGCAAACTATGTTAGAAGCACGAAATCAAATATCCATGAAAAAAAAAGTTTTCGTCAGTTAACGAAAATTGTCACCCACGAATATAAATGAATCCATAGTTACTTTTTTCCATAAAATAAAGAAAAAGCTTTTGGGGTGAATACTTCTCTTCCAGCAAAGAGCTGTGAAGTCTATTATATTATCACTACAGTATCCTTGGACAAACTGATATTATCTCCCCTTATTTTTAGATTAAATACCTTCCTATCCTTTAAGAAACAAGTCAAAGAAACCTTATCTTAAATGATAAACAGATTTCTATAAAAGTATATAATCTTAACCAAAAAATATGTCTTTCAAACTTCTGTTACATAAATTTTATCATTTAAAATGTAATGTTTTTCTACAGAACTTATGTAATGATTGTAGAAGATCTAAGCATTGTCCCTTTGCTATATCCAGACATGAAGTACCATTGTAATTAGATATATTGTAATCTCCTCCCCCCTCAAAGAACTTACGTAATGATTGTAGAAGATCTAAGCATTGTCCCTTTGCTATATCTAGACATGATGTACCATTGTTATTAGTTATATTGTAATCTCCTCCCCCCTCCAGCAACAACTGTAAACATTCCACATGGTCTTCTTTGGCTGCATAATGTAGAGATGTATAGCCCTGTAGGAAATCTTTTCTGTCAGGATCTCCTAAAATGAAGAATAAGATGAGGTTATAAAATAACATATAATGTCTTATTCATTCAGTACTAATTTTGCAGGTTATTATTTGCATATGTCTTTTTCTAATTTCATTTGTCTGGTAGTGCCAAGTGGTATTATTCTTTTTAGAGGCAATTATCATAGCACTCGCCTCATTCTTCAAGAACCTTGTCCCAACACTGGAGCATGTAGTCCAGAATTGTCATGGTTGTCATTTCATCTTCTTATTGTTATATTTAAAACTAGATGTGTCAAAGCGACACGAATGGCCCTGTCTCAAAAAGTTGAAAAATCTGCAATTCTAATAAAACATGTGGACACAAACATGATGGTAGTCTCACATATGGATGCGTATAGAAAATAAGTAAGTATAACTGTGATTTTCAACAATTTTCAAAGTTGTAAAGCCTTAATTTTGGCTAAAATGACCAGAGCGAAACGAAACTTAAACTTGATCTGTAACTTATGCTGGTTAACTCACATACCAAAAATCAGCCCAATATGTGAAAGCATTTAGGAAAAAAGTCTGTATAACTGTGATTTTCAACAATTTATCAAAGTCCATAGCCCGTAATTTCAGCAAAAATGAGCCGAGTAGAACAAAACTTAAACTTGATATGTAACTCATGCTGGTTAACTCACATGCCAAAAATCAACCCAATATCTGAAAGCGTTTACAAAAAAAGTCTGTATAACTGTGATTTTCAACAATTTATCAAAGCCCAAAGCCCGTAATTTCGGCAAAAATTAGCGTAGCGGAACGAAACTTAAATTTGATCTGTAACTCATCATGGTTAACATACATACCAAAAATAAGCCCAATATCTGAAGGCGTTTAGAAAAAAACTCAGTATAATGGTTTGTTGCAGAATGACAGAATGATGGAATTAAGGAATTTGGGAATTACGGAATTTCTGACAAGGGTAAAACTATATGGCACCAACAACTTTGTTGCGGGGCCATAAAAAAATATCCTTACAGGTTAAGTATGGCATGACCTTAAATTACAAATACTGCAATGCAAAGATGTCTAGTCATAAAATTAATTCAGCAGCAATCTGTCAACATCTATTCTAACCTTTATTCTTAAGCAGACATTTTAGAATATCCACCTCTCCATTATGTGCAGCTTCATGTAAAGCACTCCACTGATACAGACCAATCAAGTTTGGGTCATAACCTTGCTGTAATGCTACTTTAACTTCATCTAGATCTCCAAAACGTACAGCTTCATGGAGGCTTGTATCAAATGTTCCTTCTAAACTACCCATAGCACCATTCTGAAAAACAGAAGAAAAGAAAAGGGTTATATATCGGTTTTGATTTCACTCTCAACAATCCAACTTAAAGCAAAACTTTGTATACCTACCTAATACATTTTAAATAATTTGTTGAAATCTTTCACTACAAATAAAATGTAAATTTTTCTTTAATATTATCCACAATTTGAAGCTACAATTAATCCAAAAACGATTAATTTAACATAAAATATAATTCTGAAACATTTCACTTAACTGTACACTTACCATTATTCTGAACATTTTTTAAGCCATTTTTTGTTATTGTCTGGATTATAAAATTTTTCAGATGTCTTGAAATAAGTGAATCCATTCATAACATGAAATATTTGTTTGTATCAAATTGAGTTAAACCTCAACTTTTCTTTTGGCTTCCTAGAAGGTCAATGACAGACAAAAAAAAAAATCAAAAATCAAATACATCACGGAGTATCTGAAAAGATTGTTTTAATTGTCATCTATTCAAGCTTGAATACTACATATACAATAGTTTTTAGTTTTTTTAAGAAACAATTTTTAGCTATAGACACTAGACATGCTATCAAAAGTTATAAAATATGGGCAATGTAAAGAAAATAGTGTTTATGTATATAAAAAATATATAATGTCACTGTATCTTAATTGCATCTATTTGGCAAAATTAGCAACAGAAAGCTAAGTAAGACATGTTTTCTTAGAGACTAAACAATTTGTATTTTTATTATTTCACATTATGTAAGTCTTTCAACAAAAATAAATATATATTCAAATATGCACAAAACGTTCACAGTATACATCAACATATGAAATATCATTGGAAAAGGTAAAATATAAAAAAGAAGATGTGGTATGATTGCCAATGAGACAACTGTTCACAAGAGACCAAAATGACACAGACATTAACAACTATAGGTCACCGTATGGCCTTAAACAATGAGCAAAACCCATACTGCATATTCAGCTATGTATAAAAGACCCTGATATGACAATGTAAAACAATTCAAACGAGAAAACTAACGGCCTTAATTATATAAAAACAAAAGCAAATTAAACAAATATGTAACACATAAACAAACCACTGAATAACTGGCTCCTGACTTGGGACAATGTACGTACAAACGTACCAGAAACATCACATGACATCGCCATGTCTTTAAAAAAATGAGAAAATAAAATATGTTATAAGTCTATATGGCAAATCCAGCATCACGCTAGGACTCCATTAGGACCCAATATGTTACATGGACACTATTTTCTTCCAATTGCACATATTTTGTTGGTTTCTTTAAAATATAACGTGAGGATACCCAAATTGCACCTATTTTGACAGTTTTTTCACCTACGTTTTTTTATGATAAAGACAATAATGTTCATTCTGTGCTTATTTTGTAGCCGTATCCTTCTTTATTATATAGGTATACCAATTCGATTTTTAATCCATATGGAATCATAGAAAAATTGGTCTAAACTGACCTCCAAACCACCAATGATTCTGAAATGAGGAGTACCCAAATTGCATCTATGCTTAAATTCGCATCGTCAAAAGTCGAATAACAGCGTTTGTTTAATTTCTTCAAATATTTTGAACAATTGGATATAAGTCCATGCTTACTCTTCATTTTTTTTTAAATGGGTACTTGTAACATATTGTATTTGATCATTTTAAAAAGATGACGTTTTGATGACGTCGCATGGCGACGTTTCAGTACATTTTGCTTTTTCAGTAAACACTTCATCTATTGATAAATACTGTGAACGTTTTGTGCATATCTAAATATTTTCACCTATGTTGAAAGATGTGAATAGTACCAAATCATAAAAATACAAATTGTGTAGTCTCTAGGAAATCTTGTAAGATGTCCGCTGCTATTTTTGCTAAATAGGTGCAATTTGGGTACCGTTACATTAACAAAAATAAAATAGAAATCCTAACCCAACCCAACATTTTTGCAAAAAGTGTCCAATTTAACAATAACTTTGTTAATATTGTTACATTTCAACGTAACCCTAGCCAGTGCCTATATTATAACTTTTGATAGAACGACTAGTGAGTAATTGCTAATTTTAAAATGCCTGTGTTCCAGCCAAATTGGATATGTAATTACTGAATTATGTCATATGCAAAATTCAATTGTTGGGAACCATAAACGTAAAGGAGCAGCATACCATTATTGTTGACCTGTAACAGTTTGTTGTTTGGCAACATGCCAAAATAAAGAAGTCAATAAAGAATAGCATGTCTTGTTGTATACAAATCATCGTTCATCTTAAAGTCTGCCTACCTAGTGAAGGTTAACGTTTTACAATTTACTCATAATTGAAATATGTCTGTTTCTTGAAGGTCTCAAACGTCTAATGCAAGCATGTGCTAAATGAGGTTTGTTTTCGTTTCCATCGACGCCTTCCAATTTTTGAACTTCCGGTTGGAAATTATTCGGGAACTTTCTGATTTTATCCAATTAAATTGAGTAAAACGAAGAGAAGCACTTAAGAGCATGATGGGAATTCAATGGCGGCATAAATGCAGTGAAACTATCGTCCTTGAAATATATTAACTTTCCCTATCTACATGCTCAATTAATTCCCATTAATGTGTCTTTGCAAACTTCAAAATATAAAAGTCTTGCACTCATGATCAAGTACATTGTTATGGGATTGCGTGGATTCTTCTTACTGGCAGCCAAAATATGGAGTTTCATTTGCTACTGTTTTAAACGACAAGCCAGGGCTGTGAGTGAAATAATTCGATAAATAATCGACTATTCTCTACTCCCTGTCATTGATTTTTTTTTACCCATTGAATAAGTTGTAGTCTTTGTATCTTATTAAGAATATCTAAAAAGGACACGTAGGAATTTGTGTTTCAAACAATAAAACACGAATTATCCAGGTTTGTTTGCCTCAAAACACATTCACACACATGAGTCATATTTGAACCTTACACGTTTGCGGGTAACACGAATGACCGAATAACACTTGTAATGACCGAATAACACTTCAAATTTTAATATTAACACATGTTGGTGACTTTTAAACATTGATTATTAAATAAAAATATATTACAAGTGTATTTTATTACTTAAAAACATTTTACAGAAAGCAGGTAAGTTAATAAAGATCATTATAAATTTATAAATATTCGTGTGCACATCCAAGATGGCGACAAAGGAAATCAATGGATGATTAAAAGAAAGATTGTTTACGAGCCCTCACGATGCCATAGAAGTGAGTCAAGACAATGAAAAAATTAGGTTGGGTGCCTCCCCTTTTCAAGAAAATATGGAATAGTTAACTATTTAAAATAATTGTTGTTTCAATTTTAGTTATTGAAAAAAAAGTATTATAAATTGTAATTTCTACTTAAAAATAAAATATCTGTGTAATATATTTTCAGTTTTTGAAATATAAAAATGGAGATAAACCAAGCCACTTTAAAAATACTAAGATACCATGCACAAGACACGGGCTTACCTGTTATAGGATAAGACATATAAATAGATATAATTTTTTGCAAAATGTGGCGTCCTTGTGGACCCCCGTTTCAACTACGAGGAGTGTTTCCAGAGATTTAGCAAGGTATATATTTAGTAAGATTTTATTTCTCATTACAGTCGTTCTTGTCCAGTAATATAAGCCTTGAACGAATTTCAATGTGAAAATAAATTCTGAAAAATGAATTTGTCTCCGTTTTCTGAAAAATTATCATGTTTGGGTATTATTTCTAAACAATTTGTAAGAAAACCAGGGGTGATCTCGGGTGCACCGGAAGGGTAAGCAGAACATATCCGATATCATTTGTGATACGGTCAACCAACTCGTGATGGCATCGGTAAGATTTATGAAAGGATTATTTCAACTTCACCATTTGGAACTCTTGATTAATAGCTTTCTTGTGAGCATTAACCCTTTATCACAATTGGAAAGCTGAAATTATCTCTTTTGTCTTTTGTTTTTAACCAATCCTCATTGTCAATTTCTAGATGCTTGTTTAGATATTAGGCAAGTAAGATTCTAAACTTAATTCTAAAAAAAGGAAAATACCAAGGACAGCTCATACGAACTGAAATATGTTCATAATGACTCCACGTGAAATGTATTTTGTTCGAGAAGAAGAAATACTCTTTAACATTAAAAGTGTAAATAATCCAGAAGTTCTTACATGTTTTTATCTTTTAAAATAGAATTTTGCCAAAAGAAAGTATTTTATTAAACAGAAAAACTCATATCAAATTAGTTTAAATTAAATCTTTTTCTCAATTTTTATTTTCTGAAGAAAAAATAATTATTAGAAATTCTTAGTGAAACAATGAAGCTTATTACCCTTTTACATTGTACAGAACATTTAGTGCAGAGTGTCCATATCGTAAAATTATTTCATTATCATTTAATGATTAATTATTATTGGGCACGTGTCAGTAAACAACAACTCAATTAACAATATAATAGAACTGTGAGGTAATAAATATTTTGTTTATTGGGACCTCATTATCACAATTAAATCATCTAATTGGCACAAAATATTTCTCTATTAAAACTTATTTGATGTATTAAAATAAAGGAACATAGCAATACAAAAAAACGTAAATACTAAGAATAATAACTGTGTTTCCATTTATTACTATTATTTTTGATATTTGAGTAAATTAAGTATAAAATTTAATACAAATAAAATGAAATAAGAAATAAGTTAAATATAATCCAATTAGTGAAATGAATGTCTTCATTGAGATTAATTATTTATGAAAATAATTACTTTATTCTTCTTGTACAATGTTTTTTTTCTATTAATAAAATATCAACTAAATTTCACATTTGTTCTTTATATAATTCATACACCTTCTAATAAATAGTACATTTGTGTATGTTAAAAATATATATACTTTAGAAAATACTAACCTTTCTAGGGCCTTGAAAATTTTAATATAACAACACACATACGAATCATACATTCAGAAGCTTTTTTATTTTTATTATAAAACAATCAAGTTTATTCAACATTTTTAGTGGAAGAAGACGTCAAGTCTTCTGAAGACTTAAGGGGCTGACCTTTGGCATTGAGCCTCCGTATGCCGCATTCGTTTCGTGTATTACAATTTCATAACAACTTAAGATTCCTGACACCGATTTTTACACATGATTAGGCATCTGAATCATTTAATTTGTAAATTAGGATTGAAAAACAATCACTATCGTAAATATGACCCTTTTATTTATGTAAATTATCAGATTTCATCTCATCCACATGAACGTTATTTGTTTACTTGTCACAGGATGTTTTAACTGTAGATATTTGTATTACGCATGCGTGAATTTGGTATCGGGACAACTCGCCCTGTTTACAAGTTCGCCCTTGAAGTTACGAATTTGCAATCTTGCAGACAAGAAGATTTGTTTTTTTGTAAATAAAAAGGATATATTTCTTATTAAATTGTTGTCTTAATTCATTGTTTTCCTTTGTCATGTGAATTAGATGGCCCTTCTACTCCAAATGGTTTGAATCTATTTATAAAATTATTCAAGACTCAGTTGACAAGAGCAATACGTTGCTGTTTGGAGAATGTGATTAAAATCTAAGCTCATAGAAAAAGAAATATAATTGAAACTCAATGTACCTCCTTCTGAAGAATGTATTGCAATATAAATATAAATTCCTTTTGACAAGAGAAATCTGACTTTTGTCAGAAATATTTTTTTCACATGTGCAAAGGTAATCACGTGTGTCGGCCATATCGGTTTGTTTACAACTATGTGAAGAACCATGACCTAAACATAAATAGTCTCTGAAAGCGTAAACTTCAAGCAATACTATTTTGTCAATCATGAATATTTTCATAAATTTAAATTTGATTATTTAAAGAAATAAAATTATAACAATTACGATTTTTTATAAGAGATTCTACACAGACATGCTTTAATCTATTTATAGCCAAATTAGTTTACCTGTGTGAAAATGTAAATAATTTGTTTACTAAACAAGTAAAGACAAACTATGGATGGAAGATCATAATTTACATAAATACTTCAGGACATTTAATTGATTTTAATAAATATAGGATTTAAAAACTGCAAGTGGAAACAAATTTATTCATTAGCTACATAATCAGCTGATAATTTTATTTCACAAACATCGTGGTGATGTTATTGATAAAAATTACTCCATCAATCCTCCAGCCCTTTCACATATTAAGCAATAGATCTACTTATTATTGTAGAATATTTAATGAATATACATTCATCGTCTTATTGAATATATCATGTATATCGGGTAATCAGATATTTTTAGCTGACAATCTGGGTATCCCATTGGCCGGAGTCTACTGTACTACCAAGACCATGATAAAGATAGTAAATAGTATTTTTTCACTAATTTATTGACAATTTATTGACATAATACTGGTTGTAACATATTTTTTTTTTGTATTTAGGTTGGGACCCCCCACCCCACCCCCACCCCAATTTTGAGTGGTGTCCCTTAAATGAGGGACTGTCCCTAAAACAAGGGGTCATTTTACTGTTGAAAAAAAATAAAGTACATTTTGAAGATTTTTTATTAAACTCAAAAGTGGGAAAATTCATATTTGGAACAACTTTTCTAAATGAGGGGTCAAATTATTAAAAAAGATAATATAAGTTTAGAAACAACAGAAAATTCTTTTGACATGTTTTGACTATTCAGTACTTATTAGATGCATAGTTCTTGGGGAAAAGTTTCATCAAATAATATGAATATAAATGACTTTTTTGGTGCTCATTTTTTACAGTGGGTTATACTGATCTTCCAGTTAGGTTAATCTCATTTGGAGTGTTGTTCCCAACCTGTTAAAGGTCCATCTTTGTGCATAATTTAAAATTGGAAATTTCAGCAAGCATCTAATATTCTTACCGGTACTCTGGAAAATAAACCCTGGTCTGCTAGCTTCATGTATATTTTTTCTACCGAATTAAAACTACAATCATGCAAACAGACTTAAGAAAAAGGTATGTAAGTTAGTCATACAAATATGACACTTTTTCTAGACAATCCAGATCGTGCAAAATACATCGCTAAAAATTGTAACCTTTAAAAAAAAAATTGTGCAGGAAAAACCCATATGGGAATTGGGAACTTTCAAAAGTTGGCGGGTATGTAACGAGCCTTACTTTTTTAAGCTCCATTTGTGGGCAATATGTTTTCTAGTCTGTCCGTCCGTCCTGCTTCTGGTTATAAAGTTTATGGTCGAGGTAGTTTTTGATGAAGTTGAAATCCAATCAACTTGAAACTTAGTACACATGTGTTCCTTATGATATGATCTTCTTAATTTTACTGCCAAATTAAAGATTTTACCTAATTTTCATAGTCAACTGAACATAGAAAATGATTGTACGGATGGGAAATCCATGTACTTATGACCTTTTCTTGTTTGAAGAAAATAAATACATTATAACGATAATGGAACAAAGCAGCCTGGGTTAGTGCGGCTGCTTTTATGGTAATTCAAGTTACCTTTTATTCACCTTCTTCCACTTCAGAGCTATCAGCTCTTTGATTTTATTAAATTTCTATTAAATATGTCAAAATTCTAAATTACGTTTTTATTCAATATTGAGTAAATCGTTAAGAAAAGTAATTGGTGATTGGAGTAATTGCATTGCTTTGATGTATTTGTTAACTTTTCAAAACCTTTCTGAAAAACAATTATTAGACAATCTTCTCTTGTCTATACAGTAAATTATTTAATACTAGTTTATTTTCATAGCATTTCCCTTTGCATTCGAATATGCAATCTTTCTTTTATTCAGCCCATTCAGTCTTCCTCAATGGTCGCCATGTTGGATGTACACACCAATTTTTATAATGATCTTTATTAACTTACCTGCTTTCTGTAAATCATTTCTAAGTTATAAAATACACTTATTATATAATATTATTTAATAATCAATGTTTAAAAGCTACCAACATGTGTTAATATTAAAATTTGAAGTGTTATTCGGTCATTACAAGTGTTATTCGGATAATAACAGTGTTATTCGGTCATTCTAGGTACCGCACGTTTGCAACTAAAGTATGTTTGTACCCTACACGTTTGCAACCTTTTTATGAGGGCAGTAAAGAGGTTACCATGACAAATAACGATATAGATTCTTGTCAAATGAAGTTGACTGTAATTTTCGGTGCATGACAATAAAAGATGTACTTTCATTTAGATGCAATCTAATTGAAATGAAATCTCCCCACTTGCTCATTTTTTTCTGTGTATAATACCAAGCATAAATAAGAGCAAGTATGGACATTTAATTTGAATTAGATTGGTTTGGTAATGGTAATAATAAGGATATTATTGATGAATCAAGTTAAAATTTTAACCAGTGATTATTTTGGGCTTCTGTTAGCATCAAGCTAACGCAGGCCTCGACAATAACGCTTGTCCGATTGTCCGGTACCAGAGGGAAAAAAGGTCGGACAAGTAAAAGCTGTATCAAGCTTGTCCGTCGGGACAAGTACATGATTATTCAGCAAAAATAAATTTAATCCAACTTTGATGAACAGAGTAATTAAAAACAAAAAACAAGAAAACAAATATTAGTTTGACATGTTTCTGCATTCTGTTTATTCAAATGCAAAACCTTTTTTCTTCAACATGTTTACTTGCAATCGATAAATTTTAACTGGTTCTTTGTCAGGTACTTTTCAACAGGTAAAAGGTATACTATTCTCGGAAATCAGTCTTACTGATCCGAATCAATGATGTGCTTTGTAGATAAGGTAACTTTACAGGACAGTTCTTCACCTCTACAGGTTTAGCTGAAGTTTAATAAACAGTTTGGCACCGTAGGAGACATATTTAGTAGACATGATTGATAGACAGTTTGGCAAGGCAGGAGACATTTTGGGACCAAGACAAATCATACCTCATTTTGCTACCTTATTCTGTTCCTTATAACAAATACCATACTGGTAATTTTTTCACAAAATTTTTATTTTTTTATTTACCATTAAATTCACACAATCATATTTGATCATAAGAAGGAACAAAAATACTGACAATATGGTGACCTATAGTTGTTAATTTCTGTGTCATTTGGTGTCTTGCAGAGAGTTGTCTCATTGGCAATCATACCGCATCTTCTTTCTATTGATTGCATTTCAATAAACTTTTTTCAACTTAAAGAAAAAGGATTATACAAATCCAATGAGTGTACAGGCCTATCAGATGGTGCCTCGTGTTTAGAGTCTGATGAGACTGACATTGATGAAAAACTAGAACCTAAGTCCTGAGACATGACTAGATTCAGTTGAACTTGACTCATGTTTTTGAAAAGTATTTCAAATCAAAAGAAATACATCAAATCCTGTCTATTGTTTAAATTCTTTTTGTTCCTTTAATCAAGTAAAAATATAAAAAGGTTATTTTTAATAGAAATTTTTTGGACAAGTAACAATTTCATTCGGACAAGTAAATTTTGGTATGTACTTGTCCGACAGGACAAGTTGAAAAAAAAGTTATTGTAGAGGCCTGTAACGGTAGCCGAAAATGACTTTTTGATACGTGACAGTAAAGGGCATTCATACCCTCTTTTATTGGTTTTGTATTAAGTAATTTGTAGTAAAGTTTTGGTAGGTGTATTGCTATACATGTAGTTTATTTTTTGATGTTTTGAAATGAAGTGAAATTATGACGTTTTGTTTAATCATGATTTTCAAACGCACAACAATAATACCATGAATACCAAATTTAGCTGTGTTTAAATATTAATAAGCAGTATATCATACATAATTAACAATAATTGATCATCAAATTGATAAAAAAAATAACCATAAAATTTCCCTAGTTTTTATTCAGGAAAATAATTTTTTAATGATTATTTATTAAAAATCATCTATTTATTCAACTGAAATTTGAATAAAAATTGTATGTGAACGGACCTAGGGAGCAAATGTGTGAGGTTGGATTCGTGTAGGGTGTAAAGGTATATTTTGCACAATTGACCTGATAAAACATAAACATGTATCAGTTGGTTATAATATAGATGTAGTCAATAAACAACTTTCAAATTTGTACACTTTACAGTAAATACCTATAATCAGGTCTGTTTGCTCCGAAAACACATTTGCACCCTACAGGTTTAAATTAAAAATTATTCACAAAAAAAAAAAGGTCTGTTTAGGTTTTTTTCAATTCAAATGTCTCTTTATTTTAAAAACAATAATAAAAAACTTTTTTTTGAATAGCCATACAATAACTAAAGCATGAATACAAAAAACCTTTATACATTTTTAAAAATGGTGTAGAACAGATCCAAGTTGAATGTGTGGGGTGCGAACATAAATGAGAGTGAACATGATTTTGGGCAAACAGACATGGATTCTAAATACCCTAAATCAAAATGGTTATTTTGTTACTTCACAGTAAGAACTCGTTCATAAAAGCATCTGGAGGTATACCCTGGGTCAAACTGTTAACATGATTCTGGGTGAAACATCAGTTGGTATAAAAAGGAATTGGAGCAAAATAGGGTGCTGACTCAAATTTCATAGTGCACTTAAGTTATCCAAGCTCAAGTTTGGTTAAAATTATGTACAGGTTTTAGGTAGTTAACCTTGATGTTATGGTCTCAAAAACTTAAAACTTGCCTTTATTTTTTATGTCAAATGTGTGCCAAATTTGGGTTTGATCCAGATTGCATGGTTTGCTGAACTTTGAAATGTGACAGTGCAAAGGTTGCATGGTGCCCTATTGACATATTTACTGGCTAATTGTATTTTCCATCGCAGGAAGAACTTTGTTACACATAGAATGCATATAAAAGAATACTGAAAATTAATACAATTTATTTACGTAAAAAAAGTAATTGGATAAATATAGTAATAATTACAAGGAACATGCTAAAATGTACACAGAAACCATAATTTCATTGATAGATCACCATTATCAGTGGTGGTTATTCACATTACTAAATTCAAAATTTAGAAAACAAATCTAGAATAGGTATTTCTAGCTATAACTAGCCATTTAGTTTTATCTGACTTTTTCCATTTTGATTATTAATTTATTAGTTTGATTATTATTTTGTTTCAGATAATTCAGCACCAGACAGTTAAATATGAGTGCATACCATTGTCACCATTATCTAAACACCGACTGAGTAAGTTACAGGTCACAAATAATATACACAAAGAAGGCTTAAAAAAGATACACACATTCATGACATTACCCATACATATTTAACAGATCACAAATAAGGCTTAAAGAAATTTCAAAATATACACACAGAAAGTGTTCACAATTTTACTTCAAGAATTTATCTACTTATTTAACAATGTTTTTACAGGGTTGAAAAGTGAACTTGTCAGTTGGTTCATACATAGTTCTTACATTTATCAATTACAGTGTTCATTACTTAAGCAAAATTGCCAGCTGAGATGAAATTAAAAAAAAAACTGCTCAATAATGGAAACGGTGTCACTGTCTTTATTTTTTGATATTATAATGATAAGCAAATAAAGTAGGTAAAAACACTGCCCAAATATAAATGCATTATAGAAACAGAATGTGATTGATTCTTGAACAATGAGAAAGTATGTAAATGCTTTGTGAACTATGTTATGGATGGAAGTCCTTGCTAAACTTAATAGAGTTAAAAAAAAAAAATGCACATACTTTATATTATTAAATTTGCAATATAAATTCACTAAACATTAAAAGAGATTACTGTAATATGAAAACTTAAGTCTTTTGTTTTTGTAACAGTCAAAACTTTTTTTACAGGTATGTTGAAAAGAAAGATATTGGTTTTAGATTTAGACGAAACATTAATTCACTCTCATCATGATGGGGTTCTTAGACAAACAGTTAAACCAGGAACTCCTCCAGATTTTGTATTAAAAGTAAGTTAACAAGAAATCTTCTAGATTTTATATCAGATTTCAATGTTCTCGTCAAAAAGTGTCATGTGATTTGAATTGTGCTATTTCAAATTATATTACAAACTTACATTTATAATACATTTTATAATAGAAACCTAAAAATATTACAGTACACAATGGTAAAAATAAAGCTCCAAAAGCCAAATGGACAACACTAGAATTTTTATTAGAGGACAACAAATTCACTGAAAATTTTATTTAAGTGGTAACAATTTTACAAACACCTTGCCTTAAAATAATTTGGCTGGTTTACTTTAATTTTCATAAAATTTTGACAAAACTTTTACTTTGGCCCTTTTTGATAAAATATAAAAAAATTCAAAAAACTTGAATCAAACACTTTATTGGAAAAAAATTATCGAATATATAGCAGCTTGACAAACACTAACTTTGATCATTCAAAAGCTTCTCATAAACATTAGAACTTGATTAAAAAGGTTCAGTAGATTGTCACAGAGTTATCTCCCTGTAGGGTAATGTACCATCTAGTATTAATAAGGATGTTATTGACATTGTTATGTAAAGTGGAAATCTTTGTTTACATCCTGAATGTTATTGACATTGTTCCTTTTTACATCCTGGGTGTAAGAAAGTAAACTGATATCACTTACTGACTTATCAAGTTCATTATCACAATTTATTTCAAATTTAAAACTTGTGTTAGAAATCAAATTTTGAAGAAAAAAAATTATGAAAGAATCCAATGTTAGTAAAGACTGAAAAGTTATAATTAGTTAGAGTGATGATAATTTATGTTAATAAGGTCTCGTCTTTAATTCATTTATATCAACAGGCTGCCTTATGCATACTGGGAATTATAAGCACCATAGTAAATGAGCTATTGAATTATGAATTTGAGTTTTATGAAATTTGTAGAAATTTTACTTTACTATGTTTACACATAATATTTTGTATATAAATTTTAAATCATATTTAGCTGTTGGGTCCTTGAAACAGTATTGTCAGTGTTACAATTGATGTTGCAATGATATAAGTTCAAATTCTGCTGAGGGAATGATAATAGGCATCCCCTAACCAACCCTTGTTTGGATTCCTGACCCTTCATGCTTGTTGAAAAAAATAACATTTGTGTTGTATTATTACTTAAACTGGATTTTCTAGATATGAAGAAAACAATTTTTTAAATAGATTTCTGGTTGATTGACTCTCTGTTTGCATTGCTGAAGACAGAAAACAATCATAAAACATATATAATAGTTATTGGTCTCAAAACCCAAAGTCATAAATGATGTTATAGCATTGTAGGGCTAAATGGTAAAATCCAAGAGAAAATAAATATTAATGAATTTGTTTATTTTATATTTTCAGGTAAACATAGATAGACATCCTGTTAGATTTTTTGTTCATAAACGACCTCATGTTGATTATTTTTTAGATGTTGTAAGTATTTATCAATTTTAATCTTTGAAAATTTTTGAATGGATCAGTTCTTGAAAAGATTAAAGTAAACATGTATTATATATATGTAAAATTGAGAATGGAAATGGGGAATATGTCAAAGAGACAACAAACTGGCCCAAGAGAAGAAAACAGCCTAAAGGCTATAATGGGTCGTCAACACAGCAAAAAAATATGTATCACTTTACATAGATATCAGAAAATGCAGTAAGATTGTCAATGAGACGGCTCTCCTCCAGATAGCATAAAAATTAAGTTGGAAAGTTTTAAGATTAAATTATGGAACAAGCCTGCAGTTTTCGCTGAGTATCCTATTCATTTGTAAATTTAGAACAGTACTGATAGATGCATGAGTCAGTACCATAAAACATGCACTCAAAAAAAGGGACAATGGAAACTACTATAAAAAATATTTATTTGCAAATGTACAAAACAAGTAGTTCAGTCGATAATAAATATTGTCCTTTTATTGCTCCACTCTGTTAAACTTATATGAGTGTATGCAAGAAAAGACATGACTGTCAATCATCATATTTCAGTGCTACACTCATCATCTGCTAGCTTTGTCAATTACAGTATTTCACATTGTACCTGTCTATGATTAAAGAATTACAGATTTTCGTTTGATACTATGATATACTTTATAGGTTAGCCAGTGGTATGATTTAGTGGTATTTACAGCTAGTATGGAAATATACGGGGCTGCCGTAGCTGATAAATTGGACAATAATAGGGGTATATTAAAAAGAAGATATTATAGGCAGGCAAGTAGTGTGAAAAAAAACCTAAATATATAGCTTTACTCAGAAAGTTTATTGCATCTAGACTCAACACAACTTGATATATTTTCATCAAAATCATGCATGCAAAAATTAAAAATTACTTTAAGTTTTAATTTTTTCTGCCCAAGCTTGTTTTTTACCATGATGTGGAGATGTGCATATTTTTATTGTAAATTGCGATAGATTATTCTTTCGAGTTATTGTTAATTACAGGTAAAAAAAAATCAAAAATGTTGAAAACAATTGGAAGCATTGGTTTTCCTACAATTAAGCTTTGAAATGTAATTCAATTTTACATTCATGTAGGTTAGATATAAGTAGACAGGTCAAGGATCCTGCATTTTTTTTACATACTTTCTGTCTTTGAAATTTCTTAAAAGTTTGGCCGCTTTTTCAAACTATTGTATTTATTCACACTAGATTCATAGAATCAACAAACTGGTGTTGCCTGTGAATCGCATTTACTTCATTAATTTTCTTACTGTTTTGCTAAAAACGTTCAAGACCCGATAATGGAATGCAACAGTTTAAAATTTGTAAATATTTCAAAATTTTAATAAGGTACTGTAAACAAAAATTTATTAAAAAATGAAAAACTTCACACATAAAAGATGACAAGTCAAA
This sequence comes from Mytilus galloprovincialis, assembly GCF_965363235.1. Taxonomy (NCBI): domain Eukaryota; kingdom Metazoa; phylum Mollusca; class Bivalvia; order Mytilida; family Mytilidae; genus Mytilus; species Mytilus galloprovincialis. The sequence continues at coordinate 57,467,391 of NC_134850.1, read as the reverse complement.
AAGTGATTATGTGCCAGGAGACTGCTAGAATGCATGATTTTGCTTCTAAAAACCTTTAAAAAGAACAAACAATTGACTTACCAAATAAAAGATTTGATGCTTTTCTCATTAAGATCAGCTGATTTATATCTTATCTAGAAATGTAATGCATTTAATTTCAAAATAAAGGTTATAAAAACAGATGCAGTTTAAACATTGGCTTTTGTATAGTTAAGTTGTAAAGAAAATGAGGAGAATCTAAATAAAGGGAGATAATTTCTTAAACAATTTTGTGTAGAGAATGTTTGAACTTTACAACAAAAAATTACTTTAGAATATTCAAGAAAGTTATGATGGTATTTTTATATTAATGGTTTATTTGTTGTTGTTTTTCAGCATTGTCAGTTAATGCAGGGAAGTTATACAAAGCAGTTAACAGAAATATGTAAAGATCTCTCCAGTATATTTATATTAGATAATTCACCGGTGGCTTATAAAAATTATCCAGGTATTATTGAAATCAATTAGTATTTGCATTTCTTCATATTTGTATATTAAAACGTTATTAACAAGGCAAATTCAAACCGACCTTCATTTGATGTAAACATTGAATGTGAATAGATTGAGAAGACTTGTGCAAATCCTGACGACCTTTTCTTAAATTTGAATACAAAAAAAAAAAACATTTTATTAAATTTATGAATTATTATTATTACATTGGTTGCAATGAATTACATTGATTTCCCAGTTAGATAAAAACCGATAATTTCACATGTGAAATAAACGTGGTTATTTCACTCTCTGACGTCATACAACAATAGGCGTTGTCAAGACGTCGATAATGGCGGATCAAAACAAATTGTGAATGCATAGAAAAAAGATATAGTTCCTTACATGTTATACATTAACTTCTTACAAAAAAGCCATTTGCCAATGTAATAAAAAGAATAACTAATTAAAGAATTCAAATATCGAAAAATATTCAACGCGTGACCGAACAACACTGATAATCAACTCATGCGCTACGCGCATTCGTCAATTAATGTGTTGTTCGGTCACGCGTTGAATATTTTTCTCTATTTGAATTCTTCGATTAGTTATTCTATAAATAATGTAATATTGGCTTATATAAGTGAATATTGAGATTCAGAGTTCACAAGGGTCAATTTGGATAATTTATAAGTTTTATTGAATTCAAAGGCAAAGAAACAAGAAGATATGTATGAATTCTATAAATGTTTTTTTTTAATTTACAGATATACTAACTAGTGCCTTGATTCATTGTTGCTGTTTTAGTCTTTTTTTCAAATAATAAAAACTTCTTATAAAAGCATGATTCAGTTAAATTTCAAATTCATCACAGATTTGTTTAATTTCTTTTCAAACAACACTATTCTCAAAAAAAAAAGTCACTTTTCAGTGAATCAAGAGACATTTTATTGGATTTTTGCTATCATTCCACACAACGCGATACTTATAAATTCATACTTCAATAAACCAACAAACCAACAGTATTTTCATTGCATTTTTACTATTATTCTAAACTATACCTATTAAGTCATTGTTCAATGAATCTACAGATTATTCATGGCTTTTTTACTATCTTTCCAGATCATGCTATTCTTATATTAAAGTCATGGTTCAGTGAACCAACAAATTATTCATTGTATTTTTACTTTCATTCCAGATAACGCTATTCCTATAAAGTCGTGGTTCAGTGAACCAACAGACATATCACTTCTATGTTTACTGCCGATGTTAGATGCTCTACGATTTTGTCACGACGTGCGATCAGTACTTAGTAGAAACTTACACTTACATAAAACAGTTTGAGGATATTTTAGAGTATTACCATGATAATAATTTGTCTCGTCATCATCATATAGCCTGAGGACCACTACCTCTGAAGTAGAGATCTGTATGGTAGCTTGACAGGGACAAGATTGGCAGAATGTGACTTAATGTATGGTGTGCTCTACCGGACATAAATGGCAGTGTGAATGCAACCATAACCTTGTATGAATGCTTGAAGGCAGCACGATATATATCACTGTTTTGTATGAGGGTTTCAAACATATATGTATTAATTGTGTAAACAAAAACTTGAAAAATATTGTGAAATTTTCCTTTATATTTGAAATAAGTCACCAGTTTAGTACTGTTTATTGTTAAACTTGCAAAAATTATACATGCTATCTCTTTTTCTGTCTCTGAAAATGTTGACCATATCTTTAAATATATTATGTAAGAAAATGAAAAATTATAAGCTTATTAGCTATTATACACTTTGTTTTTTCTTTTTACTAGATTTTTCCTTTTTTTATGAATAAAAGAAGATTATGACTATACCTCAATTAGACAGCAACCCATTAACACAAATAACTCAGAATAAATCTTGAGGTCTATATGGTATAGCTGTAAAATGTCCAGGCTTTGATCAAGCAAAATAAAGTTTAAAAAAATATGTAATCATTTTTTTTTTTCAAATTAAAATTTTGTTAGTCCCTTTTACTTTTTGTTTGGACATGTTGAATTCTGATTAAAACAGTAAAATTTACTATATCTCTCTTTGTCTTTCAATTTAGTTTGAATGATGTGATAGAATAGTTTAATTAGGGGAGACTAATTGGCTAGAATATTTTAATTTTAAAAGATTCTTGGTTGCCTTATTTATGTACAAAAAAGTATGCATTTGAACAATTATAGTTAGAACAATAATTATTTCTGATACTAAAAACTATAAGAAAATGGCCTTTTTTCATGAGAAAGAAGGATTCCTATAAATAGCTCTATAAAATCTTATTAATGTTGTTTGAGAAATTTGTTCCTTTTTAAAACAACTATCTAAAAGATTATCTTTATTCCTGTAAAAACAATTGCTTATCTCACTTGAAAGTTATCTAGAATGTGATTTTAATGGCCGTTAGCTGGAGAGTTGACATACATTCTAATGTTCTCTTCTAATTAACATCTTCAAAAATTATATGAAGAAAATCTTGCCTTTCAAAAATTCTAGAAACAGTGAATAATAAAAAATTCTCAGACGTATCATACAGTTTGATTTTAAATATGAATTTTGTTACATGTTATATCTTAAACTTGGCATAACTGACACCTTGGCTTTTGGTCATAAAACTTTACTGTGTACTCAGGAGTTCAAAAAAAATTGTGATCGAAACACAAAATCCAGTATTCTGATAAGTTGATATATTAGTCTGAAAACAAAAATTGTGCTCAAACTTTTCTATGACCTCAGGGCCCAACCTACAAATGATAGTACAGCTTTATTACTATGTCACAAGAAAACATCAAACCAAAAAAACTCATTCTGATCAGTTTATAACTGTTTTATTGGTCAACTTTATATTAGTATATTGATTGATTTAGAGTGTTATATTTTGTATATAGCTCAAGACAGTGTATTGACCTTTAGATTATCTTATGGTTCTCAATGTATTTTGGTTGCTGTCTCTCTTGTGTATACTACATCTTAGATTATCTTATGGTTCTCAATGTATTTTGGTTGCTGTCTCTCTTGTGTATACTACATCTTCTTTTATTCATATTTTATAAGAATTTAAAGTCAGTTGAAACATTTATAGGACTTAAAGTCTTGTTATATAAACTTATTTCTTATTATAGAATATAGCTGTTGAATGAAATAAAAACTCTTAAAACAAATATGACAGTTTATAGTGTAATAATGAAGTCTAGACGGTACAAAAAAATGAAATTTACAAAGTGATTTCTAAGCAGTCTTTTGTCCATTTGATTTGTAAAGATGTCTGTATATATATATATATCAGTCTGACAAGGAAACTACTTATTTTGAGTTAAGATAAAAAAATTCTTTCTGAAATTAGTAAAAATTATATTTTTGTCATTGTTGCCTATAAAAGTAATTTGCAGAAAATTATTAAAATGTTTGCATATAAAATGTTTTGGTTTGATAAGAAGTGCAATTTCTTTATTAATAATTTTGCTTTTATTTTAAACAAATAATTTGAAGTATTTTGCCTGTCTTCCAGTAATATTTACACACATGTAAATAAAAAAATACTTGAGGCATTCATAAAAATTCAGGTTCTACAAAACAATATTGTAGCAATAGATACTTTTTTTTCTAAGGTTGTCTTTCTTTGGTCTTAATCTTTAGGACGACTTGTACACCTCATAACTTTCATAAACTTGTAATGTTATACAATGTTTTTGTTTTGAAAGTAATTGACAAGTATTAGTTTACTGTATGTTAAGGTGAAGGAAAAAAAATGTTTATATAAGGAACCAAAAGTATCTGTCTTCCCTCGATAATGAAGATTGATCTTTATTGTTAAAATAAACTTGTAGTATTTGCTTTTATCATAAATCTTAGATTTTTATGTAACAAGTATTATAAACATTGATACATTTGTCTTTGGAAATGAATGTTTTTCTTGTTGATTTAAAAATATCAACAGTTTTTAATAAATCTATAAATAAGTTTATACTTCATAATTTGACTTCCTGTTTTACCTGTAATTACACACACATTAGTTTACCTTTAAATCTATTGTAGGTAAGGTGAATACCACACAACAATGCTGTCAGATGTTTGCTAATTTGATTTGCTTATGTCATTAAAACCTATTGAACTTTTGACATCAATCTATTTTCTTTCTTTGTTTATGTTTGTTTTTATTTCTTGACATTATCCCAATTAGGTATCTTAACATTTTATTGTTGATCAGAAAACAATTATACTTAAAACTTGGCAAAGAATATTTTATTAAAATTTCAAAGTTAATAAAAGAAATACAAGCTGTTATAGTAGCATTAGCTGTTAAAGTTAAGATCACGGGTCAAATTCGTCATATTTGATTTATAATGTACTAAAATGTATATCCAAATTATAAAAAGTCTTAAATATGATCAATTAACAAGGCATTTTATCAATAAAATGTTTAAGCATTTCATGTGTATTTTAGTCTAAAGACGCCATCTAATTAACCATCAAGCTGACCTCCAAAGATTGCATATTTAAATTGCAATGATAAATATGGATATATGGTAGATAGATTTAGAGCACAGTCTATTGGATTTAATTATAAAACTTCAATGATATTTAACCTAGTCTTATTCACCTAACATGCAGTCTTCTTGCTTAACCAATGACCCTCCAGGCCAGGCTTTTACAATTTCTTTCTGGCCTTTTATAAACTTTTCTAGAAGCCAACATGATCCAACTTGAATTTTAATCAAATTGAGCTTGTTACCTGTGGATTCAAAAGTTTAATTATCATGAAGACTGAACATGTTATTTATCGTAAACTGGTTGTTCTAGGTGAGATTGGGATATCTATTTGAAATATGATAGGAGTCAAATTGTGATGGTTTTCTGGCTTAAATGTTTTGCAATTTTCTTTGTTAAAGTTCAATATATAGTGCTATACTTATACTACTACTAGTTAGTTTTGTTGATTTTTTAGAGTATATCAAACTCAAATTTTATCTAAGAAAAAGTGTACTTTTTGTTGACATATATTAGAAGTAATTACTGTAGAAACATTAATTTTCGTGGGGTTAAAATTTCCGTGGTTTTGTCTCTGTATAAGATTTCATGGAGTTTTTAAATACTTGTTTTCCAGTATATGGAGGTGATGTTATATGTAGGTTAAATTTTCGTGGTCTTTTTTATTTCGTGGATATGTTTTTTTCACAAAATAAACAAAATAAATCCTCTACAAAAATTTCTGCTTTTACATTATATATAGAGTTTGATTCAGATTTAACCAAATTAGAATATTATATGTTGAGATAATTTCCTTTCAAAATTGAAGTTTTTTTTTATAAAACTCTGACACTGATAGTTGTATAACTGTTATATTAGAAAGGTCATAATTTACAGCATTGTATAGACATGATGAAATAATATGTGATATCAATATTATAGTTTAAACATATTTATTTATTAGGGATTGGGAAACAAGTTTTGCAACTTATATTAATCCCTTTCCACTTTGCAGAAATAATAATAGATTAGTCCATATTCTATGCCACCTCAGAAAATATTAAATGAACAGATAACACTTCACTTTTAAATGGTCAGTACATACTTTTAAGGTGTTTAATTAGTAAATGAAACATTAATATTCACTTTCAAACATCAAGGATATTTGAATAATCCAAAATTATAATTCCCCCCTTATTAAAGTCTTGTGGGAAAATTTTAAACTATTTGCCCTTATACAAAATAATAATCCAAAATGAGGAGGCATTATAAATTAGAACAGTTGAACCTGAAGCAGTATTTTTAAGTAAATCTATTAATTTAATCTGTAGAACTTTTATCTCCCTCAATAGCAATAAAATCATCAAAAAATATATCTTTAAAAAAAAAATTTATAAAAAATTATCAATTTTAATCAAATAATTGTTTCATATCTTTTATTGCAATTTCTGAATTAAAATAGAAATAGCTTTACATGACTGACCAATTCTCCTGTTCACTTGAATGTTTCCCTGTTGAAAGATGAAATAATGATAAAGTAAGAATTAAGGTGGTACCCAACACTTTGACTTAAATTAATATAACTTTTAATTTTTATAAAATTCTGACAAAATATTAACTTTGACCCTTTGAAAAAGATATAAGAATTTCAAAAAACTTGAACTAATCACTTTAACGGAAAAATTTCATGGTATATATAGCAGGTTGACAAACATTAATTTTGAGGGAGAGATCCGTTTGCGCCAAAAATGCGTCCTTTTGCGCCACAACTTTTTTTCTCAAATGCTACGTTTGCGCCACCTGTTTTAAAATTACATGGTATCATTTGCGCCAAAAATAAAATATACGATTGCGCCAATTTAAAGTAAAAAGACTTCCCTCCTCCTTTATCCGGGCTTGGGACCGGCAGTTTCAATATCATTTTCTAAAACAAACTCTTCTTCTTTATTTGTGATAACTCCTACCTCACTTAAAATTTCTTGAAATTCTACTGAACTTTTTGGTTGGGCAGGGTACAGTTTTCTTCTCTCTCTGTACATAGACTGTCTTATGCACTTCAAATCATTTTTCTGGAGATGTTCTTCTTCATGATGGAATAGCTGTGAACATATGATTTTAGCTGGTCTTTCGGATATATTTTCTGTTGCTTTTCTCTTGCATGCTGTCCTTAGTATTTGACGCTCTAACTTTTGTGGGTCTGTCTCATGTATATGTGCAAGATTTCCACTCAGAACAGCTAGGCATTGCTCATCGGTATAAGCTGTAGCACTGCAGTTTTTTGTCGTACATCGCCATCTTATTTCTCCACTTTTCTTAACAAAAGCCTGACGAAATTTATGTCCATCTAACACAACAACTGGCTTCCCTCGATTCGACTCTAATTTCTTAATGGAAATATCCATGTTATCAACGCAAAGACTTCTTTAAACTGATTCTTTTATAATGATTATATTCGTCACTGAACACTTTTTATAATTAGTGTTTACCTGGTAATCCTATTATTTATACTCACCTTTCACCAACAAGAGTAACAATTATTTAGCGAATAAAAATTTATAAGACAAAAATGATACTAAATATATATTAATCTTTAATATGTATGATCAATATGTGTTCAGGTAAATTGGCGCAAATGAGTTCCGAAAACTGGCGCAATTGATGCTTTTGAAAAAAAAAATTTGGCGCAAATGATACCCCTGAAAAACAGTAATTGGCGCAAAAGGAGTGCTGCCAATTTTGATCATTGAGAAGTTTTATATTTCCTTAACAATAGAAAGTGATTAAAACGTTTAGTTGATTTTAAAGAGTTATCTCCCTGTAGTGTTAGGTACCACCTTAAGTATCCCATAACAATAACCTTGACCATCCTTGACATTCCAAAACTTGATTCCAGTTATGCATATAATGTACCCTAATGTAGTTTATATTCAGAATTTCGCTATTTCAAAGTCAAAACCCAGTAGCAGGTATAAGACTTGCATTTTATTCTTGTCTTTGATTGTTAGATATGTTTCAGATAAAAATTTAACGGAAAAAACTAGTGAGAATAAACCCCTCATGAAAATATATCATTTTATAGTATACAGTGACCATATCTTATGATTTGTTATCAGATAGTTTTTGTCACACACAGGGTATTCCATACTTGTCCTTTGGTTTTATTGTATAACACTATTGTTCTTTGTTCTTTAAAAATGATAGGGAAAAAGATTTCTATGGTAAAGTGTATACCTCCATAATATTACATGAGTAAATGGGCTTCTGTGTAAAAAATCTAGTTTCATTTCTTATTCCCCTACCTGAAAATGTCACCAAAAATATGTTGTTTAAAAATTTTTTAAAATGGGTCAAACTATTTCCTTTGTTTTAATATTGCAAAATGTTAACCTTGATATTAATTAAAAATATATTTTCAATAATCCAGATTGTCATTTAATTGATATGTGAGTAATTTTGGAATACTTGTACATGTATTAGTAAGTTTGTATTTCATTAAGATTGAATGTTGCAAGCCAGTTTTGTATAAGATTATAATGCATTTTTGAACAGAAACACCTATGTGTAATTTTACGTAAATAATTTGTTTGATAGATTTTATAAAATTATGTTAGTGAGCCTGAAGGTCATGTGATATGTGATCTGTGGTGGGTCACATGACCAGTGATCCATGATGAGTCATGTGATATGTGATGGGTCACATGACCAGTGATCCATGATGGGTCATGTGATATGTGTTCTGAGGTGGGTCACATGACCAGTGACCCATGATGGGTCATGTGATATGTGATCTGTGGTGAGTCACATGGCCAGTGATCCATGATGAGTCATGTGATATGTGATCTGTGGTGAGTCACATGACCAGTGATCCATGATAGATCATGTGATCAGTGAGTCCTAAAGGCTGTGTGATCATTTGTATGTGATCTTCTTAAAATATTTTATGTTTAGACAATAATAAAATGTTGATCCTTGTGGATTTCTAATGAAATGAATTTCTAGTTTATTTTTAATTTGCAGTTGCATCAGAAACAAGAACTATCTTTAAAAAAGATATCCGACGTATTTAAATTTGAGTATATGTTTAAACCTATCATTTCGATAACCTTCAGAAGCACAAAGATACCATTTAGATAACGTTTTCTCTGTGTTCAGTATTCTCGGTCCTCGTATCTTCCTGTTTACATTCACCAAAACCCCGCGGAAATCTGACATGCGTAGGTGCGTTCTAAAAGTCTACATTCGTACAACAAAGTTTACATTAAAAATTATATAATTGTCCCGAATAAACAGCTGTCACGGATGCAAAGAGCTGTTGGAGAAACAATTATTTTAATAAAAATATAAATCTTTGTAAGATCTAGTCAAATATTTATAGTTTTTCACTTGCTTTCCATATATAACTAACGAGACGTTTTTACAAAACCAACCAAATCATCCACCATGACAGCATTTTGTCCAATCACAGAAAGGATTTTTGAGCATGCGTATTCTGTTGCCATAGTTAAGCGTCCTTAAGTTCAAAGGGCACAAACCGAAACTAATACCGACTACGTCGGAAAAAAGACAATAATTTCTCCCTGTTTCAGTGCCAAAAATGTCCATTTAGATTCTGAATTCATTTGGTATTAATGATCATAAGAAAGCAGTCATACAACAAAACAAACCAAATAAAAAAAAAATTGATATTTTTATTTGTTTTTACTTCAAAACAAGACAAGCAGACGTCCCTTCTTATGCTAAAGTCTTTGCAGACAAGCAGTGAAATTATTTGATGGTGTCTTTGGCTATTGTTTAGATATTTGATTAATATGTATATAATGCGAAATAGTATATGTCGTAGAAACAGAAACAAAACAAAACAATAATAAAAATCAGAAAACTCTTAGAGGTCAACAAATGACATACATGTTCAACAAGAAGAATATATCATCAAGCTGTGAATTGCCTAGAATAAACACAAAATGAAAAATAAGACTAGTAAGACTATAAAAGGATTAATCACATTTCTTTATCAAACATAGACAAGCTATTCAAACATGTCTTGTTTTTGGAAAGATTAGAACTTGTTCTAAATCTTTACTAAGGCACCAGCCTCCCTAACAACACGACAGGTTAGCTACTGTTACTAAATGTATTCACACTGAAATGTAGTTCCCTATGGTTTTCATGTATGTGCACATAATACTCATATAAACTGAAAAATGGATTTATTATTGGAGCAGTTCATTTAAGAATGTATGTCATTAAGGTGTGTTCATTTGCAGACTGTTTATTAATTAGTTTAAGTAATTGAGTATTGATACAATAATAGTTTGATTGACAACTGTCATTACCACTAAACAATCAGAGACAAGGTGGACCTTTAATTACAATGCCCCACCTCCTAAACTGTCAATCAAATTGACCACATTACCTATCAACCTAAGTCTTACATAATTATACAGACCCAATGCAATATACAGTGTACAATATACATCTCAATAAACAAATATTTGACCTCATATTTGAATACACAAATGTATATATTAGATGTTTGATATATATAAGGATGATTTATTTATTGCCTATTACTTTTGATTTACGTTACTTAAAGTGATTCTGTAAATTTTATTTGAAAGATAAATGATTAATTAAGGATTAACAAGATCTCTTAAAATAAATGAAATATGAATATATATAAAAGGTATTCATTCAAGTAAAGCCTATAATTTACTTGATAAATTTCCAATATTTATCTATAATTAATGAACAATTTAGATTAGTTCACATTTTTTTTATCAGGAATTGGCTTGAAACAGTTTTAATTTTTTTTAAAGTTTTAATTATAGCAAACCATTGTTTATTAGGTTATTCCCCATCAATCAGTATGTCTATTTTAGTCATTTAAATTTTTATTAGAAGTGAATATATATTTTTGCAATCAAGAAAGAATCCACATTTCAATAAGTAAGTTTTTTCATTTGTTTATGTTGAAAAAGTACATTTTCAATGCCCTGTGTTGAAAGGTACTTTTACAAAAAATTAACCAAAAGGCACTCTACAACTTTTAATCTTCAATGTCATATAACATCTGTTTCAACTTACAAAATGCCCCAAAACAACATTTTTAAATTATTTTTGTTGACAATTTAAAGTTCTTAGTTGTTGGTCTAAATTTTATGTCTTACAAGTATAGTTGGTAACATTTACTAGAAGAATTTTTGATTTGCAATTTTTTGTTTTTTTGAAACATGTTCAGAACAGGCAACATTATTTGGATAAGATATAAACTGCAGTTTAAATAAAATTGTGCAAATTAAGAGACCCATATTATTTGATTTGAGCTCATTATATCCTCATTCTGGAAAAGCAAGTTTTGTTCTAAAGACCTGCTGTTAATGCAATTTTCAGCAATAGTGCTTTATTAATGTTCATTTTTCCCCACCATACCTTAATATGAAATAATTCAAACTACTCTTCTAATCTTTCCATGAGTGATTTCCATCACTTTGATTATTAACAGTATATAATGTCAAATTGATCCATGTATCATTTATTCATCTTATAATTTTGAAACCATGACAAAATTGACACACCAAGTGTTTTTTTTTTTAAATGTTTACACAAATGATGCATAAATTGATACATCTAATGTGACATATATAAATGTATACAAACATTTTACATCCTGTCTGCATAATTACATAAGCCACAATAATGACATATATATTGTAGATCTAGTTTTATGTTGTAAAGGTGCTAATACTAGCAGATCTTTCATCAGATCCTTTACAAAACAAAAATATACCATCTAAGTAAATTGTAACTGTAAATTGGAGAACTCTGTTTATGTTTTAACATATAACATCTATGGAATTCAGTACATGAGAGAAATATTCGGCTAAATAACCATCAATCCCATTACATTACATCTTCGCTCTGATTTCACTTTGGTAGATGCAAGCACATCGCATTTATTTTTTTATCGCATTATAAACAATTTAAACATCGAAATTTACCTACCCCCCCCCCCCCCTAGGTTTTGTGTTTTGGTACGTTTTTCTTATACTGTATGCAATAGGTCTACTATATTTGATGTATGAAATAATGTTAAGGGGTACATGTCTAGCTGGCAGGTGTCATCTGACCTTGACCCCATTTTCATGGTTCAGTGGTCAAAGTTACGTTTTTGAGTTTTGGTCTATTTTTCTTATACTATATGCAATAGATCAACTATATTTGGTGAATGGAAATTTTTTTATGATCTATATGTTGTTGCAAAGGTTTTTTTTGACCTTGACCTCATTTTCCCAGTTCATTTTTTTATTAAACAATAAGCAATAGGTCTATTATAGTTGTTGTATTGAAGAATTGTTAGCTGTACATGCCTGCCTGGCATGATTCATCTGACCTTGACCTCATTTTCATGGTTCAGTGGTCAATGTTTAGTTTTCTTGGTTAATGTTTAGTTTATGTGACAGTTGTAATAAAGCTTTATATTTAGGACTATCAACATAATATCAATGATTAGTAAAGAAGGCGAGACATTTCAGTGTGTGCACTCTTGTTAGTTTTCTATGTTGTGTCATGTGTACTATTATTTGTCTGTTTGTCTTTTTCATCTTTAGGCATGGCATTGTCGTTTAATTTTGATCTATGAGTTTGACTGTCCCTCTGGTATCTTTTGCCCTTCTTTTAAAAGCTCTTTAAATGATAAACTGTTGATCAAGTTTTCAATTTAAGGTTACAAGCATCACTAAACATGATGATGCCCTTTTAAATTAGGACATATTTTAAAGTTCAGTGACATCATGTTGACACTTTTGGGGGAATCGGAAAAGTTTTGGAGGGGGGTTGGAGTTCACATTTCTAAGTGTTACATATGTAAACTAGAGGAGCCTGTGACGCTCACCTGATTTATGTTTAAAATTGATACATGAAATAATGCAACTTTTATATTTTGCTTTAGTTCCATAGATATAAGTAAAAAACTGCATTTTACCCCTATACATACTATTTTTAGCCATGGTGGCCATCTTGGTTGGAAGGCGAGGTCATAGGTCACATGTTTTCAACTAGATACCCTAATGATGATTGTGGATAAGTTTGGTCAAATTTGTCATATCTTTCAGAGAAGAAGATTACAAAATTTTACAAAAAAAGTTAAAAATTGACATTAAAGGGCACAAATTCCATAAAGGGACAATTGAACATTTTTGTAATGTTGACTTATTTGTAGATCTTACTTTGCTGAACATAATTGCTGTTTGCAATTTATCTTTATCTATAAAAATATTCAAGCTAATTAATTAAAATTACCAATTTAGGGGCAACAACCCAAAATAGGGTTGTCTGATTTGTCTGAATTTTAGGGCAGATAAATCTTGACCTGATGAATTTTTTTTTACCCCATTGTCAGATTTGCTCTAAATGTTTTGGTTATAGAGATATATGCCAGAATCTTCATTTTATCCTTATGCTCTATAAGACTATTTTTAGCCATGGCAGCCATCTTGGATGGTAGGCCGGGTCATCAGACATATTTTTTAAACCAGAAGCCCCAATAATGGCCAAATTTGGTTAACTTTTGCTCAGTAGTTACAGAGATGATTTTAGTCAAATTAAGGTGGTACTTAACACTACAGGGAGATAACTCTGTGAAATCAGCTAAACATTTTAATTATGTTGCGTTATTAAGGGAATATTAAGCTTCTCAATGATCAAAATTAGTGTTTGTCAAACTGCTATATAACAAGTGTAATTTTTCTGATAAATTGGTTGGTTCAAATATTTTGAAATTTTTATATTTTTTTCAAAGGTTCAAAGTAAATACTTTGTCAAAATTTTATGAAAATTAAACGAGCCAAATTATTTTTAGTGAAAGTGTTGGGTACCACCTTAAAAGATGGACGCCAAGTGATGAGAAAAGCTCACCTCACCCAGCTAAAAAGATGATGTGAATTTTTTTAACATGCAAGTTCACAAGAAAGTCCTAATGTTTCACACTTTCCCGTACTCAATATTTCGACTCCAAACACCAGTCTTAGCTGGTTTTTACTTTCTTTATGCAGCATGCTTAGCGTAAGAATCAGTATATACAAATTTTAGAGTCAAGTCTACTAGTTCCACTTTGCTTTGTTTCAAACACTGACAGGAGTACCGAGGCTGTTTTTGAAAAGTTAAAAAGATGCTGGGATGTAAAATGATGTATGCCAATGTAGAATGTCTTAGTGACCCATTTTGTATTTTGCTTGTAATTGGTATAATAAAGCATATGCTTACAGACTTGATTTGACTGTTGGAAATTAACCATGAAATGTTAGATACATACACCCTACACACTATTACTGCCTTCTAAGACTGATAAAAACCACATATGATGAGAATGAACTACAAACTTAACAGCAAATATACAGAAGAAACATTAGACCAAGAAATTTATAAAAGACTGGAAAGCAAATTTTCTCAGAATTAAAGAAACATTAATCAGGTGTTAAGTGTGTTGATCACTGCATCTATAACTGTAAGATAATGCTGCTAAAATTGATGAAAAGCTGCAACCCTATCTAGTCACGGAGAAGTGCTACACTATTAATTTATAAGCAGCACATAATCAGTAACAAGAAAGGCTGTTAACTTGTTAATTTTTGACAGCAGTACTTTAAGAAGTTAAAATGTTTACTCCAGATTTTTTAAGAAAATAAGAACTACACAAGAGAAAAAAGAAAACTGCACTTCCATTAGACCAGTACATCAAGCCCTTATAAAGAAATTAACATTCTGTCCCCAACTACTTTACATACAACTCTCAATATTACCCTCATCTACTCAATTTTCCTTTTTCTCCCTATAGAACATATATCCATATATACCACTCTCATTATTTACCCTCACCCTTCCTCCATTTCTCTCATATCCATACCAACCTTAACCACCTATGTTAGCCTACTCTGTGTTAAATATCCCCATGAAAATGTGTTAGCTGATGAAAAGATTTTAATCATGAAGTACCAGGCATGGAAGAATGAAAAAAATCAATACTGAAAAGAAGATCTAAACTTTTCAACATGTACATTATTTTTTTTTAATATTGAGCCAATTTGGAGTTGTAGTTTTTATTTCAATATTAAATGGTTATCATTATTTTGAAAATAAAGGTAACAGCCAAAGTTACAATAAGCCAAAATGTGTGATGTAAATTTTGATTAAAGAAATTATCCTTGGATAACCATTTTGAAGCCAAAATATATCTATTTAATCAAAAGGTGTAAAAAATATTTTAAAATAAATGAAAGAAAATAGTCTAAATTAAAAATTGCCAAAAGTTTAAAAAATGCCAAATGGCACAAAAGTACCTGTCTGCTAATGTACTAGCCAGCTGGCCTGAGGGTTATCTGGACTTTAAGGTGCTAGTTCACCGAAACAAATGGCCGCAGTGACCACCAGTCTCTTCCTTTTGGAGTACCAATTTTAGAGTCTATGATTTGACTAAAGCATGACTTATACAGCCAATATAAAAAAAAACCTGACCCAGTTAACAAATTAAAAAGCCCATCCCCAATTAAAATTTAAATAAAAAGTTAAGTACATCCCCAATTATCTTTTAAAAACATCCCCAAAAGATAAACCCTTCCGCAGTTAAATTTGGATAAAAAGTTAAAAACATCCCCAATTAAAATATGGATAAAAATTCAAAACATCCCCAATTAAAATTTGGATAAAAATTAAAAACATCCCCAAAAGATAAAAACTTCCGCAATTAAATTTGGATAAAAGTTAAAAACATCCCAAATTAAAATATGGATAAAAATTTAAAACGTTCCCAATCAAAATTTGGATAAAAATTAAAAACATCCCCAATTAAAATATGGATAAAAAGTTAAAAACATCCCCAAGTAAAATATGGATAAAAATTCAAAACATCCCCGATTAAAATTTGGATAAAAAGTTAAAAACATCCCCAATTAAAATATGGATAAACATTTAAAAACATTCCCGATTAAAATTTGGATAAAAAGTTAAAAACATCCCCAAGTAAAATATGGATAAAAATTTAAAACATCCCCGATTAAAATTTGGATAAAAATTAAAAACATCCCCAAGTAAAATCGTACTGAGTGATCGAGCTCACTCAGTTCATGCATGGTACAAAGGAAAGGATTAGACCACGACTCGGTCGCTGTCTGACCCTTGGTCTGACCAAGTCAACAGACTTGGTCATGTTGACTTGGTCACGGTCCAACTGAGTGATCTATCTCACTCAGTTTATATCAGTATTAGCAGATACTTGATATGTATGGTGGGGACGTTACTATACCTAAATGGAAGGTATAGTATCTGTGAACCCGCAACACAGATGGCGACTTAACTTCCCATACATGTAATCAAGTATCCAATGCTATTACTGATATGTTATGTTTATAAAATAACTACTGAAAAACCTACCACAATAATTAAAATAAAAACATTGCATCCAAGTTTCCTGTGGTAAGAAGTGAAATATTTTTTTTTATTAAAGTACAAATATACTCAGTAGTCCAGTTTTAGTTGGTTTCCTTGAAGGTTTTCAAAAGGATCCAAGAATATTTTCACCGTTTGGGTAAATACAATGCGACAGTAACTCAACAATAGAGTAAAACCAAAAGAAAGCTATGAAAATGTCAAAGTACAGTCTTTCCCAATAAACGATTATGGTATCTAATGCAATATGGTTCTTCTTTTTGCCTTGCAAGTCTTTGCATGAAAAATGACACATTTAGGTCATACCAATGCTAGTCAGATTACCTCCACATAGCTTTGAAATAACTATCAAATGTTAATTATTGTCTGATGATAATGTACCTTCATTTTAAAGGTATACTGTGCACAAAACATAACAGGTCACGATATTCTTGATCCGAGGTTACACAAGAGTCAGATGACAGACAGTGTTATTACTATGTACTAGTAGTACAAATTAGTAGGTACTTATTTCATGATGTAGGTGTTAAAAGGTCACTGTAAGCTAGTTCCACTTTGCTTTGTTTCAAACACTGACTGGAGTACCGAGGCTGTTTTTGAAAAGTTTAAAAGAGGCTTGGATGTAAAATGGTGTATGCCAATGTAGAATGTCTTAGTGACCCATTTTGTATTTTGCTTGTAATTGGTATAATAAAGCATATGCTTACAGACTTGATTTGAATGTTGGAAATTAACCATGAAATGTTAGATACATACACCCTACACACTATTACTGCCTTCTAAGACTGATAAAAACCACATATGATGAGAATGAACTACAAACTTAACAGCAAATATACAGAAGAAACATTAGACCAAGAAATTCATAAAAGACTGGAAAGCAAATTTTCTCAGAATGAAAGAAACATTAATCAGGTGTTAAGTGTGTTGATCACTGCATCTATAACTGTAAGATAATGCTGCTAAAATTGATGAAAAGCTGCAACCCTATCTAGTCACTGAGAAGTGCTACACTGTTAATTTATAAGCAGCACATAATCAGTAACAAGAAAGGCTGTTAACTTGTTAATTTTTGACAGCAGTACTTTAAGAAGTTAAAATGTTTACTCCAGATTTTTTAAGAAAATAAGAACTACACAAGAGAAAAAAGAAAACTGCACTTCCATTAGACCAGTACATCAAGCCCTTATAAAGAAATTAACATTCTGTCCCCAACTACTTTACATACAACTCTCAATATTACCCTCATCTACTCAATTTTCCTTTTTCTCCCTATAGAACATATATCCATACATACCACTCATTATTTACCCTCACCCTTCCTCCATTTCTCTCATATCCATACCAACCTTAACCACCTATGTTAGCCTACACTGTGTGTTAAATATCCCCATGAAAATGTGTTAGTTGATGAAAAGATTTTAATCATGAAGTACCAGGCATGGAAGAATGAAAAAAATCAATACTGAAAGAAGATCTAAACTTTTCAACATATACATTATTTTTTTTTAATATTGAGCCAATTTGGAGTTGTAGTTTTTATTTCAATATTAAATGGTTATCATTATTTTGAAAATTAAGGTAACAGCCAAAGTTACAATAAGCCAAAATGTGTGATGTAAATTTTAATTAAAGAAATTATCCTTGGATAACCATTTTGAAGCCAAAATATATCTATTTAATCAAAAGGTGTAAAAAATATTTTAAAATAAATGAAAGAAAATAGTCTAAATTAAAAATTGCCAAAAGTTTAAAAAATGCCAAATGGTACAAAAGTACCTGTCTGCTGATGTACTAGCCAGCTGGCCTGTGGGTTATCTGGACTTTAAGGTGCTAGTTCACCGAAACAAATGGCCGCAGTGACCACCAGTCTCTTCCTTTTGGAGTACCAATTTTAGAGTCTCTGATTTGACTAAAGCATGACTTATACAGCCAATATAAAAAAACCTGACCCAGTTAACAAATTAAAAAGCCCATCCCCAATTAAAATTTAGATAAAAAGTTAAATACACCCTAAATTTACCTTTTAAAAACATTCCCCAAAATATAAAAACTTCCGCAATTAAATTTGGATAAAAAGTTAAAAACATCTCCAATTAAAATATGGATAAAAATTTAAAACATTCCTGATTAAAATTTGGATAAAAATTAAAAACATCCCCAATTAAAATATGGATAAAAATTTAAAACATCCCTGATTAAAATTTGGATAAAATTAAAAACATCCCCAATTAAAATATGGATAAAAATTTAAAACATTTCCTATTAAAATTTGGATAAAAAGTTAAAAACATCCCCAATTAAAATATGGATAAAAATTTAAAACATTCCCGATTAAAATTTGGATAAAAATTTAAAACATTCCCAATTAAAATTTGGATAAAAAGTTAAAAACATCCCCAATTAAAATATGGATAAAAATTTAAAAACATTCCCGATTAAAATTTGGATAAAAAGTTAAAAACATCCCCAAGTAAAATATGGATAAAAATTAAAAACATCCCCGATTAAAATTTGGATAAAAATTTAAAAACATCCCCAATTAAAATATGGATAAAAATTTAAAAACATTCCCAATTAAAATATGGATAAAAAGTTAAAAACATCCCCAAGTAAAATATGGATAAAAATTTAAAACATCCCTGATTAAAATTTGGATAAAAAGTTAAAAACATCCCCAATTAAAATATGGATAAAAATTTAAAAACATTCCCGATTAAAATTTGGATAAAAAGTTAAAAACATCCCCAAGTAAAATATGGATAAAAATTAAAAACATCCCCGATTAAAATTTGGATAAAAATTTAAAAACATCCCCAATTAAAATATGGATAAAAATTTAAAAACATTCCCGATTAAAATTTGGATAAAAAGTTAAAAACATCCCCAAGTAAAATATGGATAAAAATTTAAAACATCCCCGATTAAAATTTGGATAAAAATTAAAAACATCCCCAAGTAAAATCGAACTGAGTGATCGAGCTCACTCAGTTCATGCATGGTACAAAGGAAAGGATTAGACCACGACTCGGTCGCTGTCTGACCCTTGGTCTGACCAAGTCAACAGACTTGGTCATGTTGACTTGGTCACGGTCCAACTGAGTGATCTATCTCACTCAGTTTATATCAGTATTAGCAGATACTTGATATGTATGGTGGGGACGTTACTATACCTAAATGGAAGGTATAGTATCTGTGAACCCGCAACACAGATGGCGACTTAACTTCCCATACATGTAATCAAGTATCCAATGCTATTACTGATATGTTATGTTTATAAAATAACTACTGAAAAACCTACCACAATAATTAAAATAAAAACATTGCATCCAAGTTTCCTGTGGTAAGAAGTGAAATATTTTTTTTTATTAAAGTACAAATATACTCAGTAGTCCAGTTTTAGTTGGTTTCCTTGAAGGTTTTCAAAAGGATCCAAGAATATGTCACCGTTTGGGTAAATACAATGCGACAGTAACTCAACAATAGAGTAAAACCAAAAGAAAGCTATGAAAATGTCAAAGTACAGTCTTTCCCAATAAACGATTATGGTATCTAATGCAATATGGTTCTTCTTTTTGCCTTGCAAGTCTTTGCATGAAAAATGACACATTTAGGTCATACCAATGCTAGTCAGATTACCTCCACATAGCTTTGAAATAACTATCAAATGTTAATTATTGTCTGATGATAATGTACCTTCATTTTAAAGGTATACTGTGCACAAAACATAACAGGTCACGATATTCTTGATCCGAGGTTACACAAGAGTCAGATGACAGACAGTGTTATTACTATGTACTAGTACATGTAGTACAAATTAGAAGGTACTTATTTCATGATGTAGGTGTTAAAAGATCACTGCAAGCAAGTTTTAAAAGGAGCCAATATAACAAAACATGATACAATTTCAAATGCAGAAACCATTATGGCCTGATCTATGTTAAAAAAAAAAACAAGCGAAAAAAACAAATCGAAATGATTACCATTGAATTTAAAGTGAACCTCAAAGCCGACAGGAATCACCATACCCCAAAACATAATTTAGCAGATGGAGAGTTGTCTCATTGAAACTCATACCACATCTTCTTATATCTATAGAATCACTATACACTAAAATATCATTCTGAAGGAATCAATATACCCAGATATATTATTACAAGCCAACCAGTCTCTTTAGTATGTATTGCTACTAAATGTTGTGTACCAAGCAGATACATAGCAAATACCAGCTTTTAGTCTTGTGTGGTCTGACCCAGCCAGGGATGAAAACTCAAAATAACTGAAACAAGCTTATTTTTAAAAAGCTGTTCTAAATATCATTTTAAAGAAACAAAAAAAAAGTTCAAATTAATGTTATTTATTAAAATGAGAAATGATTAATGAAGCAATCACCTTGTATAATACTGTTACCTAAGATATAAGAATATGGTAATATTGAAAAAAAACATACACCCTGCTTTAGAAAACCCTCATACATATTGTATGGAAGAATCATAGGTGTTTAATTGTTACAGAAATTTCAACTTTACAATCTATTCCACTTGAAAAAAGTAAAACAAATAATAATATATTACATTTTTTGTGACTACTAAACATACAAGTAAAACAATATTAGCATTCTATAAAATATACCATTCTTTTAAATGCATTATGAAATACTATTTGACATTTCTTTTAAACTATTGCAAAAGAATTCACTGGCTAAAATCACGAGGAGCAACATTCAATTTCATGGGCAGGGTGTTAGATATTGTTTTAAAGCTGAGAAAAAATTTACAGTCACAAGATTTACCATTTAATTCATAAACAAGTTAAAAAAATCTTTTCTACAAAAAATAAGAGTTGTCTCCTATTTGAATAAGCCTTATCATGAAATACTGTTACCAAAAGTACCTACAAATATGGGAGATAACTCATTAAACTTTAAAATGAAGTCATGATTGTGAGGAAGGGGCGTTTAATATCAGATAAAATTGAGAATGGAAACACTTTGGAGATGATGATGACGTAAATATAATTTGTAATCACCATGTCAGACCAAACCACTTACCACGTAATGCATTATCTAGAATTATGTTTACAAGCTGGTTTTATTCACAGAGCTCTAAATAATACTGTCATCTTACTTAATTTACATCTGATATAGCATATCTAACATAAAATATATAACAATTATAAGTAAACCAATACATTCTTATTTATTGCAGGCCTTCCATGCAGAGAACAAACTAGCTCATATGAGAAGATAAGCATTGTAAGCAGTGTATTCCCACCCCTTAACCCTAAATCTCACCCTGCTAGTTTCCATTTCTCACAACTTATGCTCAGTTTGTTAAATTCAAAAACAAGTTAAAATCTTTTTAAGAGTTGTCTCCTATTTGCATCAGCCTTATCACGAAATACTGTTACCAAAAGTACCTTCAAATATGGGAGATAACTCAATAACTCATTAAACTCTAGTAGTTATCTGGAATTATCTGTAGTGATTTTGACGAAGAGTTGTCTCATTGTCAACATTTCACATCTTCTTATATTTATTTACTCATAATAGGACAGTAGGAAGTTAGAACAGGAGTAAAACAATATGCCCCCCCCCCCAACTAAAAGGGCATAAAAATAAATTTTAACCAATGGCAGCTGGTTGTTCTCACAAGTCCCATCAAAGTCTTACATTAAACACCTAGTACATGTATTAATTAAGACTATTTAGGGGAAACTGTAGGCCTGTGATATTCGAAAGTAATCGACATATCTGGTTTAAAAGAATGAATTTTTACAACTGGCTCTCCCCTCTTTCTATCTCTCAGATTAAACATAATTGTATTACTACATATTTTTTTGTCAATAAGTGTTTCCAAGTTCCTCAGATCAACAGAATCCATTCTTCTACTTCAGTTGATTTTTAAATTAACAAGCACGCTTTGTCTACAAATAGAAAATAAAATTTCATTCAAAACATGTAAACTAAAATTCACAAAAAATTATATATAATGTTGATGTCAGAAGATATTTACATTTTATCCATATATGGAGTAATCAGGAGACAGAGGCTGAAGAAATTCTTCATATAAAGCAGTTTTAGATTTGTATCAAATCTTATGGCATCTTAAGTATGAAATGCCACCATTGTACTTTCATTTTGCTTCAGATTTGTTTAAAATAAACATGTCAATTTTTTCAGGCACCATGGATTAAAAATGTTCATTCAACCAAAGATTTGATGGATAAGGACAATATGCCTTCAAACTAGTTTAACCCTGCCACACTCTGTATGTGCCTGTTATTCAGTGGTTAATGTTTGTTGCTGTGTAACATATTTGTTTTGTTCATTATTTTGGACATGAATTAGGCAGTTTGTTTTCTCGACTGAATTTTTTTACAATTTTCATTTTTTTGTCAATTTATAGCTAACGTAACATGTATGTGGTATGGGTTTTACTCATTTTTGAAGGCAGAATTGTGACCTATAGCTGTTAATTTATATGTCATTTGGTTTTTGGAGAGTTTTCCAAATTGCAATCATACCACATCTTCATATTTCTATATCTGTAATTAGGTATTGCATTATTATAGAAGCAATAAACTAGAACCGTTCATTATCTTTAATGTTACCTTGAAACAAGGATTTTGTTACCGTCAACATACATACCTTAAAGTTGATATTATTTTACATCCAGGTCCTACTTTCCTTAGATTTTACTTCAATAAATATCCAGGATAACTGAAAAAAAAATGAATCCTTAACTGTGATGGTAGTAAAAACACTTATTGAAGATCGTATGTTGACCAATTAGTTGTTAACTTGTATATCTTTTAGTCTCTGGTGGAGTCAGTTGTCTCATTGACAATTAATTACCACATCTTATTTCGATATTTATACATGTATATGAAATTTAGTCAATTTAATCAACATCTAATCATAGCAGTTAATACAGATAAATAAGATATACTATTGCTAAAGTGACATATAGGTCCAATGAGCCAGGTGTAAATATCAAATTGCTATGAATATAAATGTAATTGTTTAGATGTATGTGATGATACACAAATATTATTGCAATATATAATATATAAACCTATAGATATTATCTAATCAATACATCTTTCTATAATAGAAAGCAATTTTTTTTTTAAATTCAAATATAAGAGCAGTTTTAACACCAGAAAGAGAGCGATAGAAAGAGAAAGAGAGTGAGAGAGAAAAGTGTGGTGAGTTTTCAATACATTGAATTTTATTTTAGTATAGTAAATACAGCATTTTCATTTATAACATGTATAATATTAAATGTAAAGTATTTACATAATGTATGTAATACATATTTTGGCCATATCTGTTAATTGTGACCTGTGGAACAGGAACTGTACCCTTGCTTTTCTTTCAGGAGCACCAATGTTTTTAAAATTCTCTATTATATTGGGTTAGTTACTCAATCTGGTTTTCTGGTTAGTGTCAGATTTCTCCCTTAGAAATTTCTCCCTTTTCTACACTAAAATGCGAACTTGTACATCAAAATCATAGCTGCTGAAATGAAATGACTAGACATCTACTACATGTACCTGATGCATATTTACCTTGTCTTTCAAATGTTAAAGCTTCATGCAGACCCAGTTGTGATGTTCCTCATCTGGGAGATTAATCAGTATATAATCATTCTTCCTTTTTACAAGGATAGGTTGTTGGCATATCTCTCAATCCCAAACCTGAAGAACCAGAGAATGTTTACTCAAGCTTTATTTCATTTAGATCAATTGCAGACCAAGGCTGAAGAGTCAAATCTACCAAAAATTTCATATCAGAGTTTTCTTCTCCTAGACATCCTTTGAAGGCTGATGACCATCATCTAGCGGGCTATTTTACCCATAACTGGGGCAAGGTTGATGAGTGTAGGGATGTCCGCATGTCGATCGGCCTACACACTTCATCTCTAGGGACCTTGCTACTCCGAGATCCTCTACAGTAAAGCCTAGGACACTAGATCCTAGTTACCATGTGCTGTCACGGGGAGGCACTGTAGAAGTCTTGTTAGTGTAGAGGCTATGTACTGGAAGGAAAGACTTACGCACTCAGCTTTCTTTTCACCTATGAATATAAGCTATCCAGCGGCAGTGTAAGAGTCTATGACTCCCAACCACACTAGACGCATACACAAACCTGTGGTAACACCACCAGCACACAAAAAAAAGGGGTCATTATTTCAAATTTAGAAAAAAGAAGGTTTATTTAAATTAAGAAAAAAAAATTGTTATTTATTCAAATTTAAAAAAAGAAATTGTTATTTATTCAAATTTAAAAAAAGAAATGGTTATTTATTCAAATCTAATAAAAAGTAAGGTTTATTTATTTATTTATTTTAAAAAAGGAAGGATTATTTATCTAAATTTTTTAAAAGGAAGGTTTATTTATTTAAATTTAGAAAAAGGAATGGTTATTTATATAAAAACTAGAAAAGGAATTGTTATTTATTTAAAATCCAGAAAAGAAAGTGTTATTTATTTTAATTCAGAAAAGAAAGTGTTATTTCTTTAAAATCTAGAAAAGAAAGTGTTATGTATTTAAATTCAAAAACGAAAGTGTTCATTATTTTGAAATTTATAATGCATTTCATCCAAAAGTACAGGGTTATTTGTACTTCACAAACTTTAAAGCAACTAAACAGTATCAGAACAGTGTGAAATTACAACACCAACACATTACTTACTTCCCCTCCTTACCCAGCAACTCTCTATTACACTAGGTCATGGAGTAGCCCTCCCCAACCTCCAAGCCCTCAAATAGACTGGACTCTCATGGGTTAACCCTCCCCTACCCCAAGCCCTTAAAAACAAGTCCCTGGATTTCCATGGGGTAATCCTCCCTGACCCAAAAACCATTAAAAACAAGTCCCTGACTCCCATGGGGTAACCCTCCCCGACCCAAAGCCCTTAAAAACAAGTCCCTGGATTTCCATGGGGTAACTCTCCCTGACCAAAAAATCCTTAAAATAAGTCCCTGGATTCCCATGGGGTAACACTCCCAGACCCACAATCCCTTAAAAACAAGTCCCTGGACTTCCATGGGGTAACCCTTCCCGACCCCCATCCCTTAAAAACAAGTCCCTGCATGGACTCCAATGGGGTAACCCTCCCTGAACCCCGATCCCTTAAAAACAAGTCCTTGGACTCCCATGGGTTAACCCTCCCAAATCCCCATCCCTTAAAAACAAGATCCTGGACTCCCATGGGGATTCCCGACCCCTAATCCCATAACAACAAGTGCCTGGACTCCGATGTGGTAACCCTCCCTCAGACCCCCAAGCCCTTAAAAACAAGTCCCTGGACCCCCATGGGATAACCCTCCCCGACCCCCATGCCCTTAAAAATAAGTCCCTGGACTTGTTTTGGGTTAACTATCCCCTACCCTGTTGCCCTTAAATACAAGTGTCTGGAGTCTCACTCTCCCTTTCATCCGACCCCTAGGCTTCTCCTCCAAGACCTCTGAGCTCTTAAATTCCAGTTCCTGGATGTTGCCTTATTCCACCCAAGCTGCTCCAAAGCTCAGTCCCAGGTCAACTATATATAAAGCTGTTGCTATGTGGGTCGAGGGGATAATTAAAGAAAACGAAGAAGAAAACATCAGCAAGCCAGTATAACCTTTACCTTTTATTCTATCCATATTGTGATTGGGTATGGTGATTGGGTATGGTGATTGGGTATAGTGATGGGGTATAGGGATGGGGTATAGTGATTGGGTTTGGTGCTTGGGTATAGTGATTGGGTTTGGTGATTGGGTATAGTGATAGGGTATAGTGATGGGATATGGTGATTGGGTTTCATGTCTAGTTTATAGGTAATGTTCTACTGACTTGCTAGTGTTCAATTTTTAAACAATTTTAAAAAAAAGTAAGTAATGTATTCATGTTGCAATCAGACGCTATAATATTGTTAAATTCAAGTTGTTGGAAGTCCAAATCTCAGTGAAACATTAAAATTTTCAAACTAATTTAGTTATTGTGAGCTAAACTTTGATATCTAAATTTAGGAAATGGAATGGTTATTTATTCAAATTTGGAAAAAATTAACAGTTATTTATTTTAATTCAGAAAAAGATAATTACTTTAAAAAAGCATTTTTACTCAACAATTACATGGATATATTTTAATGCTTCTTTAATAAATTTTAGTGATTTGTTTGAAATTTAATAAAGAAAAAAAAATATTGCTAAATTTTGTTTGAAATCTAAAATCTTTTGTTTTTATCGTTAAAATTAAATAAATTTGGATGTTTTTATTCAAAATAATTAAAAGGAAAATTCCTGTAAAAATAATGTATCGGCCATTACTTCCATCACGACATAATTCAATTCCGCCTTCCCATAAAAATAATGTATCCATTACTTCCATCACGACATAATTCAATTCCGCCTTCCCATGAAAATAATGTATCCATTACTTCCATCACGACATAATTCAATTCCGCCTTCCCATGAAAATAATGTATCCATTACTTCCATCACGACATAGTTCAATTCCGCCTTCCCATGAAAATAATGTATCCTTTACTTCCATCACGACACAATTCAATTCCGCCTTCCCATGAAAATAATGTATCCATTACTTCCATCACGACATGATTTCATCAAAATCCGGAAGATGTTCTGTGTTTCTCAACCACTATCCAGTCTATCAGAAACATTCTGAAATTAAACTGAAGAAAGGATTAAAATACCTGAAAAAAAACTATTAATTATTATGCATAGATATTACAGTGTATTTTTTTTTTTTTTTTTTATTTTTCTTTTTTTTTTTTTTTTTTTTTTTTTTTATAAAAGTAGAATGTTTGTCACCACTAAATTATCAGAGACCATCTTTCCAACACATTACTTCAAATTAAAATTAAATATATTGCAGGTTACTTTTGATATTAATTATAATAAACATGAAATAATTTTTTTTTATCACAAATCTGCAATGTTTTGTGTTTGAATCAGTCCCAATAAAATATCTCAATGAAATGTTACTTTTAACTTTCAGGGAAAAAACTACAGACCAAAATATAAAAAAAGTATAGACTTTTGCATAAAATACCAAGTAATGTGAGGAAACCAATCGTATGCAGGAAAAGCTCAGTTGTAGTGACATTTATTCTCGGTATTACTAGTGACAGATAAGTACTGAAACTTGTACTTACAAGAGATCTAAACACCTCTACAACTATAACCTCCACTGGACAATTGTGAGTTCTAAAATAAAACGAGTATGGACGTCATGCAGTAAGATAAAGCAGTGGTATCTACTGCGCCAACTGTAGGAAATTTTATTTTTTTACCAGTGTATGTCATTTTGTTTTACTATATACTGCAACTCCAAGAACTTTTTTTGTTGGTGACTTGTCTTTGTGTGATTTTTTTTGTGTGTGAATTTTTTACGTGTGAATTTTTTGCGTGTGAATTCCTTGTGTGTGAATTTTTAGTGTGTGAATTTTTTTGTATGCGAGTTTTTAGCGTGTGAATTTTTAAGTCAGTTGTGTTGTATGTTTACCCAATTTTGGCTCCTCCGTCGTAATTATTGTAATGTTAACCAATTATGTCAATAAAAAGAAACAAGTAAGGCAAATACCACCCGTTTTCAATTTGTTCAGGTTGTCATAATGGAGTGGACCATTTGACTTAACCAGGTTTTATAGATTCCCCCTTTTTTAATTTACCATGAAGTCTATGCAAATAGATATGGCACTATGGAATGATTTTTAAGGTCATATTCAAAGAGGAGACCCTCAAGGTTGATCAAGGATGTCAAGGTCAGAGTCATGCCCTTCAGAACGATGTTCATAATACAGCATCTATACTAAAATAAAAATAAAAATTTGAATGTTGTAAAATTTTTATAAACAACTGGTCTGAAGAAAAAAGTTATAAAAATTAAAAAAATAAATAAATTATGAAAGCCAAAGACAAAACAAAAATTTAATAAATTCATTAATATTGACTTTAAAATCTATTGGAACAGTTATACATTTAATCTGACTCTAAATTTAATTGACATTAACCAATTTTTCTTTAAATAGTAAATTTATGTAGCTCAGAAATACCAAACTGTTCTGAAAATTGCTAGAATTATAAACATTCCTAAATAACGTCCCTCCACAGAACAGTACACAATACCCTTAAGATATCTTTCTCTCTGCTCTATTATTATCTCGTTCATTCATTCATTCATTCACACATCTTCCAGACGACCTATTTAGGAAGTATCATGTTAGTTATCCCACCCAGGTTAGTTCTTGATACTTTGTGAATAAAATGGTTTAATATTGATGTACCAGACATGGAGGGATGATTAAACAAGAAGTTTCATTTACCAGGTTTCCAGGAAAGGTGTTATTTTATTTTACATTTTACAAAAAAGTTTAGAAAAAATCCAAATTAAAACAAGTCATGTTTATCAAAAAGAAAAAGATATTGTAAGATGGCAACCATAAGCATCTGACCTTTCTAAATCTTATTTCTAAGACCTTGGGAATTTGAAACTTTTCTGATCTCAGTGATTTACTGATTCGTTTCAGTTGTACATTCGTCTCTACATCTTCTATATAGTTGGTTTTATCCCACAAAACAGATCTTGTCTTGCTGATAATTTTTAAATTCTTTTCAAATTTTTTTCTCTCTATAATATAGTTTTTATTCTATCTCTCTATAATATAGTTTTTAAATTTTTCTCTCTCTATAATATAGTTTTTAAATTTTTCTCTCTCTATAATATAGTTTTTAAATTTTTCTCTCTCTATAATCTAGTGTTTTCTATCTATTTATAATTCATAGTTTTTTCTATCTATAAATAGTATATGTCCAAAATATGGTTAAAAAAAAGGTCATTAAAAGGGAAACAACTCCAAAAAATGTTGACTGACAAGGTTGATGATCGGTACCAAATTTCTTCTGTGTTTTGTTTTCAAAATCTGATCCATATCAAATTTGAAGGTGTGTGTTACTGATAACGTCAGGTGTGTTGAGTTCAATGATGATGTCATGTGATATTTACAAGTTTTACCTTGGGTATAGTAAAATCCTGAATTCCCACCAAAATACTGTACAAAATTAATACCCTATTTCTATGATTACTGTACATATGAAGGTCTCTGATATCCTAATGATGATAACATACTACAACAACATTGTACATTTACCTTTGGTAACATACAATGTCTGACTTAAATAAAAATTGTATTAAACAATCATGCTTTTATTTACATATATATATATATACAAAGAAAGTATGGGTAGAGTACTTGGGGTTTGGGATAAGACTGAACAGGAAGTGGGGAACTTGGGGAGTAAGACTTAGGGCAGGTTTACTCATATCTTTTTATAGTTTTCATTTTTGCCAGAGAATTCCTAACCTGTTATGACCTATTAAAAGACCAAACTGTCAATGAAGTGTTCAAGATACAATCATCAATAAAACATCAACCAACCAATCAATCAATACCATCAATCATTCATTTATTACTTGTCAGGTAATCTGGGGGCAACTGGCTAAAAGGGACAAAACTAACAAAAATACAAATTGAACCTTCTCCTCTCAACGACACACAATACTAAGCTGAAACATCCGACACCTCAAACTATACCCTCTAAAGGTCCTCCAAAAACCATTCAGACAATGACTCTTCATGAAATGTCTCCTTAACCAAACTCTCCTCATAGCTGCTCTGCCTTCCTCGTCCCAAATCACAACTCTATCATGCTCATCAGTAAAGACCTCGTCATCCTCCAGAGACAGCTCCTCCACATCACTTACACCTTCTTCTAAATCCACAGGACCACAGCAAGGTAAAACCCTGGAGATTACATACTGCATCTGCAGATTTCGACCCTCACTTTCCAAGTTTGCGCCAAACATCTGCAGAGTCTCATCATCACTCTCCAACCTTTGTTTTACCTCACTATAATCCTCGGATAGGGCCTCAACCTCCTCTGATACCTCAATAACCCTCCTTTCCAGATCCTCCCACCACTCATCAGCCTGCTGCTGCTCCTCATCCCAGGTTGAGAAAAGGTCAGCATCATCTGTATCGAAAACCAACTCATGTTCCTCTACCTCCTCAAACACCGCTGTATCATTTTCAACAGTGTCATCCAAAGTAGAAATGACTTCTACCTCAAATGGCATTGCTGAAAACAAGGCAACACGGGGTGCTTCCACCAAACACTGCTCCGGGTCAGCAGCCCTTGGTAGCTCAGGAGACTCTACCACAGGGGAAGGAACATCACGACACAAACCTTGAACCTGGGGTGACCTCTCTGGCTCATCACATGGTCTAACCGAAGGACCATACGGACACAGACCTACAAAGTCTACAAACTCTCTCACTATACATAGTATACCAATCATTTTCTTGCTTTTTTCGTCGTTTTGTCTGAAAATACAGAAAGGTAAAAGGATCTTAGTGATGTTTGTTAATTAATAGCTTCGCTGAGTGCAGCCTTATACCACTGCAGTAGTTGAACCCTGAACAGTTTGCAAGTTTGGACACAACATTCAAGCTTGATACTGTCTGAATCTAGATTGCTATCAAATTTGTGACATAATATATAGGTTTCTCACAAAAAATAAATGTGGTGAAATATCTTTAAAAAAAAATAAAATGGGTAAAAATATTTGTATTTACTTTCATTTGAAGAATTCTTGCTATTGTGCAATACTGTGCAATTGAAGATTGCTTGCTTTGGTGCAATACTATGAAATTGAAGTTTTCCTGCTATTGCACAATACTTTATATAATAATTTACACATCTCCTGTCATATCAGTATTCTTTGCTTTAATATACAAACAAGAAATATAAATCAATGGAAACTAGATATGTCAAAGTGACAAGAATGGCCCTGTCTCAAAAAGTTGAAAGATCTGCAATTTCAATAACACATGTGGACACAAACATGATGGTAATCTCACATATAAAAAATTTGTAAGGGTTCCGCAGAACCCAGTGGCTCGCCTACTTTTGCTGTAAATTGCAGGCTCAACAAAAATGAGGGAAAAAATCAATAAAAATATTCTGTTTGATACTATCTTTTGATAGTAGGAAGCTTCTGTCCAAGTTTGGTAAAAATCTAGGATAGTTTATGAATCTAATAAATGTTTTAACCGCAGACTGGATGTAATGTTAACTGGAAGAAAAACTAATTTCATTCATAAGTGAAATACAGATACACAGGTACAAAATATTAACAAAATGTCCTTCTAGATACTAGCTTGTGATCGTAAACAAGCTTCTGTCCAAGTTTGGTGCAAAATAAAAATAGTATAAGAAAGTTATTTAAAAAAAAAAAAAATTTAACCACAGAGTGAATGTGTTGTTTCCTGGCAGAAAATCTATGCCCATTTTAAGTAAAATATGGCAAAAATGGATTTATTGTTTTTTCAAAATTTACTTCTGGATACTATCTTATGATCATAAACAAGCTTCTGTCCAAGTCTGGTAAAAATCCAGTATAGTTTAAGAAAGTTATTAAAATTTTAAAAATAAACTTTAACCACAGAGGGAATGTAATGTTTTCCCGTAAAAAAACTATGTCCATATATAGGTAAAATACAGAAAAAATGGAATATCATTTTCACAAAATTTACTTCTGGATACTATCTTATGCTCATAAACAAGCTTCTGTCGATGTTTGGTAGAAATCCAGTATTATAGGTTTGAGAAAGTTATTAAAATTTCAAAAACTTTAACCATGTGCAGAGTGAATATTTGTGGACGCCGCCGCCGCCGATGGAATGTGGAATCGCTTATTCTCGCTTTTTTCTACTAAAGTCAAAGGCTCGACAAAAATCAGGTCAGAAACAAAATTCATAGATACAACAAATAACATGAAATGGCATGGATACATTTTTTTTAAATACTTGATTTGAAAAAAATCATCAAATTTAAAGTATCAATGCATTGTGAAAATGAAGATTTCATCAATGAAATTTCAGTCAGAGATTCTAAATATCCTTTTTATATTAGATACAAATTTAAGTCTGATAATTTTTTTTCGTAAGTGAGACATTTCTGAGACACTACACAGGCGTCAAAAGGCATCATTATGGAGTAAAGGGGGTGGCGTCAAAAGCCGTCATTATGGAGGAAAGGGGGTGGCATCAAAAGGCGTCATTATGGAGGAAAGGGGGTGGCGTCAAAAGGCTTCATTAGGGACTTATCATTTTTTACCTGGGAGTGGGGCTGGTCATTTTGAAGTCAAACATAAAATTTTCTTGATCCCCCCATAATATTTCACTATTTTTATGTGACCCCCCATAATAACACATTATTTACTCAGAGAAATCTATTATATGTTTTATGTTAGGCTTTGGTGAAACCTCCATAAAGTCGATAAACTTGTATATGGATAATTCATGCTTTCAGCATGAACAATTCAATTACTCATTTATTGTCACATTTCATTCTTAAATTTGTGATAGTAACCCAAAAGTTTTGATTTATTAACCTAAAAGTACAAATTTTAAATAATAAGAGGTATAAATGGACCCAAAAGTATCTTATAACGAAAACAAAAGGGTACATTATTGGTGTTCATCATCTCAGTATTATCTTTTGTATCAATATTCAACTGTTTGTTGCATATTACTCAGTATATTGTATGAATATTTGATCATTTATTGGAGAATTGATTGCTGTACACTATATTCTATCATGATGCGGCATGATTAGAATTTTTTACAAAATTTTGCACAAATTCCTGTCCAGATTTCGTTTTTTAATTTATACTTAATTTCTCTCATACTATTAAGCTGGTTATAACAAAGTTTGGCAATAATGATTGTCAATGTAGTAATCAAATTGAGTGAAACATACAACGACTGGATTATTGGGGTTATGAACCTTGAAGCACTTATATGTATTTTATAAGGGACAAAAGAAAATGGCAGCTTCCTACATCACTAAATCCCTGTGGTGTTTTACTTTATTGTATATGAATAGTGGTAAACATATATTTCATTTGACTGTTTTGATGTTCCTCTTGACATTTTGTCTCTTGAAGAATGTTAACTACTTATTTCCATGTTAAAAAATATTGATCCACCCTTTTAAATTTATAAACAAAATTGAACCCCCTGTGTTATGACCAACCTCCCTCTCCCAAATAAAAAATGAGAGGTCCCTTATGGAGGAAAGGGTTAATACTCCTGACAAATTTTGTCTAATTTATGTCATCCAACTCCCCTGCATTAAATAGTGAGGATGACAACTTTCAATTCCACAATAGAGCATCACATCATTCAATTAAACAAGTCAAACTCACTCGGCTGTATTTGGTGATTTTCAGACCTAATGGTAATAAGGTATACCGTATAACAGGTTATTTTCACAAGTGTAAAATTTTGCGATTTTTATTGAATATAAAAGTATACAAAATATTTTGGCGGTTTAATATTTTGGCGGATTAAAAACTTGTATCAATACTTATGCATGTACACTTTTAAATTGGAGGAATACATTTTGTTCTATCCGCGAAAAATGAGCGAAAATTTAGATGGCGCGAAAAATAACCCGCTATACAGTATTATATTCAACAGAATTTTTCCATAAGTTGCTTCCAACCTTTGAAATAAAAAATGTGTTTTGAACAGTTGGTTTATTTAGATGGAAGCTAAAACCAAACACAAGACTTCACAATACTTTTTCAAAGGGAAATAACTCTTTTTTTGTTGACAATGAAATTCTAGTAAGCAAATGCAAACTTGTTTCAACTTAAGTAAACACTGTCTTTTAAAAGTGATGAATTATATTTATATTATCAGTAAATATAGGCATACCTTAGAGGAGTCAATTGGCAATTTGGGTGATTTGACTTTTTTGTAGATCTTTCTTTGAAAAACATTCTTGCTGTTTACAGTATATTTCTATTTTTAATAATATTCAAGCAAATAACCAAAAACTGCAAAATTTTCTTAAAATTACCAATTCAGGGTCAGCAACCCAACAACAACGTGTCCAATTCAGCTGAAAATTTCAGGGTGGATAGATCTCAACCTGATCAACATTTTTACCCCCGTCAGAGTTGCTCTAAATGCTTAAGTTTCAGAGTGTAACAAGCCAAAAGCTGCATTTTCCCCTATGTTCTTTTTTTTGGCATGTCGACTGCCATCTTTGTTTGTGGGCAGGATCATCAGACATATTTTTTTAAACTAAATACCTAAATAATGATCAAAAATGTTATCTAGGCTATATCTACTATTAAAGATTAAGAAATTTCTAAATCTAGACTGCAGAAAATTATTCTATAATGGTTATATCTAGCCTGACTAATTGATTATTGTTGTTCCGTGCGGGGTAGTTGCAGCAGTGAGGGTTTAAATAGGATATTAAAATTACAAAAGAGAACTGCTAGATTAATGCTAGAAACAGACCCTTTCGTTCCTTCCAACCCCTTATTCAAACAGGCGCGTAGCTCCCTATACGCTAACACGCAGTTGCGTGCACATCGATTCGGCAAGCAAAAAAAAAAATGCCAAAATAAAAATTTATAAATTAATTATGGTTAAAGGAAACACATATGTTGTCACTTTTTTAATTGATTAACTGTCATTAAATAACGGCATTTCAAAATAAACGATATATTGGAGATCATGTAAAAATCAGACAGTAACTTGTATCTTTTACCAGATTTGAATTTATTATACTCAGTCTAAGACGTGTAGTTTCGGAGCACATTTTACAGAGTACGGCTTATCTGTTTGCGCTGCGATGCATCAATCGACCATTAGATTTATCGAAACCCTTTGATATTATTGAAAATATGCCGAGGCGATGTATTCGACAGACTACTATGCAGACCCAATCACCTTGAAAACACGCCAAAACAGCATTGGAAAATCATTATATTTTGCGTTCACACACGTAGACCATATGATAATGGAATTGGAGAGTAGAGGGTGTCTAGTATTATCAGAAAATAGCTTCTTTGTGTCGTATCTGCTTCCTCGTGTTGTAGGAAATATAACCAACGAATAATTCAGTACTCAACATTGTCTAAGACATACAAAATGACCTGGTATGTATTTGGCGGACAATTTCAATCGGGAGGTTGCTCGATTGAGAACACGTACGCTGGTTTATAACATCTCGCGAGTGCTACCATGCAGATCTATCAGTGTATTAAGTCTGTTGAAAACAAATGTACGATCAAAAATGAACAACGACAGGTTATCATCGCTAGCATAACTGCATATTGATGATCGGGATTTCAGTGTGAATGTTGACAAAGAAAAAGATAAGTTCGTTTCTGCTTAGACCCGAAGAGCAGATTTTGGTCAATGTTGAGTAAATTCTGTAATTAAAAAAATGTGTTGTTTATGTATTAAATTAACCACATTGATTAACTCTATTCAGAAGATTCAAGTATTAATAGTTTTACATTCATAAATTGTTTATAAGTCCTATCTACATGTAGCTCCTCTTTAAACCGTCCTATGACCGAAAACCAAAAAAACTCTTTTCTGCATTAAAGGGTCCCAAAATTTTTTAGTTGCTTGCACATCGTTTTCTTCTAGCTACGCCCCTGTCAAAAGCTTGTACTGTATGACAGTTGAACAGAGAATAAATTATCACAAGTTTGTGATGACATTTTTAAAAGTGAATCAAAAATTATGCCCCATTGTATCTTACTAAAAGGTTTCATTGTTTCAGACAGAAATCCATACACCTTGAGAATTTCTCCCTAAACCAAAACTAGAATTGTTCTAAAAATCTTTTATGTATTCTGGACCATTCTTGTGGAATAATTTGCCAATACCATTTAGAAATATTACAAATGTTAATTCTTTCAAGTACAAAATCATTTATTGAAATCAAACTGTTGAAAAAATATTGAGAGCTTATTGTCATGTTTATTTTTTCATTACATTTATAAAGTTGTATTGAACATTATTATCATACTTGACTTTTATACTATAGGGAGCTACCATTTGATTTTTAGGGGGGGGCTAGGATGAAAAATTTTGTCCTGCATTTTTTTTTAGTTGTAATCTCTGTCCTGCCGGTTTTTTTTCTTAGTTTATCCTGACTTTTATTTACATAAATTGTCATCCTGCCTTTTTTTTTTTGGCCAAGTTGCTCATCCTGCCTTTTTTTACTCAAAGCTCCTGTCCTGCTTTTTTTTCTTCAAATTTAATCCTAATCCAAAAATACAGTAACGATAATTATTTGAGACATCTGACAAATCACAATAAGGATATTTTGTCGAATCACGGTAGCCGAAAATGATTGTAAAATATTATGACTCTCAACTTTACACAAGTTTTCCCCATAGAAATGCAAAAAGGGTAAAAATCATCATTTAAAGGCAATAAAAATTGAGAATGAATGAAACCCATACATCTGACTGTATAAAGACAAATCTAAATATATACACACATTTCACCAAAATCAATCCGGAATACATTAATCTTTTGTTTGACCCTTTTGAATTAAATTTAAGCAAACACTCAAAAAAGTTTAATGTCTTTAAAGTCAAATGACCGGTGAAAAATTATGTTATTCCAATTCTTGAACCAATGCATACAAACATCATAAACTTAAGTCTTCTGTGCATGATTTTATCATTTTTTCGTATTATTGTCAATTTTTTTTTCAATCGGTCAGTGTTGTTATGAAAAAATGGCAGGTAATTAAAAGTTTGTATTTTGAAGCCCAACAATCAACAAAAAGCATGGATATTGAGCACGTATTTTACATGTACAATCAGATAATAGTTTATTTTAAGGACATCCATGCGTATTGCGATCACCGGATTTTTACGAGATTGGTCACACTGAGGTCACTTTGCATACAGAAAAATATGTCAGGGAATTGTATCCTGGAAGGAAGCAATTAAAATAAAGTAAACTTCTTCTAAATATGAAAAAATTAAAGAATTTTCTTCAGAAAAAAGTATATGTACATAAGTTTTATAATGAAAACTATCCATGGAGTTATTAAAAACATATGCATTACATTTTTCGAGGTTTCTTATGACTTTAAATTGAACTGAAGCAATTGGTTTTTGTTTAAATATTCAAAGTTATTGATAGATATTATTGGTTACATAATTTGATCGACAATATACAAGGGAGACAATTTTAATATAATTTTAATTAGATGGAGTAATCTCCCATTGTATACAATGTTTCTGCATTAACACTTTGAATACTGGATAATTGGATTTCATGCAGAGCTTCGGTTTTAGTTATTTTTAACAAACTTGGACAGAAGCTTGTCTATGATCAAAAGCTAGTATTTAGAAGGAACTTTTGTTGGAACCCCCCCCCCCCTTTTTTTTTTTTTGACGATCAATGCATTTGAATGGGAGCATATAGTTGGAACCCCCCTTTACTCTGGGTTGGGAACACACCCTTTTTAAAACGGCTGGATTCGCCACTGAATTGAGTGCAATATTTGTTCCTTTTGCATTATCAGTTCAAGTTCACCCCTCAGACAAAAGGTTGAATTGGGTTTTTCACTCCAATTATTCCTGAATGTATTGGGTTTTTTCCCTCATGGTTTTCAAATTGAGACATTTTATACTCTGTTTGGGTAAAATTGATTCATTGTCATGTGTATGATGTCGCAAAGGAGGGTACAAAAAAATCAGCAAAAATAAAAACATTTGTTTTTTCATTAAAATTTTTATTCATTACACTATTACCTGTTACTTTATGGTGTGGTACAAAAATCATCCCAAAAAGTCAATTCGTTTTGGCCCATGATGACTTTTAAAATGATTATATCATTGAAAAAGCTCCAAATTATCTCCCTTTGATGAAAAAATGCCATTTTTGGCATAAAAATTAAAATAACTTTTTAAACTCATCAGTGACCTATGTTTTTTATTATTCTTTCAAATGAACTGTACTTAAACTAAACTATTGCAAAATTTAAGCAATTTCTGTAATTTTTTTTTTTTTTTATTTCAATTTTACCTTTTTTTCTCCTAGTTAGACAGAAAAAAAGTACCTTAACAAAAATGCATGCTTCGTTCAAAGGTGGATTGTGAGCTTAAATAAACGGTGACCCCATATTTTTATTTAACTTTTCCATTAAGTAAAGGATAAAGTTTATTTATATAAAAAATAGCGAAATGCTATATTTAAACAAAAATTGATTTAGACCTGTGAGCCCCCTTAAATATATGATTACAACAATGGGTGGTTATTTAATGACCAGTATCATTGCACACAGAGTTATTTGAGATTGCTTTCTCTATGATTGATTCAATAATATGGGCGACGATTCTCCATTCCTCAGAATAAATTAAATTTTTTTTTAGTAAGGGATAAATTATTGAAATATTCATACAAAGACTCAGTTCTGCCATTTGTAAAATCTTGACCCATTGCTTCGGTTACATTAACGTTAATGTAAGTGACCTAAAATGCCCCAGTAGTTACTATTGCATTTTGATTGATGCTCTTTTTTAATGAAGAAAGTTTCTTCCTTATAATTACAAAATATTAATTGAACAATAAATTAGTAAATTATGCAAAATAAATCATTATTTTTGGTAAATAAAGCACTTGACAGCCGGGCTAATAGGGTTGGTAAGGCATAGTTTTTTAATAAATAATTTGGTTTTCCTTCAAATTGGATTTTTTAAGAGCTGAGGAAAATTGAATTGGGTTTTCTATTGTTTTAGTTGCGTAATTTATGCAAAAACACAGCTTATCAGGAGCTCTGGATAGGTTTTTATTTATTATTGGCATTTTCTTCTTTACATTATGATCATTTCAAACTTTCTTTTTTACATATCAATACAGTATTAAAGTGTAATCATTGTGTAACAGCTAGCAACTTTGATACATTTTAGGCTTAAATTAAAATATTGTTTGTTTGCAGTTTACCGACCGACCCTTGAAAATCCTCCCGACTGTGAAAATTTTATTGCTTTAAATTTGAAGAAATTTTTTTTAATACTTCTATTTACGCGATCCAGAACTTTGGGACCTTTCCGGAAATGATTTAAAGTCTGGGTCAATTACGCATTTCAAGTTTGGTTTTTCTTAGCTTCCCGTCAAGCGTTCATGTGACCATTTAATGATAAAGCACATGGAAATTGTTTACAGGTATCCATGAAGTCACGGAGTAGTACTTTACGCTGTCGTCTCGTGTCAATTTTAAGACAAACAAACAAAAAAGTTTATTAGTAAACTGTTGATACAGATTCAGGCACATGTAATGATGTGTGATGATATCATTGACGATGATGCAGCGGATATTCATAACTGACATGATAACCATGATAGCCAAAACAAATCTGGTACAGAATCTGTGGAGCCTGACAATTTGGAACCAATTTCAGTGGTTAAATAATTCGACAGCAACTTGAAGTGTGGCATATTTTCTACAAATCGTTGTGAAGACGACAAAGATGAAACCACTCCTCCGTGACTTAAATCTTCATGGATATCTGTAAACACGTCTGTACGATGGAAGGGCTCATTTGAAATGTTAATGGATATAGATCATGCCAAATCAATAAAAAGCAACCCTAACTACACAAAGATGTAGAGAAAATGAATGGTTAGCTTGAAAAATAAATATACTCTCTCTATATTAAATCTATCTTCGATTGCAATGAGTATGCTCCTTTAGGATAAGGGGGGCTGCCCCACTCATTGCAATTATTCTCTTTCTTATTAAATATACGCAAACTGTGTGGCCTGTGTGAATTCAATTAAAACATGTCCTTAGGAGCTATCCTGCCAATTTTTTTTATGCATTAAAAACATTTCAGTACAGACCATTTACTTTTAATGGGGTGCTATGGATTTCACCCCAAACTTTAGATTTCTTTGGTTTTCATTAAAGCCTGGCAAAAATATAACCTTATCACATAAAATTAAATATTGTTAGAAATATGAAAACAGTCGAATGTCTTAATACTTTTTTTTCAATTGAGGAAGATTCAATGGTTATTTTTTTTTATTAAAAATACACTCTTTAATACATTGTCTTATAAATCTTTAATATCTACATTTTTCTGATGAAAATACTCTACTCATGAAAACATTCTAGTCAAGAAGCATACATGTCTGAATATATTTCTTTAAAACAGTTCTAGTCATAATGACATTCCTTGTTTATAAGTGTTCCAGTATTTAATAATTATACCATTTTTTATGTCATAAATTGGATAATGACACTATGTTAAAGTTTCAGTTTTGGTTAAAAAGTTTTTTTATCTGAAAATGCCTGTTCATTTGATGTTGGTTTTCAGCATGTCCAGTGTTTGTTGTTTTAAAATGTTTTTTTTTCTTCACAAGAAACTTGGTTTAGTGTAACTGATTGTTTAAACTGTATTTTGGCTGATAAAATAAAATATTTTTCCTACCTACCGACCCTTCAGTCTGAAGGTACAGTCGGAAAACTGCAAACAAACATATTTTTAAGGTTGGCCTTATCAATGCAATGCACGAGATTTCAAGCTTACATCAGACCAATTATCACAACTTTTACTATGCAAAGTTTTACTAACTATTCAATTTTACTATATTCTCAACCAAAACTCAAGTTAGCCAAACTTAAGTTAGAGAAAGGAAACCAATGTGAGGCAGACGTCAGACTCAAAGGTAACATGTAACACACCTTTTGCCTAGTGACAGAGGCATGAAACATAGCAGAGTTTTAAGAAGAGTTGCAAATACAACAGTGGCTTAACCCCAAGTTTAATTAATCTGCTAATAAATATTAGCAGTTTTTTTACCGGCTTGTCATATTTTAAGGAGTTTGATGGCAGTTCTCAGCAGTCCATTTAATAGCAGTTTGATAGACTGCATAGTGTTTCATCACTTCTTATCATTCACCCTTAGGTTTGGATACCTTGAAATTGCTATCAATTGGAGAGAATATTCTGTAGTTCACATTCAAAATAGTTACAATGAAAAAAAGTTGCAGTAGTAAATTTATACAAAAAATCTTAGTTCCAAGGGACAGAACTCCAAGAAAAAGTTGCATGAAATTCTGTTTAATAGTAGTTTCAGAGAAGTTGTGATGACAGGAACAGGATTGATTCGTCAAAAACATTATATCCAAAGTAACTTGTTATTTTGGGGTTAAAATGGATGGCATATAATGGAAATTAAGCAAACTACAAATTTAGAAAATATATCAAGTCATGCACTTAAAACTTAGCCCAAGGATAATAGAATCACAAGACACACTGTCAATATCAAACAATGAAATACAATACATATGTATATTAAAACCCTGATGTGACCACATCAGATTTAACTAAACAAGTGATACAACTGCCCCTTAATTCAATATTATGTTCTGACTATACATAAAATATTTGTCACTGGACTTCCAAGGGGTTAGACTAAGCAGTGGCTGATCCAGGAACTTTCATAAGGGGGTACCACTGACGGCTTAGGAGGGATGGGTCCCCCTGGGCTTTACCCTTACTCCACCTCAGCCTAGGGGAATTGACTTGAAATATCAGCTGAAAGTTTTTATTGCATACTAATAGTAAAGAGAAATAATTGTGTGGATTAATAATGAATATTCTTGAATAATTCTTACATTTGTCAACAGGTCAAAGTAGACATTTTTGTCAAAATATTTTGGAAATAACACAGGCACTTGTCTCAGAAAAAAATTTCCTATATACCTTAATATAACTGCTCGTGTTATATAAAGGTATATAGGAAAAACAAATTCTGAGACAGTATCTGTATATAAGCCAAATCCATTTTAGTCAAAATTGTTGGGTACCTTGAACAGGCACTCGTCTTAGATTTTTTTCCCCCTACATACCTTAATATTACGTGTTATACTAAGGTATATTGGGGTTTTTTTTCTGAGGCAAATGCCTGTGGTACCTTGCAAGAAAAAAATAATCAAGCACACCCAAATAATCTTTCACGGTCCAGTTTATTCTATTTGACTGATTTTCTCACACATTGAAATTGGCTGTAAAACGAGGGCTTTATAGCAGTAAAATTCCACCTTTAGTGCCTTAAATACGCTTAATTCGTACCAACAATCAAATATAAGATTTCTGTAATAGAGTCGGCCATTTTATTTTTTCTGACATTAACATGTTTACGTTTATTGGGTAATTTAAATTATCCCTCATCAA
Source organism: Mytilus galloprovincialis (assembly GCF_965363235.1). Lineage (NCBI taxonomy): Eukaryota > Metazoa > Mollusca > Bivalvia > Mytilida > Mytilidae > Mytilus > Mytilus galloprovincialis. Next base: position 57,424,890 of record NC_134850.1, on the reverse strand, counting down.
GTATGTATTCCAGTGGTGATTTCTTATACCATATTCAAAGAATGACATCGACAGTAATATAAAATCCACAGGAAAAGTTGGAATACATAATTACACTCTTTTTTATCAAGGATGTGTACTCTAGATTATGATATTTTTACCCACTCATAAATTTATTGTATTAAATTTAAATGATGGGTGTTTTTATAAACTATTTCATCGTCAATTCAATGTCAGTATTTGCCATCATTTAAATTCTTAATTTTTACTTCAAAACTAAAATACGTCAAACTTACTCAATATTTCTCGAATTAAGGGACAGAGTTAAGTTTGACATGCGTGACAAAATCATTTCATTAACCAATCAAATTAGCGAATCTAAGCAACGTAAATATGCCCCGGGTAATTTTTTTTACGGTTGAGTATCCCCGAAACTGAAGGAGTTTTAAAATACAATGAACTAATAGTTGGTATATTTTTTTTTTATAAAATTCAAGATTTTAAAAATGCACAGTGAAAAATTGTCCAATTAATGCCGGGTGAGGACAAGTCAACACAGGAAACACAAGAACAAGACTGAAAACAAGGAGCGGAAACAAACACGAAACAAAAATAGCGAAAACATCGAAAACATATTCATTTGTTGTGAAATTGCCCGCACCCGCGATTTTGCTGCTATGTATTTTCTCATCTGCAGTGATTTCCGTAAACGTAATTTCGAAATTTTGCTTGGACTGTTTTTTTATTTGTAAAATGATTAATCAAACTTTGCCATTTCCTAGCAGTGTATTTATTTTATAGATGTGACAATTCTTTACTTATAAAGATATTTTTAGCTGGTATATACTAACTGAAAGTCATGTGATTCATATGGTGGAGTTGACCAGTGCGTCGAAAAAACGTCACTCAGTCATTTACTGTCACAAATTGCTTAGGCTGAACATGACAATCTTAACACCTTCAAGGCGACACGGGATTGAGCAAGAACGTATTGACTTCTATTTCATAAGTCCACCAAACAGTAATACTCTATATTAGTACACTCTCATGAACAAAAGTTCCTCAGCAATATTATTTACCTACGAAAACATGTTAAACTCGTAACGCCCCATGATCGGCATCCTATTTTAAAATAGCAGCTGAATAATGATCCCCAGTCAGTATAAGCTCTTGATAGATTTAAAGTCTAAGGTACGAACCATTTGATTTGAGGAGGCAGTCTGAGATATTTGAGAGATAAAAAATTGACTTTTGCATTTAACAAAAATTCTGGCCGTATCTGGATTAAAAACAATAATCTTGTCCTTTTTTTTGCTATTAGAAACGAATATACAACAGAATTATTAAGCATTAAATGAACATGATGAATAAAAAACGGGCGTATTTTTTTTTTTGGGGTGGGGGGGGGGGTGGGGGGGGGCCGGAGGTTTCCATGTCTGACCGGAATGTCTGTTTCGCCGAACTGATATAACGAATACTTTTTTCAAGACCAGACTGCAACCTGCCTGCTGATAGTAGCCTTTATGTCTACATTTTCTACCTTTATTCATAAATTCGTTGTCCGATGATATCAGACTCTTTCGTAGCTTTTGATTGATTTGGAATTCCTCACATCCCTTAATTTTGTTGGGTGAAACATATCAACCAATCATTTGGATAAATATTGCTTGTTTGTCTTTGTAAATTTCATCGAATAGCCCGACTTATATCTTGTTTACAACAAGAAATCTGTGGGGTTATGATAACTTAACTTACAACAAACCAGCGAGAATTTTCCATGTCTTTTTTTTTTTACAGAAAAGTCACACATCAAATTTATCAGAAAATAGCTTTCAATACGTACTATCATTTTATGATAGACAATTAATAGGGAGAATACAGCATCGAAAATGTCCAACCCTTCCACTTTTCAGGAACTACAAAATATACATGCTCCACGCCACGAATCGTTTTAAAAGTGCATATTACACTTATTTCATGTTTTTTAGCCAAAAAAAGTCCCAACTTTTTTTCTAAAATATATTTTTTCTCAATTACACAGACTCAAAACACATCAGTTTCACATCGGCGAATTTAAACACCTTCGCCCCCTCCCCCCTTTCCAAAATCCTGGATCCGCCCCTGGTTAGGGATCGAAACGGTACTTGGAAGGCCATATAATTTACCTCAATTTAGGATAGACTCTTGAATATTAGAGTCCAAATCAGATGAACGGATCATATAAACCGGAGGGAAAATATGATACAAGCCCAAACGAAAAAAAATAAACAAATCTAAATTGAAAACTACGTTTAAACCTATGATTGCGTTGGATATATATACAAATCTAAATTGAAAACAACGTTCAAACATATGATTGTGTTGGATAAAAACAATTTTATACGTGTAATTGTAAAACAAATTTCATTGTAGAGGGGTCTAAATACAGCACAAAAAAAAAGACCAAAAAAAAAGCAACTTATGCTCTTAGACCCTGCAGACTGCCATTGACAAATGCCAAATAAATAGACCACTAGATGTAACAAAGTGGATCTTTCTTTATATCAATTTAATACAAAATGGAAAACAAAAACAGTAAACTTGCATCAAAGATGGTAAACCATAAACAAACTAAAATTTGTACACCATATCCGGATTTCGACAACTCTTCACAATATAAATACCTGATTAACTCGTTTTAGCAGGGGTACAACTATATTTATTGTATGAAATGATTGTAACCTATAATCAAAGTACTGAAGTACTGAACATCGGATGACCGCAAGTTCTTGTGTATGGTCTGACAAGCACTTGTCTCAAAAAAAAATATCACAACTCTATACCAGAATGTGAGGTTAATGTACAGATATATTTTTTTCTGAGACAAGTGCACGCGTGTATGATAAATTGATGACAGGGAATTCAACCTCACAGTAATAACTATTATATTGTAGTGATACAAATCAGTATACTCAAGTTTTATGATTTCTGCGTATTTATCATATTTATAGATCGGTTAAAAACTCAACATGAAAGTTTCGTAATGGAAATCTAGGCGACAGCAATACACCGGAATGACCTCACGGTCATCCGCTGTAAAAATCACTGACCGAGACATTAATTGATCTCTTATAAATACAGAAGAGTTGTCAAATTGTCAATCATACGACGTCTTCTTTTTTGTATAAGGAATGATTGTAAGCTGCATGTATATGTCTTTCTGGCAGCCAGCATATGATCTTGGCTTCATGTACAATGTTCAAATGTCAGTGTCAAGTTTATGTAGGTCAGTAATTTTCCAAGATACTATAAGCAATATGTCAACTTTACTATGTATACATATCTGTCTGGGAGTTTTAATCTCATTTTCAAGGTTTATTGGTCAATGTCGAGAATTCCTGGTTAAGTTTGTTTCTCAGATACTGTAAGTGATATGATATTAAACTACTTTTGAACTATGAAAAACTGTAAGATGTACATTTATGTCAAGCAGATATTTGTTTTACCACGATCCCATCTTCATGCATGGTTCTTTGGCAAAAGTTTGGTTAGTTTTCCCCCAATATCATAAGCAATAACCCAACTAACGTTAGTCGATAGAACGACTGTAAAGCGTAATGTCTGTCCGGAAGGTATCCATTTCGTGGTTCATTGATCAATCAGTTAAGTTTTCGTGGATAGGTATTTTATAAGTAGTTTACAACTTTATTTATTTTATGGAATGATTGTAAACTATAAAATCACTGACAGACACACTAACTTTTTGGGTGCACATAAACTTATCATAGACGTGTCCGTCTGAGAAATCATTTGACCTTGATCTCATTTACATTGGGTCATTGCTAATGTTTAGTCTATGTTATTATTGTAAGTCCACATTTATCTTTCAACGTCCAACATAACAATAACCATGGTCAGTTAACCAGGTAAAAATTGTCAGCCTGTGCGCTCTTATTTTACGCTTCATACATGTATGTAGATTTAAAATTTCCTTTCATATATATTGTTAACATTGAATCTTTCCATACGGCTTTATTTACAATTCATGTGTAAAAGTGAAAGTTTTTCTTACTGTAAGCAATATTTTTACTACATATCTGTCTGGGAGGGTTAATTTAACATGAACTTCTTTTTCCAGATTTATTGGTCAATGTCGAGTATTCCTAGTTAAGTCTGTTTCTCAGATATTGTAAGCAATATGTGAACTACATTTGACATATGGAATGACTGTAAGATGTACATTTATGTCAAGCAGGTATTTTCTGACCTCGATCTAATGTACATGCATGGTACCTTGGCCAAAGATGAGTTTGAATGGTGGGCTAGTGGTTTCCCAATACTAGTATCAATAGGTCAACTACTTTTGATATATGGAATGACTGTAAGATGTTAATTTATGTCAAGCAGGTATTTTCTGAATGGTTGCGCCAGTGATTGCCCAATACTATTATTTATAAGTCAACTACTTTTGATATAAGGAACGCTTGTAAGATGTACATTTATGTCAATCAGGTATTTTCTGACCTTGATCTAATGTTCATGCATGGCTCTTTGGCCAAAGTTACGTTTGAATGGTTGGGCTAGTGATTGCCCAATAATATTATTTATAGGTCAACTACTTTTGATATTAGGAATGCTTGTAAGATGTATATTTATGTCACACAGGTATTTTCTGACCTCGGTCTAATGTCTATGCATGGTTCTTTGGCCAAAGTTAAGTTTGAATGGTTGGACTAATGATTTCCCAAAAATAGTACTATTAACAATAGGTCAACTACTTTTGATATATGGAACGACTGTAACATCTACATTTATGTCTAGCAGGTATTTTCTGACATCGATCTAATGTCCATGCATGGTTCCTTGGCCAAAGTAACGTTTGAATGGGAGCGCTAATGATTTCCCAATACTTCTATTTATAGGTCAACAACTTTTGATATATGGAATGACTGTAAGATGTGCATTTATGTCCAGCAGGTATTTTTTTTTACCTCAATCTAATGTTCATGCATGGTTCTTTGACCAAAGTTAAGTTTGAATGGTTGCGCTAGTGATTAGTCAATACCTCTACCAATAGGTCGACTACATTCGATATAAAGAATGACTGTAACATGTACATTTATGTCAAGCAGGTATGGGCTGACCTTGATCTAAGATCATTTAATGTTAATGCATGGTTCCTAGCCAGGGTTCAGTTAAAGTGTTGCGCTAATGATTTCCCAATACTGTTATCAATAGGTTAACTACTTTTGATAGATGGAATGACTGTAAAATGTACATTTATGTCAAACAGGTGTTTTTTTACCTCGATCTAATGTTCATGCATTATTCTTTGGCCTTGGTCAAGTTTGAATGGTTGGGCCAGTGATTTCCTAATACTACTATCCATAGGTCAACTACTTTTGATATATGGAATTACTGCAAGATGTACATTTATGTCAAGCAGGTATTTTTTTACCTCGATCTAATGTTCATGCATTATTCTTTGGCCAAAGTTAAGTTTAAATGGTTGGGCTAGTGGTTTCCTAATTTAATTATCAATATGTCAACTCCTTTTGATATATGGAACAACAGTAAGATCTTCATTTATGTCTAGCAGGTATTTTCTGACCTCGATCTAATGTTTATGTATGATTCTTTGGTCAAAGATAAGTTTAAATGGTTCGGATAGTGGTTTCCCAATTTAATTATCAATAAGTCAACTACTTTTGATATATGGAAAAACAGTAAGATCTACATTTATGTCTAGCAGGTATTTTCTAACCTAGATCTTATGTGCATGCATGGTTCTTTGGCCAAAGTTAAGTTTAAATGGTTGCGCTAGTGATTTCCAAATACTATTATGTATAGGTCAACTACTTCTGAGATTTCCCAATACTATTATTTATAGGTCAACTATTTTTGATATATGGATCGACTGTAAGATATACATTTATGTCAATCAGACATTTTTTTTACCTCGATCTCAGATTTATGCATGGTTCTTTGGCCAAAGTTAAGTTTGAATGGTACCGCTAGTGATAACTCAATACTTGTAGCAATAGGTCAACTACATTTGATATAAAGAATAACTGTAAGATGTACATTTATGTCAAGTAGATATTTTCTGACCTTGATCTAAGATCATTTAATGTTCATACATGGTTCTTAGCCAAAGTTCATTTTGAATGATTGGGCTAGTGATTTCCCAATACTGTTATCAATAGGTCAGCTGCTTTTGATATATGGAATGACTGTAAAATGTACATTTATGTCAAGCAGGTATTTTCTGACCTCGATGCATTATTCTATGACCATGGTCAAGTTTGAATGGTTGGGCTAGTGATTTCCCAATACTATTATCAATAGGTCATATTCTTTTTATATATGGAACAACAGTAAGATCCACATTTATGTCTAGCAGGTATTTTCTTACCTAGATCTTATGTTCATGCATGGTTGTTTGGCAAAAAATAAGTTTGAATGGTTGGGCAAGTGATTTTCCAATACCAGTACTATTATCAATAGGTAAACTACTTTAGATATATGGAATGACTGTAAGATGTACATTTATGTCAAGCAGGTATTTTCTGACCTCGATCTTATGTTCATGCATTGTTCTGTGGCCAAAGTTAAGTTGGAATGGTTGGGCTAGTGATTTCCAAATACTATTATAAATAGGTCAACTTCTTTTGATATACTAGTATGGAATGACCGTAAGATCTTCATTTATGTCTAGCAGGTATTTTCTGACCTCGATCTAATGTTCATGCATTATTCTATGGCCATGGTCAAGTTTGAATGGTTGGACGAGTGATTTCCCAATACTATTATCAAAAGATCAACTAATTTTGATATATGGAATATCTGCAAGATGTACATTTATGTCTACCATATATATTCTGACCTCGATCTAATGTACATGCATAGATTTCTGGCCAAAGTTAGAAACTGATATTATCAAGATGCTTGATTTCTTGATTGACAACATATTTGTTACGTTCGGGGGACGTGTTTTTCAACAGACTGTCGGCATTCCAATGGGAACAAACTGTGCCCTTCTACTTGCCGACTTGTTTCGTTATTATTATGAGGCTGACTTCATGCAGGAACTTCTCAGGAAAAAAGATAAGAAGTTAGCAATATCCTTTAACTCTGCCTTTCGCTATATAGATGATGTTCTTTCACTAAATAATTTAAAATTCGGTGACTATGTGGAACGCATCTATCCAATCGAGCTAGAGATAAAGGATACTACAGATACAGTTAATTATATAAGTCGGCCTCATATCTTGACTTACATCTAAAAATTAACAATGAAGGTCGGTTGAAAACAAAACTTTACGACAAAAAAGATGATTTCAGTTTGCCAATTGTGAACTTTCCATTTTTAAGTAGCAACATTCCAGCAGCACCTGCATACGGGGTATATATCTCCCAATTGATACGATATTCCCGTGCTTGCATTTCCTATCATGATTTTCTTGATAGAGGGTTGCTGCTAACAAGGAAGCTATTAAACCAAGAGTTCCAAATGGTGAAGTTGAAATCATCCCTTCGTAAATTTTACGGACGCCATCACGAGTTGGTTGACCGTTATGGAATAACCGTTTCACAAATGATATCGGATATGTTCCTTACGTCGTAACTACAATCCCCTTCCTTTTCATGAATGTGACCTACCGAATTAGACCATTTACCGGATTTGTTATCACATAAGCAACACGACGGGTGCCACATGTGGAGCAGGATCTGCTTACCCTTCCGGAGCACCTGAGATCACCCCCAGTTTTTTGGTGGGATTTGTGTTGTTTATTCTTTAGTTTTCTATGTTGTGTCATGTGTGCTGTTGTTTGTTTGTCTTTTTCATTTTTAGCCATGGCGTTGTCAGTTTGTTTTAGATTTATGAGTTTGACTGTCCCTTTGGTATCTTTCGTCCCTCTTTTAAGTTTGAATTGTTGGGCTAGCTATCTCCCAATACTAGTACTATTATAAATAGGTCAAATTCTTTTAATATATAGAATGACTGTAAGATGTATATTTATGTCAAGCAGGTATTTTCTTACCTCGATCTAATGTTTATGCATAGTTCTTTGGCCAAAGTTAAGTTTGAATGGTTGGGCTAGTGATTTCCCCAAAATAGTACTGTTAACAATAGGTCAACTACTTTTGATATATGGAACGACTGTAACATGTTCATTGATGTCTAGCAGGTATTTTCAGACATCGATCTAATGTCCATGCATGGTTCTTTGGCCAAAGTAACTTTTGAATGGTTGCGCTAATGATTTCCCAATACTATTACTTATAGGTCAACTACTTTTGATATATGGAAAGACTGTAAGATGTACATTTATTTCAGTCAGGTATTTTTTTTTTACCTCAATCTAATGTTCATGCATGGTTCTTTGGCCAAAGTTAAGTTTGAATGGTTGGGCTAGTGATTTCCCAAAAATAGTACTGTTAACAATAGGTCAACTACTTTTGATATATGGAACGACTGTAACATGTTCATTTATGTCTAGCAGGTATTTTTTGACATCGATCTAATGTCCATGCATGGTTCTTTGGCCGCAGTAACTTTTGAATGGTTGCGCTAATGATTTTCCAATACTATTATAAATAGGTTAACTACTTTTGATATAAGGGAATGACTTTAAGATGTACATTTATGTCAAGCAGGTATTTTCTTACCTCAATCTATTATTGACGCATTGTTCTTTGGCCAAAGTTAAGTTTGAATGGTTGGACTAGCTATCTCCCAATACTAGTACTATTAACAATAGGTCAACTACTTTTAATATATAGAATGACTGTAAGATGTATATTTATGTCAAGCAGGTATTTTCTAACCTCGATCTAATATTCATGCATTGTCATTTTGCCAAGGTTAAGTTTAAATGGTTTGGCTAGTGATTTCCCAATACTATTATCAATAGGTCAGCTACTTATGATATATGAAACGACTGTAAGATGTACATGTATGTCAAGCAGGTATAGTCTGACGTAGATTTAATGTTCATGCATGGTTCTTTGACCAAAGTTAAGTTTGAATGGTTAAGCTAGTTATCTCCCGATACTAGTACTATTATAAATAGGTTAACTACTTTTGATATATGGTATGACTGTAAGATGTACATTTTTGTCAAGCAGGTATTTTCTTACCTCGATCTATTATTCACGCATTGTTCTTTGGCCAAAGTAAAGTTTGAATGGTTTGGCTAGTGATTTCTCAATAATAGTACTGTTAACAATAGGTCAACTTCTTTTGATATATTGAACGACTGTTAGATGTACATTTATGTCAAGGAGGTATTTTCTGACCTCGATCTAATATTCATGCATGGTTCTTTGGTCAAAGTTACGTTTGAATGGTTGGGCTAGTGATTTCCCAATACTATTATTTATAGGTCAACTATTTTTGATATAAGGAATGCCTGTAACATGTAACTTTATGTCACACAGGTATTTTCTGACCTCGATCTAATGTTTATGCATGGTTCTTTGGCCAAAGTTAAGTTTGACTGGTTGGGCTAGTGATTTCCCTAAAATAGTACTGATAACAATAGGTCAACTACTTTTGATATATGGAACGACTGTAACATATTCATTTATGTCTAGCAGGTATTTTCTGACATCGGTCTAATGTCCATGCATGGTTCTTTGGCCAAAGTAACTTTTGAATGGTTGCGCTAATGATTTCCCAATACTATTACTTATAGGTCAACTACTTTTGATATATGGAACGACTGTAAGATGTACATTTATGTCAAGGAGGTATTTACTGACCTCGATCTAATATTAATGCATGGTTCTTTGGTCAAAGTTACGTTTGAATGGTTGGGCTAGTGATTTCCCAATACTATTATTTATAGGTCAATTACTTTTGATATTAGGAATGCTTGTAACATGTAACTTCATGTCACACAGGTATTTTCTGACCTCGATCTAATGTTATTGCATGGTTCTTTGGCCAAAGTTAAGTTTGAATGGTTGGGCTATTGCCTCAAAATAGTACTGATAACAATAGGTCAACTACTTTTGATATATGGAACGACTGTAACATATTCATTTATGTCTAGCAGGTATTTTCTGACATCGGTCTTATGTCCATGCATGGTTCTTTGGCCAAAGTAACTTTTGAATGGTTGCGCTAATGATTTCCCAATACTATTATTTATAGGTCAACTACTTTTGATATAATGGAATGACTGTAAGATATACATTTATGTCAAGCAGGTATTTTCTTACCTCGATCTATTATTCACGCATTGTTCTTTGGCCAAAGTTAAGTTTGAATGGTTGGGCTAGCTATCTCACAATACTAGTACTATTAACAATAGGTCAACTTCTTTTGATATATGGAACGACTGTAAGATGTACATTGATGTCAAGGAGGTATTTTCTGACCTCGATCTAATATTCATGCATGGTTATTGTTTTACTTTTCTACATTGGCTAGAGGTATAGGGGGAGGGTTGAGATCTCATAAACATGTTTAACCCCGCCGCAATTTTGCGCCTGTCCCAAGTCAGGAGCCTCTGGCCTTTGTTAGTCTTGTATGATTTTAAATTTTAGTTTCTTGTGTATAATTCGGAGTTTAGTATGACGTCCATTATCACTGTACTATTATGCATATTTTAGGGGCCAGCTGAAGGACACCTACGGGTGCGGGAATTCTCGCTACATTGAAGACCCATTGGTTGCCTTCGGCTGTTGTTTGCTCTATGGTCGGGTGGTTGTCGCTTTGACATATTCACCATTTCCTTTCTCAATTTTATGGTTATTTGGCCAAAGTTAAGTTTGAATGGTTGGACTAGCTATCTCCCAATACTAGTACTATTATCAATAGGTCAACTTGTTTTAATATGTAGAATGACTGTAAGATGTATATTTATGTCAAGCAGGTATTTTCTAACCTCGATCTAATATTAATGCATTATCAGTTTGCCAAAGTTAAGTTTGAATGGTTTGGCTAGTGATTTCCCAATACTATTATCAATAGGTCAACTACTTATGATATATGAAACGACTGTAAGATGTACATGTATGTCAAGCAGGTATAGTATGACATAGATTAATGTTATTTCATATCGGTTGAGAATAAGATTCCCTTATTGGATTAAAAGGGGTCACATGACATTCATTATTCTTCAGTAATTAATTCCATCGGTCATTAACAGAAAAAAAACGGACCAGAAAACCGGTCGTTAACGAACTTTTACATGATAATGACCGGTGGGGCGTGGTTTCCGTCTGATAATGACCGTTGGGCGTGGTTTTCGTCTGATAATGACCGTTGGGGCGTGATTTCTCTGTTAATGACCGGTGGGGCGTGTTTTCTCTTTTTAGAGAGATGTACCTTTTATAAAACATGTTCCTGTTTTTAATATATAATTATATTTGAGTTGTTGAATTGTTTATTATATGTATATCGTAGTTAAAAACGGAGAGGATGGTCACAATGGCGACACGCAGAGAATTGATACTCTAAATTTAAAATCGATGGTGATCTCTTGTCTAGCAGAATAAAACTTTAATATCTATGAATTTGAGCATTTTTATACAGAATGGACATAATATCAATTTTTGATTTTTTGGCGGAGTTTCCCTTTAATTTTGAAATTAAAGATAACTTGATTAATAAGTATTTATATACTGAAAAATTGCACTAAAATGAATAGCAGTATTACTACGACTGGTCTTCACTCTTTGTCATAGAAATCGTACAACTACTCGAGTTCGCATTTTGAATTTATGATAATTTTCCAAAACATGGTTTCTCAATGAAATAAACATAATAGTTCTGGCTTTCTTAAACATAATAGTTCTGGATTGCCCGTAGGGCAGAGGTATTGACTGCGACAGCGATAATGACCTCGCCTTCGGCTCAGTCATTATCACTATCTTAGTCAATACCACTGTCCTGTGGGCAGTCCATATATCACGATAATGACCAGTTTGTCAAGAGCTATTACATAATTCATGCATGGTTCTTTGACCAAAGTTAAGTTTGAATGGTTGAGCTAGTTATCTCCCAAAACTAGTACTATTATAAATAGATTAACTACTTTTGATATAATGGAATGACTGTAATATGTACATTTTTGTAAAGCAGGTATTTTCTTACCTCGATTTATTATTCACTCATTGTTCTTTGGCCAAGGTTAAGTTTGAATGGTTGGCCTAGTGATTTCCCAAAAATAGTACTATTAACAATAGGTCAACTACTTTTGATATATGGAACGACTGTAAGATGTACATTTATGTCAAGGAGGTATTTTCTGACCTCGATCTAATATTCATGCATGGTTCTTTGGCCAAAGTTAAGTTTGAATGGTTGAGCTAGCTATCTCCCAATACTAGTACTATTATCAATAGGTCAACTTCTTTTGATATATAGAATGACTTTAAGATGTATATCTATGTCAAGCAGGTATTTTCTAACCTCGATCTAATATTCATGCATTGTCATTTTGCCAAAGTTAAGTTTGAATGGTTTGGCTAGTGATTTCCCAATATTATTATCAATAGGTCAACTACTTAGGAATGCTTGTAACATGTAACTTTATGTCACACAGGTATTTTCTGACCTCGATCTAATGTTTATGCATGGTTCTTTGGCCAAAGTTAAGTTTGAATGGTTGGGCTAGTGATTTCACCAAAATAGTACTATTAACAATAGGTCAACTACTTTTGATATATGGAACGACTGTAACATGTTCATTTATGTCTAGCAGGTATTTTCTGACATCGATCTAATGTCCATGCATGGTTCTTTGGCCAAAGTAACGTTTGAATGGGAGCGCTAATGATTTCCCAATACTATTACTTATAAGGTCAACTTCTTTTAATATATGGAACGACTGTAAGATGTACATTTATGTCAATCAGGTATTTTTATTTTAACCTCAATCTAATGTTCATGCATGGTTCTTTGGCCAAAGTTAAGTTTGAATGGTTGCGCTAGTGATTAGTCAATACTTCTACCAATAGATCAACTACTTTCGATATAAAGAATGACTGTAAGATGTACATTTATGTCAAGCAGGTATGGTCTGACCTTGATCTAAGATCATCTTATGTTCATGCATGGTTCCTAGCCAAGGATCAGTTTAAAGTGTTGCGCAAATGATTTCCCAATACTGTTATCAATAGGTTAACTACTTTTGATATATGGAATGAGTGTAAAATGTACATTTATGTCAAGCAGGTATTTTCTGACCTCGATCTAATGTTCATGCATTGTTCTTTGGCCATGGTCAAGTTTGAATGGTTGGGCCAGTGATTTCCCAATACTATTATCAATAGGTCAACTACTTTTGATATATGGAATATCTACAAGATGTACATTTATATCTAGCATATATTTTCTGACCTCAATTTAATTTTCATGCATGGTTCTTTGGCCAAAGTGAAGATAAATGGTTGGGCTAGAGGTTTCCCAATTTAATTATCAATAGGTCAACTCCTTTTGATATATAGAACGACTGTAAGATCTTCATTTATGTCCAGCAGGTATTTTCTGACCTCGATCTAATGTTTATGTATGATTCTTTGGTCAAAGATTAGTTTAAATGGTTCGGATAGTGGTTTCCAAATTTAATTATCAATAAGTCAAGTACTTTTGATATATGGAAAGACAGTAAGATCTACATGTATGTCTAGCAGGTATTTTCTAACCTAGATCTGATGTTCATGCATGGTTCTTTGGTCAAAGTTAAGTTTAAATGGTTGCGCTAGTGATTTCCCAATACTATTATGTATAGGTCAACTACTTTTGAGATTTCCAAATACTATTTTTTATAGGTCAACTACTTTTAATATATGGAACGACTGTAAGATATACATTTATGTAAATCAGACCTTTTTTACCTCGATCTCAGATTTATGCATGGTTCTTAGCCAAAGTTCATTTTGAATGATTGGGCTAGTGATTTCCCAATACTGTTATCAATAGGTCAACTACTTTTGATATACAGAATCACTGTAAAATGTACATTTATGTCAAGCAGGTATTTTCTGACCTCGATCTAATGTTCATGCATTGTTCTTTGGCCATGGTCAAGTTTGAATGGTTGGGCCAGTGATTTCCCAATACTATTATCAATAGGTCAACTACTTTTGATATATGGAATATCTACAAGATGTACATTTATATCTAGCATATATTTTCTGACCTCAATTTAATTTTCATGCATGGTTCTTTGGCCAAAGTGAAGATAAATGGTTGGGCTAGAGGTTTCCCAATTTAATTATCAATAGGTCAACTCCTTTTGATATATAGAACGACTGTAAGATCTTCATTTATGTCCAGCAGGTATTTTCTGACCTCGATCTAATGTTTATGTATGATTCTTTGGTCAAAGATTAGTTTAAATGGTTCGGATAGTGGTTTCCAAATTTAATTATCAATAAGTCAAGTACTTTTGATATATGGAAAGACAGTAAGGTCTACATGTATGTCTAGCAGGTATTTTCTAACCTAGATCTGATGTTCATGCATGGTTCTTTGGTCAAAGTTAAGTTTAAATGGTTGCGCTAGTGATTTCCCAATACTATTATGTATAGGTCAACTACTTTTGAGATTTCCAAATACTATTTTTTATAGGTCAACTACTTTTAATATATGGAACGACTGTAAGATATACATTTATGTAAATCAGACCTTTTTTACCTCGATCTCAGATTTATGCATGGTTCTTAGCCAAAGTTCATTTTGAATGATTGGGCTAGTGATTTCCCAATACTGTTATCAATAGGTCAACTACTTTTGATATACAGAATCACTGTAAAATGTACATTTATGTCAAGCAGGTATTTTCTGACCTCGATCTTATGTTTATGCATTATTCTTTGACCATGGTCAAGTTTGAATGGTTGGGCTAGTGATTTCCCAATATTATTATCAATATGCCATCTTCTTTTTATATATGGAACAACAGAAAGATCCACATTTATGTCTAGCAGGTATTTTCTGACCTAGATCTTATGTTCATGCATGGTTGTTTGGCCAAAAAAAGTTTGAATGGTTTGGCTAGTGATCTCCCAATACCAGTATTATTGTCAATAGGCAAACTGCTTTAGATATATGGAATGACTGTAAAATGTACATTTATGTCAAGCAGGTATTTTCTGACCTCGATCTAATGTTCATGCATTGTTCTTTGGCCAAAGGTAAGTTGAAATGGTTTGGCTAGTGATTTCCAAATACTATTATAAATAGGTCAACTACTTTTGATATACTAGTATGGAACGACTGTAAGATGTACATTTATGTCTACCATTTTATTTTTGACCTCGATCTAATGTTCATGCATGGTTCTTTGGCTAAAATTAAGTGTAAATGGTTGTGCTAGTGGTTTCTTAATTAAATAACCAACACGTCAACTACTTTTGATAAATGGAACGGCTGTAAGATGTACTTTTATGTCTAGCAGGTATTTTCTGACCTAGATCTAATGTTCATGCATGGTTCTTTGGCCACAGTTAAGTTTGAATGGTTGGGCTATTGATTTCCATATACTGTTTCGAATAGGTCAACTACTTCTTTGATATATGTAATGACTGTAAGGTGTTAATTAATGCCACGCAGGTATTTTCTTACCTCGATCTGGGATCATCTTATGTTCATGCATGATTATTTGGCCAAATATAAGTTTAAATGGTTGGGATAGTGATTTCTTAATCCTATTTTCAATAGGTCAACGACTTTTGATATATAGAATGACTGTAAGATGTACATTTATGTCAAGCAGGTATTTTTTAACCTCGATCTAATAGTCATGCATTGTCATTTTGCCAAAGTTAAGTGTGAATGGTTTGGCTAGTGACTTCCCAATACTAGTACTATTATCAATAGGTCAACGACTTTTGATATATAGAATGACTGTAAGATGTACATTTATGTCAAGCAGGTATTTTTTAACCTCGATCTAATAGTCATGCATTGTCATTTTGCCAAAGTTAAGTTTGAATGGTTGGGCTAGTGATTTCCCAATAATAGTACTATTAACAATAGGTCAACTTCTTTTGATATATGGAACGACTGTAAGATGTACATTTATTTATATCAAGGAGGTATTTTCTGACCTCATCTAATGTTCATGTATGGTTCTTTGGTCAAAGATAAGTTTAAATGGTTCGGCTAGTGGTTTCCCAATTAAATTTTCAATAGGTCAACTTTGGATATAAGGAACGACTGTAAGATGTACATTTATGTCAAGCGGGTATTTTCTGACGTATATTTAATGTTCATGCATGGTTCTTTGACCAAATTTAGTGTGAATGGTTGAGCTAGTTATCTCCCAATACTATTACTATTATCAATACGTCAACTACTTTTGATATATGGAATGACTGTAAGGTGTACATTTATGTCAAGCAGGTATTTTCTTACCTCGATTTAATGTTCATGCACTGTTCTTTAGCTAAAGTTAAGTTTGAATGGTTGGGCTAGTGATTTCCCAAAAATAGTACTATTATAAATAGGTCAATCTCTTTTGATATTTAGAACGACCGTAACATATACATTTATGTCTAGCAGGTATTTTTTTTACCTCGATCGAATGTTCATGCATGGTTCTTTGGCCAAAGTTAAGTTTGAATGGTTGGGCTAGTGATTTCCCAATACTATTTTCAATAGGTCAACTACTTTTGATATATATAATGACTGTAAGATGTACATTTATGTCAAGCAGATATTTTCTGACATCGATCTAATTTTCATGCATGGTTCTTTGGCCAAAGTTAAGTTTGAATGGTTGGGCTAGTGATTTCCCAATACTATTTTCAATAGGTCAACTACATTTGATATATGGGATGATTGTAACATGTACATTTATGTCAAGCAGGTATTTTCTTACCTCGGTCAAAGGTTCATGCATTATTCTTTTGCTTAAGTTAAGTTTAAATGGTTGAACTTGTGATTTCTCCCATTAAATCATCAATAGCTCAACTACTTTTGATATATGGGATGACTGTCACATGTACATTTATGTCAAACAGGTATTTTCTGACATCCATCTTATGCAATGTTCATGCATGGTTATTTGGCCAAAGTTCAGTTTAAATGGTTGGGCTATTGCTTTACCAATTAAATTATCTATAGGGCAAATGTTTTATATATATATATATATGGAACGACTGTAACATGTACATTTATGTCAAGCAGATATTTTCTGACATCGATCTAATGTTCACGCATGGTTCTTTGACCAAATTTAGATTTAAATGGTTGGGCTATTACTTCCCCAACTAAATTATCTATAGGGCAAATGTTTTTGATATGTAGAATACTAACTGTAAGATGTACATTTATGTCAAGCAGGTATTGTCTGACCTCGATCCAGTGTTCATGCTTGGTTCTTTGGCCAAAGTTAAGTTTATATTGTTGGGCTTGTGATTTCACAATACTTCTAAGCAAGAAGACAACTGGCGTTAGTCTATATAATGATTGTTCTAAAGCGAGATGTCTGTCCTGAAGGTATCAATTTCGTGGTTCATTGCCCATGGGTTTAATGTTAAGTTTTCGTTGATCGGTCTTCACTGTCTTAAAAGTGAGAGGTATAGCGCTATAAAATCAGGTTCAATCCACCATTTTCTACATTTAAAAATGCCTGTACCAAGCCAGGAATATGACAGTTGTCCATTCGTTTGATGTGTTTTGTCATTTGATTTTGCCATGTGATTAGAGACTTTCCGATGGAATTTTCTTCGGAGTTCAGTATTTTTGTGATTTTACTTAATTCAACTATATTTATTGTATGGAATGATTGTAACCTATATAATCAATGACCGACTAATTTGTTGGTTGTACATAAACTTATCATAGACGTGCCCGTTGATATATTATTTGACCTTGACCTACATTACATGGGTCATTGCTAATGTTGCGTATACATGTGATAATTGTAGTAAAACCTTTATCTTTCATCTTGTAGCATAAAACAGCCATAGTCATTTTAGTAGGTAAAAGTTATCAGCCTGTGCGCTCTTGTTTTACACTTCATACATGTAGATTTAAAATTTCCCTTCATATTGTTTACATTAAATCTTTCCATACAGCTTTATTTACAATTCATTTGTTAACAATAAATATTCAAGTATGTGAAAAGTTTTTTTACTGTCCCGTTTCTTGGTCTGGCAACCTTGATGAAGCATTTAAATAAAATTAGAACTCGTATTTAAATGGAATAATTAAAATTGTCAACAATACCTATTGATTAGAGGTTATAGTAAAGAAAGGAATTTTGTTAACAATAAACTTCTAGATTGTGTGACCCCTGGTCAACCAGATCGGCTTTAATGTTTGAATATTGTCTACTTTATTTACAAATCAAGATGTTAATACCTCTGTAATGGCCATTTTATACCACGCACCGGTCATTTGGAAAAGAAATTGCTTTGAATAAATATGTTAATTCAACAAAAAGAAGCAAAACCAGTTTCTTAACCCTTATATAGTCCCCGAGGTGTGTTTTACATTATAATTGCGTTAGTTTTGTGTACATGTATTCTGAATGCGTGGATTCTATTAAATTTCAGTATAGTCCTAAATGACACCTATATAAGTAGTTAAACAAATTTTAATTACAGGAAAGCTTTATTAAAGAAAATATTTACCAGTAGTAAACAAACATTTACATTAGGGAGCTACCAATTTATTTTTAGGGGGGGAGGAATTTGAAAAATAGGCAAGTCAGGAGTTTTGAGTTAAAAAATAAAAAGAAGCAGAATGAACAACTTTGGAAAAACAAAAAGGTCAGGATGACAACTTATCATTATCACTGAACTAGTATTCTTAACATTATCACTGAACTAGTTGTTTAGGGGCCAGCTGAAGGACGCCACCGGGTGCGGGGGTTTCTCGCTGCATTATTAATATGTAAAAACTAAATCCATATCAATATCTGGAAGGGAACATGGGCCAGTTACTAGCATACTAGATCATACTAAATCAGTTTAAAATGATTACCATCATTAAAGAGCAGATGGAAAATAAAAAGTCTTTTTTGTTGTTACTAATTGATATTCGCAGGATCTTATCTGTCTGAAGCCATGGTATTCGACATGTACATGTACCTAATGTACATGCTTAGCCTTCAAACTTCAACCAACACCTAAAAATACAGGTTCTTTCCATGAACCATTTGAGACTGGAATACTTTACCAATACAATGAGACTGTTAAATATAGAAGATGCAGAGGCATTCAGGAACAGCCTCACATCTTATTTAACAGAGTTGTCACACACCAATCTTTGGTGGCCTTCTGCTGTTTTCTGCTCTTTGGTCGCGTTGTTTTCGCTATGACACATTCCTCATTTCCATTCTCAATTGTATTTCCTTGTTCCACAAAGCTTTACATCATAAAATAGCCATACATATTCCAGATTATGTAGAACAACAAAGCAGTGAACACGGCAATATCACCAAAGTAAATTTAGAAGCCTTTAATCTTCAACTAACACCTACAAATACAGGTTTTTTTCGACGAACCATCAAAGACTGGAATACCTTACCAATAAGACTGTTAATATAGAAGTAATGAGCTAATTTTAATTGAATGATTTATATAGTACATGCGTGATGGGTCTTGGACCCTAAAAAATGCATTTCAACAATGTAGATGCAGATGTAGACGTAAAAACAAACAAGGCCAGAATTCTTAAAGTTGTTTTACTATTATAATAAGAATAGGGAGTATGTGGATGGGGTTTCCAAAATAGAGAAAAATAAGTCGAAATTAAATGTACAGAAAATGAAAGAAATAAAGAAGAGCGAAAAATAGGGCAAAACAAATTTAGAATGAAGAAGTGCTGAAGTACTATATAAGGAATAGAAAATAATTGACAAAAATAAAAAAAATAAAAAAAATGAAATAATACGTAAATGGGCATTTACTTATTTTATTGATTTTATATTTACATTATGTCATAGATCAAATTTATTGGTTCAGTCAGTGTTAAGTTTAAACTAATTGTTTCAGTTGAAGGCGATGGTTGGTACATATGTTTGCACCTGTCATAAGCCAGGAACTTGAAGTTCAGTGGTTGGTACATATGTTTGCACCTGTCATAAGCCAGGAACTTGAAGTTCAGTGGTTGGTACATATGTTTGCACCTGTCATAAGCCAGGAACTTGAAGTTCAGTGGTTGGTACATATGTTTGCACCTGTCATAAGCCAGGAACTTGAAGTTCAGTGGTTGGTACATATGTTTGCACCTGTCATAAGCCAGGAACTTGAAGTTCAGTGGTTGGTACATATGTTTGCACCTGTCATAAGCCAGGAACTTGAAGTTCAGTGGTTGGTACATATGTTTGCACCTGTCATAAGCCAGGAACTTGAAGTTCAGTGGTTGGTACATATGTTTGCACCTGTCATAAGCCAGGAACTTGAAGTTCAGTGGTTGGTACATATGTTTGCACCTGTCATAAGCCAGGAACTTGAAGTTCAGTGGTTGGTACATATGTTTGCACCTGTCATAAGCCAGGAACTTGAAGTTCAGTGGTTGGTACATATGTTTGCACCTGTCATAAGCCAGGAACTTGAAGTTCAGTGGTTGGTACATATGTTTGCACCTGTCATAAGCCAGGAACTTGAAGTTCAGTGGTTGGTACATATGTTTGCACCTGTCATAAGCCAGGAACTTGAAGTTCAGTGGTTGGTACATATGTTTGCACCTGTCATAAGCCAGGAACTTGAAGTTCAGTGGTTGGTACATATGTTTGCACCTGTCATAAGCCAGGAACTTGAAGTTCAGTGGTTGGTACATATGTTTGCACCTGTCATAAGCCAGGAACTTGAAGTTCAGTGGTTGGTACATATGTTTGCACCTGTCCTAAGCCAGGAACTTGAAGTTCAGTGGTTGTCGTTTGTTAATGTGGTTCATAAGTGATTCTCGTTTCTTGTTTTTTTATATAGAGTTAGAACGTTGGTTTTCCCGTTTGAATGATTTTACATTAGTCATTGTGGGGGCCCTTTATACCTTGTTGTCTAAGGCTCCGTGTTGAAAACCGTCCTTTGACATATAATGGTTTACTTTTACAAATTATAACTTGGATGGAGAGTTGTCTTAGTGTCATGTATACCACACATTTCTTCATATATCTATTCCACCCAGACCCTCATAAGTAAGTAAGTAAGTAAGTAAGTAAAACTTTATTTGGATTCGGCATATTGACAAACAATACAAACATAAGCTCTAATGAGCTTTTCACCGAACATACAACTATATATATATAGATTATATGTATGTCTCTGGAATAGACACTGTTGCATGCAGAGAAAGTTGTAGTGATTGGAAGTTGCTTATGTGATGAAGGCAACAGCTGGCGAAAATTGAAAGCCAACCAACCGAGACGATATTATATACATTACTTACTTATTTGAAGTTAAATAGAATGAAGATGTCAATTGTTGCTTCAGAGAATCTCTCATTAAAATAACTTACTTTGATGTTAATAAGGTTATATGATCATGTTCAATCAGAGCTCTAATGTTCAATAACCTTATTCAATTCAGTTTAAATTTCAGATTTTACAACCAAATAAAATAAAATTTATTGAGTTGGTTTTCTCATTTGTATGCATTTACGTTTTCCCATCGACGTAAAATAGAAATAAAAATGACTCTTTAAATTTAAGAAAAATGTGTCACAATGTTTGAATTGTAACCTTTTTCTGTATTGTGTCATTACAGAATGTCTTTGTTATTGCTTAACATGCATTTCTGTGTGTATACATGTCATGCTGGCAAATAATGTTCATCAGTACAATGACATGCAATATATATATAATATATATGTAAATACAATATATGATAAATAAATACATAATGTAAACATAACTGATAAATGAATACATCCTAGAAGAATAATGGTTACTTATAACATGCCTGTTCTACGTTTAAATGCATAGTAACAATCATGGGTCCTTGATTTGAATAATACTATTCTTATGAAAAAGAAGATGTGGTATGGTTGCTACAAAAGAGACATAACAGATATAAAACAATTCAAACGAGAAAACTAACGGTTTAGAGTATGTACAAAAGGATGAACGAAAAATAAATATGTAACACAACAACAAACGACAACTACTGAATTACAGGCTAGATTTGGGTTAGGGACTTACATACAGAATGTGGCGGGATTAAACATGTTAGGCTAGCGGACGACCAACCCCCCTAACCTTGGGCAGCACGAGCGATGTAACAGTTAAACAAAAGAAGTAACTATAAATATAGGTTGAAAAAGGCTTAACTCATCAGATGGATACAAATAGAAATACATCTAACAGAAACACAGAGTGGACGTGATCGGGTACTTGTACATCCCAACAACAAAATGACTATCAGCACTTACCGAGAGTACTCGCAGTCAGGCATCTTAAGAATAAACCTTGAATATATAAGCAGCATTTCTTTTTAAACCTCTGCTATAAAAAAAAAAAACCCAAATTAAACCCGTCTGCTTTTCACCAGAACAATTGAACCAGGAAAATAGGTATTTTGTCTTTATTTATATCTTGTCTTGTTTCAGTATGATCTATTGGTTTCATATAACACTACAATATTGTTATCGCCACCATCGTGTATAGTCAGTACATGGAGGGCATGAAGGTATATCAGTTTCACTAAAGCGTGTTGGCTTAGATCACCATAATAGTTTTATAATATCTTAACGGAAGGATTAACATTTTAATCAATTTTAAATAGATAATTGAAGTTTCAATAACACACGATAGAAATATAATTAGTTTTTCTTGAGTGTTTACCAAAAATATAATAACAACAATAATTTATCGGAAATCATTTGTCATATCTGTTTGCCGTGAAATATGCATTGAAATTTAACCAATTTATTAAATTACTGTTGTTTAGTGGGACGGGTTTTGAGCAATTTTAAATATGAAAATTTGTGTACGGTAACGCTGTGTGATGAGCATAAATATGGCGGAAAATTAAACTATAAAAAAAAAAAAAAAAGTGAGTGTAGGTGCTAAAATCAAATACCCACGCATTCAATATCTTTGAAATATTTAAATGTATTAACTCAGGATGCATGAAATTTGAAGTTTAAGTACTTAGTTTAATATATATGTCATTTAAATTGAGTGCATAAATGTGTTCAACAGACTGTTTACTTTTGAAGTATCAGTAACAAAAAGTGTACTCAAATCAGGATAAGGTAAATTGAACTCTGTAACAAAGACAGTCGTTGATATACGCTATATTAATATCCACAAGACAGATATGAGCAACAATAATGGATGGGATGCGAGACTGGTGTGTCATTGAGTATTTACTCTTCTAACGTTACATGCGTGGATGGCACGTCAGTTTAATACTGCAGTAGTTCGAATATCATATATATATAGTTTAAGTCTAAAGTGTGTAACTGCATGAATAAATGTACTATAAAAGAGGGACGAAAGATACCAAAGGGACAGTCAAACTCATAAATCTAAAACAAACTGACAAGGCCATGGCTAAAGATGAAAAAGACAAACAGAAAAACAATAGAAAACACGACACAACATGGAAAACTAAAGAATAAACAACACGAACCCCACCAAAAACTAGGGGTGATCTCAGGTGCTCCGGAAGGGTAAGCAGATCCTGCTCCACATGTGGCACCCGTCGTGTTGCTTATGTGATTACAAATCCGGTAAATAGTCTAATTCGGTAGGTCATATTCATGAAAGGGAAGGGGATTGTAGTTACGACGTAAGGAACATATCCGATATCATTTGTGAAACGGTTATTCCATAACGGTCAACCAACTCGTGATGGCGTCCGTAAAATTTACGAAGGGATGATTTCAACTTTACCATTTGGAACTCTTATTTTAATAGCTTCCTTGTGAGCAGCAAACCTCTATCAAGAAAATCATGATAGGAAATGCAAGCACGGGAATATCGTATCAATTGGGAGATATATACCCCGTATGCAGGTGCTGCTGGAATATTGCTACTTAGAAATGGAAAGTTCACAATTGGAAAGCTGAAATCATCTCTTTTGTCGTAAAGTTTTATTTTCAACCGACCCTCATTGTCAATTTCTAGATGTAAGTCAAGATATGAAGCCGACTTAACTGTATCTGTAGTATCCTTTATCTCTAGTTCGATTGGATATATGCGTTCCACATAGTCACCAAATTTTGAATTGTTTAGTGAAAGAACATGATCTATATAGCGGAAAGTAGAGTTAAAGGATATGGCTAACTTCTTATCTTTCTTCCTAAGAAGTTCCTGCATGAAGTCAGCCTCATAATAATAAAGAAACAAGTCGGCGAGTAGAGGGGCACAGTTTGTTCCCATTGGAATGCCGACAGTCTGTTGAAAAACACGTCCTCCGAACGTAACAAATATGTTTTCAATCAAGAAATCAAGCATCTTGATAATATCAGTTTCAGAGAATTTTTTGTTTGAATCAGAGTGATTTTTTACAAAGTAGGATTTATCCCTCCCTAAGACAAGATACTTGTATCTACGTTGGCCATTCTTTTTTATGAAGCAAAGTAATACCAACTCTTTCAATTTGTCTTTTAGTTTGGAATGTGGAATACTTGTGTACAGAGTAGAAAAGTCAAATGTTTTAATACTGTTACAAGATGAAAGAGAGTTAGATTGTATGTACTCTAAAAGATCTTTTGAATTTTTAAGTATCCACATCTGATTCACGCCACCTCTAGAATAAAGATATACGGAAACCCTGTCTTGAATAAAATTAGCTCTTCGTTCCTTTTCGTCTTCGTCATGGTATTTTAATAACGCTCGTGAGCTCCAACGCGCAACATATAAGTCTTACATACAACCGAACGCATATGAGGACTCGGAAAATGCAGAGCATTTATCTAAATTAAAATCCTAAGACACAGCCTTGTCTTAATATTCGCTACAAAAACTATATTAGCATGAATTATATGAAGAGGTATAACGGAATTCTGGCACATTTTATATTGCCTTTACCACAACTTCACACTAGCTCCTGTAATTATAAATCATGCATTGGTATGTTTCGCATTTCAACAATATTTGGTATGTGAATTCGTGATAAGGAGCTCATGTTCATTAGCAAGGTGATTGAACATTCATCATCATGTTACCAACGTTTGAGGTGTTTTGTTTTTATTGGTTGAAAAAGAGGTGACACCCGTCCATTGAATCTTTTCAATGCTGCACATGTCTTGCTATAAGTAAGAGTCCCATGTTTTTCTGACTGCATGTTTATGACGCTTTAACACTAAATCCATTAGATGTTGGATGTGTATACTGATTAATGATCAAGTCCTAGATGCACGATGTTTTTTTATTATTTGTTATTGGCTTTGAACTAGCTGTCAGTAACTGCGAATAACTCTCAAATCTGTACAAGTTTAGTGTCGTTTGTTTTTGTTTTTGGGATGTACAAGAACCCGGCCACGTCCACTCTGTGTCCATCTAACTGAGTTGAGCCCTTTTCAACTATTTTTTAATGGTTCGTTCTTATGTTGTACCATTATACCACTGTCCCAGGTTATGGTGCATGGGGAGGGGGGTGATGCTTACATGTTTAAACCCGCCACATTATGTGTGTATGTGCCTATCCCAAGTCACAAGCCTGTAATTCGGTGGTTGTCGTTTGTTTACTTTATTAATAATATTGTTGAATGCCGTACGGTTCCTGTAGTTGTTTATTTCTGAGTCTTTAGGTCTCTTGTGAAGATTTGTCTCAATTGCAATCCCACTTTTTATATATATATATTTACAGGTTGGCGTACAAATTTCCACGTAGTTTTCTATGATCCAAATTTCTCAAGATTTTGTGTAATGACAAGAAGATACAAAAACATCATAGAAATACAAGCATATATGGGATAATATACGTATACATGTACTGCTCATGCAGTTGTATACTCTAGAACCCCGGTTGTGCGTGTGCACTCGACTCCATGATCTTAGTTGACTAGGATTGTCAATTTACTATCCTACCCACAGGCACTTGTCTCTGTCAATATAGGGTTTTCTATCCATACTCGTGCGAAAAATGTACGGGTATGGATAGAAAACCCCACATTGACAGAAACAATTGTCTGTGATCCTACCCAATAAAAACTGGCCGCCACGAAATATCCTAAATGCGGTGCTTAAAAGTGGCGTTAAAACACACAAAAAAATCAAAAATCAAATGTATACTCTAGCTGCTCTCCTCAGTCCTCAGAAACCTAGATTTTTTTATGAATAACTAACAAAGATGATTATCCGCATCATCTAGTACTTATAGTGCTTGTAGCAGGATGTGCACAATTCGTCTGAAATATGCTTGTAGCCGCCGGACTATTAAAAACTACACGTGTAGATGTGTACACAAAAGTCCCTTTGACAGAAACCCAGCGATCGACCTAAAATGATCCAACGAAAACAATGATGAACAAAGCGAGTAAAATTTCTTCATTTAAAAAAAATATTATTGCTGCACGTTTAAAGTCATATCAAACTTCAAACTGAAATAAAAAAATGAAACGAAAAAAAAGGCATATACACGTGCAAGTAAGAAAGTGTTCAATTGAATCTGGAAAAAAAATACATCAAATTATTTGGCAACTTTTATCAGACAATGTTTATTTTATTTTATCAAATAGAAACGTATGGAAAATAATTAAATAAGTTTTAAAAAATCTCTATCATATGTATATGATCTCACTTAATTTTCACGTGCTCTATAGCAATGTTTTCAGTGAATGAAAATAATTGTTTTTCGATGATATGTTATTGAATCATAAATTTCATAATTAATGCTTTAAAAAATCGTGCATATGTGCAGGAACATATATGTTGACATACTGGTTCCTAGATATATGACTTAGTTTAGTATATGTAAATGTGTTGTTTCTTTGGTGTCATTAACATTATGATTTAAAGAAACTTGTTTTTATGTCGATTTTAAGTTATTTCAATTGGGAAATTTTTAGATAACGTAATCGGTGTGCCGATTGTAAACAGTGGCTAACCAACCCGTTCATGCATGATCCGCCTACACTGTAGCTTAACGTATTGCTACAGTGCATTTTTATTAATTATTAAAAATAAAAATAAAAACATGAATATTTCAGGTAAACTGTGCATGACGTAGACGTGTTATGACATATACACATAATAACCAATGAATAAAAGTTTATTCTTAGGAAAAGTTGAGGCGAAAAGACAATCGATGGGTGACAGAGGGCATAAAAGTTAAATTTAAATTTGAAAAAACAAAGATTTCTTAGTGTTTTCTTAATCAATATTTTTTAATCAATATTTTTAATCAATATTGTTCAAAAACCTTTGATTTAAATTAAAACAAGTATTAAGCACAACGTTGTTTAATCCCTTTGTTCCGTTGCACTATGAAAAGAAACCCATCGTAATTCCCCCCATACAAATTACCTGTTATTTTCCATGCTTCAGTGATTCACGGACTGAATCACTATTATTTACACATGCTGGTCATGATTTAAGGAATACCTGTATTTCATTTATTTCATTCTGTACCTGAAACTTGCTGAAAGCAGTCACACTTATAATTGATTTTGGAGATACAATTCTATAGAAAAACTTCGTAACACTGTCTTTACCATGTCGGTGAGTCACATTTTAAAAGATTATTACAAATAAAATAAAAGAAAAATAAGTAATTAGAAATAATTTTATATATCTTTTTAATTTGCAATACTTTATTTAGAAGTCGGGGTGAAATTTTAAACATATCAAACTATTAGTTTTAAATTAGTCCAAGCGAAGCGGTGGAGGCCTAAGCAAACCATTTTAATATACATCAATATAGGCTAGCTTTATATAGGAAATTTCTTTTTTAACGGTCCATGTGTTGAAGAATTTGATTTTGACATCTACGGAGGCTGAAAATCTGTCATGGTTGACCTGAGGTTTGACCGTAATCCTATATATCGTAATTGTTAGAATAAAACTCGTATAATACAATGTTAAATATATTTCCGGTAGTCGTGTAACGAGATTGTACATAGTTAGTAGATCAATCCTTTCGCTAAAAAAAGGAGTTTGTTTTATGAATGTGTACTTAGAATCTCGATGCCAAGTGTATGTTATGCTAATTGTTACAACAAAAACTTTTGTTATTGACAAATATATACACCGTTTTTCTGATTTACATGTACGCCCGAGGACTGGACAAGACAATTCATTCTATTTTTATATTGACTTGTCGTATCTCTGAGAGCAGTATATGCTTTAGAATGTATTTCAAAGTTATTTCGTACATTATATAAGTAACTTGTTTTGATACTGGTGCATATGGCCAAGTGCTGTGTGCTAAGACACAATGGAAATAAAAACAATAACAACATTTATTTTAAGTACCAGAATGTCCTCGGTTCATATTCTTTTAAATGGCACAAATCCATTGTGTGTAGGACGCTATTATGTCTAATGAAACGTATTAAAATAGGAATTTAATGTTCCATGACAATAAACTTCTAGTCTGTCCTGTTTATGGCATTATGACGAGCATTACTGACGGGCAGGATATTGTAATACTGTTTTATATTTAGAACTTTTGTTGTATGTGGCTATTTCTATTGTAAATACCTACTTGGATAACTCGATGGCTATTGAATAGTAATTTGCTCGATGACTTGGATTTCTAAAGGTATTCTCAGTATGCAGTTAGCATACGTTTTCTAAGGCTAAACAATAGGTCTATAGTTTAAAGTATTTACTCCAGCCGTCTGACCGAACTTATTTAAATCGACTTTGTTTGTTACCAGTCAGTGTTAATTGTATCTTTGTCATTATAACAATGTAATGTGATAGTTAAGTCGGCTCGCTCCGCCACAATCGCCCCGAGAATGCTGTTATTTCATCTTACATAACTCTATGTAATATACCTCTTTTTCTACTAAAATCTAAAATCACAGATCGATCTAATCTAACAGATAAAGGATATGCAACTTATTTTTTCGATTTCATTGTCCTGAAAAGTTTACATTAACCTGTAAATTGATGTTTTGGGGCATTTCTCTGTTTATTAATTTTTTGTCAATATAAAAAATGAGATGTCTCCAACAAAGATAAAATGACGTAGGAGACCAAACTTCTCCTAGGATTACGAATATACATTGATAAAAGATATGACATTGAAGATGAACGATTCTAGCTATATAGGATGCTTAGATATATATATATATATAATGCGTTTTGTTTAAATATACTTTTTCACTTTTTTGGTCTTTTGTAAAATGTTGTTTAAAACGCAATCATAGGTTTGAACGTAGTTTTCAATTTAGACTCGTGTGTATATATATATATATATATATATATATATATATATATATATATATATATATATATATATAATATACAAAAGATATGGTATGATTGCCAATGAGACAACTCTCCACAAAAGACCAAAACGACACTAATGTCACCGTACGGCCTTCAACAATGAGCAAATCCCGTACCACATAGTCAGTGTTAGAGGTAAGTTTAATACTAGTATTGTATTAGCTCCAGTTATGGCTATAACAGATTGTTGTGATCCTAATAAGTCGGTTGCATCTCTTTTTATACGAAAAACACCCAAGTCAGACAATACTGAATAGTGGTAAAAATGCCTAAATTATATTTCATTATAATGGCTGTAATTAAAGATATATGTTCAGAACTATTAAGCTATATACCGTTCGGGTAAATTGGTGCATCTTGCTTAAAGAATTTGTCTCTCTGATACTTTAAAATGCCAAGGCTCCGTGTGGAAGACCGTACTTGGACATAATGGTTAACTTTTACAAATTGTGACTTGGATGGAGAGTTGTCTCATCGTCACTCGTAACGCTACTTCTTGTATCTATATAAATGCATTAAACGTTTATATCGAGTCAAAACAAGACCTTAAACTTTTTCCAACTTTCCAGTCTGATCTGTTCTCATTTATTTTTGAAGTGTAAACCATAAAGTAAAACTTAAAATACTGTATATAATAATGTGTTTTTCATATGAATGGTCTCTTCTCATATCATATACAATATATTAAGAATGCACAGTTAGTGCCCATTAGCATGTCTACACCTAGCATCTAGATATCGAACCAAAAAGAATATAAAAATTGTAACGAAATCGTGTAGTTAAATAATTCTGATTTTTTGACAGACAAGATACGGATCTATAACATCTGTTAATATATAGATGACATACTGTATTTGTCATAAAAACATGAATAAATGTGTTACAAACCGGAAATATGTATCATTGTGAAATATCCTTTAAAAAAACTGATGGTTTTATTCTATGTTTACGTTAAGTGAGTTGCAGAGTGCACGTCAATGAGACATCCTCCCCCTAAAAACGACGAAAAAGGATCTGTAATGTGGTGTTTCAAATGAAATAGAGACAAGAGTACGATTAAACAGTCAATTTTGGACAGGGATGAAAAAAATACATATTTTAGGCAAAATAAGATATTAACTGAATAAGACTATTAATTGCTGTCTAGGTCCTGCTACGTAGGATTTATGGTAACAAAATATTTACAAATATAAAAAAGATGTATGATTGCCAATGAGACAACTGTTCACTAAGTTGAAATAGGTTATTTGGTTATGAGAAGGAAATATTCTTAAACGTATAATTAAGATTCACATTTAGATTTGGGGTTGCTTATGGTTATAGAGCTATTATTAAAAATACGAATTGCTTTATGTGATATTTTCTAGTATCATGAAAGGTGTTGAATAAGGTTATTTACTCCAAGTTAATATTTACATTTAAACAGTAGGAACTTTAAACCCTGGTCACAGTAAATCACAACTGACCGTCATCGTCAGTAAACTCCATCAACTCAACTGTTTCTATTTATTTTGTAAAGAGGTTTAAGATCATTCACCCATTTTAGAACCAAATTTATTACCATACAGACTTCAGCTTGTACAGTCTAAGTACTAAGTAGAACATCTACTGTATAGTCTGTCAACACTGATGTTGTGAGTTCGAACCCCGCAAGTGACAAGTGCGGTAAACACACATCTGAACTACGATTGCCAATTTTCCTGCCGAAGGTCAGTGGTTCTTCTCCAACCACTAATAAATGACCGCCAAGATATAGCATGTAGTGCTAAAGAAAGTGACGTTAAACACCAATTATTAATCAATATATACAAGCCCTGAAGTAACAAGATGAAAATCAAGACATTATTACAAGTAACACAAGTATAGTTGTCCTGGGAAATACTATAGGTTGGGTTAATTTTATAGGTTCGTAAGTACGTGACCTAAAGAATAAGTTGAGGTAATAAGTACCTAAGAATCTAAAAGTACACTTTTATGAGGGACCGTATTGCTACAATGACTTCCTTAACCTTTCATTCCCGGATGTTCACTTAGGTTAATTAAATAGATAAATATTTTAACACACCTATTTAGGAGTAAAATAAAATAGATGGACGATGACGTGTTTTGTTGTTGTGTTTACCTGTTTAAGATGATAGTGTTGGTACATTTAGATGAAATTGATTTCAAATCGTATATATCAGAGACATATAATACAATTATGTCAATGTATATATGTAGGTTTTACTGAATCTAATGATTTTATCAAATTAAAGTTCACCCAAGAAGATATTTGTTAAGAATGCGTGAAAAGTGGGTGGATTGTAAAAGAATAACATATAATTTTGATCTTTGATTGAAATATCTGATAAATGATTAAAAATAATGCCTTAAAGAGGACGTAAAGGTTTGACATAACTTCAATTTTAGATGGGGGAAAACTAGAAAAATGCACAACATGATTGTACTCCACTTTATCAGTATTTCTAAGTTTTACCCCTCCTCGTCGAATAGTAAGGTTAACTGGGATATAGGAATGCTGTCTTCTTGACTTCTCCGAACCGACAGTGAAACATTTGCTAGGGTGTCGTCCGTTTGACTAGCACATAATGTCTGATATATAAACACAGCTGCACTCGCACTGAATGTGGTCTTAAAATCGAATCCTCGTGTATGACTCCGCACATTAAAACTTTTGCAACTTCTATTTGGAAGGTTCGTTAAATTCGTTGGTGGCCTGTTGCGAGACAACATTTATGTCCCTATATCCGATATACCAGTACTTTAATTTGCCATTGACGGTCAACATTATCGCCGTTCATCTCGATATTTACAAAAACTTGGCTACCTATTAGATTTATTTATTTGATCTCTACTTTATAACGAACGATAGAAACATAGCCAAACAGTTCTCCATCTGAATTCATGAAATATTTGCCACTGGACGTAAAGCAAACTGGCAACAAACAATCCAAAATACCTTTTTGACAGAACGAAAGATTGATAAACGTTTAGGGACTGAAATGAATCCATTCAAATCGACGGTAAAATTACAGGCATTGAACAGTTTCAAGGGAAATATTTTGTTCATTATATTAATTCTGTTGAGTTAATTGACAAAACTGACTTGTTGGAGAACATTTAGGTACACACAACTCAAATGAAATGTACTATTGCATTATACAAACATTTGTTTTATTTGAATACAAAGTCAAATGCTAACATCATAAAGACATTTTATTGCCAGGTCTAAATGTGAAACTGCGTGTCAGGTTTCTATGTGGAACTGCGTGTCAGGTTTCTATGTGGAACTGCGTGTCAGGTTTCTATATGGAACTGCGTGTCAGGTTTCTATGTGGAACTGCGTGTCAGGTTTCTATGTGAATTTACACTTATGATACTATGTTGAATTTAACAGAGTAAATTAAATAACTTTATTCGGCCGTTTTAATTGACGAAATAGATAAGTAAATTATAACCCTTCAAATATTGACATATGTGTTCTTCGCATAGTTCATTGAACAGTGAATACACTTTTAGATATTGCATTTAAATTCTCATTTCTACAAATCTTAATAAAAGAGATGTCAGTTTAAATGCGCTAACGAAACAGCACAAAAAAAGTAAACATTCACCCATAGAGGTCAACGAGCTTTAGACCGTTGGTTTTCCCGTTTGAATGGTTTAACACTAGTAAATTTAGTGCCCTTTATAGCTTGCTGTTCGGGGTAAGACAATGCTCAATGTTGAAGGCCGTTCCTTGACCTATAATGGATTACTTTTATAAATTGTTACTTGGATGGAGAGTTGTCTTATTGTCACTCATAGCACATCTTCCTATATCTATATATTTAAACTGTCCCGGTGCTTGAGATCTCAACTCTTATATGATCTTATATAGATTAGAACACTAAAACTAAACTTAGAGCAAAATTTCGGAAAGTAATCACGTCAGTCTAAATTCCGGTATAATAAATAATAAAACCACAAATTATGTTCATCCCAGAAAATTACAGGTGTAATTATTCAACAATAACAGTATATAAGAATAAGAATAAGAATATATATATAACCATTATTAACAAATGTGTTAGGTCTACCTGAAATGTGTACTAACATATCTGTCAAACTACATGTAGATAAAGATACAATTTGGATATATTGTGCAACTCCCTTCCCCAACATTATTTAAGAACCCCAAACCCCCTATCCCCAAAAAAGATAACGGAATATACCGAAATAGAAAATAAAAACTTTGTGCACAACGTTGTTCTTTAGATGAATCTTTAAACCTTCATATACTACTAGACATATATGCCTCCCCCATATACTACATATATGCCTCCTCCATATATGATCAATATATGATTATGCCTATTGAAAGTGAAATGTTCTTGGTCAAGACCCAACTCAATTCAAACATGTTCTTATGTGTCAGTCCAAAAATTTTGTTGTCAATTAAAACTTTTTTAATGACTTCAAATTCCCTATACATGTATATATTTACCGAATGGATTTGAATTGTTCAACATTCAATGAAAAGTGGCCTTGTCTGAGAGAATTTTGAAGTATGTGTGCTTTCTATTCTTTAGTTTAAACAAGTAAAACAATTTTAATACTGTTTGTATGTATATACGTAAGTCCATTTATACACAGTCCTTGACTAGGTAGATTGTAGGCTTCCTTTTACCAAAGGGTTATAATGGTATTTGATGGCCGTTTTATGAAGTTCAAACACGTAGAATTAAAACCGGGGGCAGATTCAATTTATCTTTACAACTTTATCCGTACGGAGAGTTTAATGTTATAGAAATGCATTGTAGCACATCGCATTGAGTAAACTATGAATTTTTAAATTTTGACCTGATTTTCTGACTTGGTTTTCTGACCTATGACACTACAGGAATTGTACACTTATAAATGAGAAGTTTCAATCTTATGTAAAATGGTTTTTGGTTTCTAATTTGCCACATATTTATATTCCTAAAGATTGCTCCAATACTTTTCATGATGGCCAAAGTTCATCGACATCTGATCATGGCGTCTATTCGTGTATGCATACTCAATGTGAGCTCGTGTGCATCAAAAATGATTTATTATTCACATAAGTTTAAAAAACGAATTGTTATTTCAATAAGGCCAACAATAAATAAACTTGTTTCTTGTGAAAAAAATTGGGTTAAATGGTTTTTATTTTTTATATACTGTGTAGTGAAATATTATGAACTCTTAACAGTTTCAGCAAAAATGTCAGAACTCCTCACCAAAATTGTCTTGCCTTTCACCGGTGTTGCTTAATGATAAAAAGTGCATGAAAATTGCCAACGGTGTAGGTAGGGAGACAGGAAAACAATTACTATAATGTTTGTGCCTATAAACTCAAACGACACCATATAAATTCTCTCGGTTGTGAATACCCACCAGAAGTTGAGAACGTGTTTGCCATCGTACACTCAGATCATACAGCTTCAGTGAAGATCATTACTCTTCACGAAAAAAACTTCTTTCATATACAACAGTCGAATAAAGTAATGTATTCAATATAGACATTTATGACTTGTTTACTGGTCTTAAGAAACATGAAGATTTATCTACTCGTAATTCAAGTCGCGTTAAAAAGTTACGGTGTGTTATTTTTATGGGGATTACTAGTATACATGTACTAAATTTCGAATTTTTTGTTATTTGTACCTGTATTGGCTTTCTAATTTCTCCGACAGAAAGAGTAAAAAAAGAAAACCCAGTCCATGCAAAAAAAGTGATCGCTGCGGTTATGGATTAGAATCACGGCATAGTGCGTTCGACTCGAATCTCAGTTGACTATAATTGCCACTGAATTTTCCTGTCGAAGGTCGATGTTTCCTTCGTCACTCCTGTTTCCTCCGCTAATAAAAAAAACTTGTTTAAAAAATACTCAGTAACCTACTTATACTTCGACTACTTCTACCATCCTGGACAGTGGTAAAAATCGTCTAATGTAGGTGAGTCTTGAAACATTCAAGACTACCTGCACTGGTGAATCTGATGGTGATTGGTAGTGCGTCCCAGTCCCTTTATTGTTCTAGGATAGAACGATTATATAACTACTATAATAGGTTCGGGACGAATCGTAAGGGTTGAATGGGATAAATACATATGGTCACACCTTTGTTTTTCAACCGCCCGTAAACCCCCTGATGAAGCAGGCGTTCTTTTAGCTGTGTGGGATGTTTAAATTTCATGAGTACTCAGTTAAAATCGCAGCTATTTCCTAATTTAAAGCACAGAAGAAAATACGCAGAGAAAAACTCACCGAAGAGAGAACCTGCACATTGGGACAATTCGTGTCAACAGGCCT
This sequence comes from Mytilus galloprovincialis, assembly GCF_965363235.1. Taxonomy (NCBI): domain Eukaryota; kingdom Metazoa; phylum Mollusca; class Bivalvia; order Mytilida; family Mytilidae; genus Mytilus; species Mytilus galloprovincialis. The sequence goes on along the minus strand of NC_134850.1, from coordinate 57,389,292 downwards.
TAATATTGAGGATTGATGTTTAACCGGGACACAGGATTTGTTTACTTATTTTCATTTCTTAAAATCATAGATCGGCCTGTCATAATCTTATGGACATCAAAGAGTATTCTGAGATTCCTCAGGCACAGAGGACACAGAGGGCATCGACACTCCCCAATCACACTCAAGAACATGTGTGTTGTGCGGTCCCTCCGAGTTGTCAAGTCTTAAAAAGGCCACACGAAATCAAATCGTGAATCCGCTGAAATAACCTTTTCATGATTAGCTCTGTATTTATTATCACATTTTTTTGTAATCCGATCCCTTAAAACGACGACGGTGTATTTAAAAAACCTCATGGGTGCCGGTTACGGTCAAGAAGCGGCCTTGAAAAGGGGGCTACTCCAATACTTAATTGATAGGGGTGCCGTTGGGGCTCTATTACCCCACTCTTACTACCGTATATCATTTTACTTTAATATAGGGATTCAGAGTCTGCACCATCGAGTCTGCGTCTGAGCATGGACTTTCTTTAAGTATAGTTAAGTCCCTGATCTGAGGTCTGCATGAAGTGATATGCTCTAAGATTGGACAATTTTGCCAAGCATTGAAAAGTTGAAATGAAATCCTTAATAGGAAAATCAATGCAGTTCCATAATCCCCCCCCCCCCCAAAAAAAAACCCTTGATATTAGTAAGACAATTAATTTTAGTGTTAAAAATGTCATCTTCTATCTATCATGTCTATATGATATTGTTTTACAAAGTTGGTCTGTTCTTTGAAAAAACAATACAAATTTTTGTCATCACAAAAGAAGTAATTTTCCAAACAAGTTCTGGTGCAAGTGGTTAGAACATTAGAATCTCTCATTAAAGAAATCATAATGTCATTGTCAATATGAGCAAAACAAATGTCAAGTGTTGGGGTAGGCATAAACATTTATAGTATGTATTATTGTATTAGAAGGCAGGTAAAACAACTTGTGCATTGTGATATTGTCAAGTTTTTAACCAGTTAGGCAGCAACCATTTGATTTTCTGGGGTGGGGGGGGGGGGGGGGGGGGGGCTATGGTTTTTTTTTCTGGACAATTTTTTTTTCCGCCTGCGGCGAAAAACAATCTATTTTTTTCGCAACAAGTCGAAAACAATTTTTTTCTTTCAATTTTAGCATTACATATATTGGCAGCTGAGAGGGTGAAGCGAACACTTTTTTATTCTCAGAATCAAAAACAAATTTTTTTTTTCTCCAAAAACTGGAAACAAACTTTTTTCCCAAAAAAAACCATAGCCCACCCCCCCACCCCCCAGAAAATCAAATGGTTGCTGCCTTATATAACATGTTTGTTTTTCTAGGACTTGTTAAATGTTTAACTTAATGCACGTGTAGGAGGAAGCACTTAGCATTTTTCATAGATGATATGCTCATTTATTTTAGCATCTTGGTATTGAACAAGCTATTTAACTTTTCTCAATTTAATCAAGACTAGAAGAATCTGATTTATTTAATAAAGCCTATTTTCTACTTTTTTAATTGCAGTTAGACACAAAAGATAGCTACAATATAAATAATGGCTTAGCCTTAAAAGAAAGGAATGGAGATGTTGATGTAAATGTTGACGAAGATACTGAAGATAGAGGACAATGGGGCTCCAAATGGGAGTTTATTCTATCTTGTATTGGACTTTCTGTAGGATTGGGAAACGTATGGCGTTTCCCTTACCTGGCCTATGAAAATGGAGGAGGTATTACTGTTATTCATGTTTATAGCTGTTAAAGCTTACTTTAATTAAATGATAAATAGAACTATACCATTGACACATTAATGAGCAATTTATATTAACATAGTAAATTATAATAATAGTTAAGTGAAATATATCTGAGCGCTTATTTTAAAATACTAATTGATAATCAATGATCTAGATGTTAAGATATCGCATGACCCCAATGTTCCTTTTTACAAAGAAATTAATACCACAGTTGACTAAAGGTCAATCAGGGTAAATTGTCATTTGTCAATTTGAAGAATCTACTCTTACCTAATAATTACAATCATTTTAACAGCTGAAAGGTATGGGAAAAATGAATGAATGCAATAATAGTTTATCTCTGCATGTATCTCATATACATGTAAGGACAAATTAAAGGAGTTGAATATTTTAAAGAATAAATGTTCTGGCAAAAACTGGTATAACAGGTTTTGTTTGACTAAATCAATTAAGTTGATTGGTTTTTATGGTGTTTTTAAAAGACAATGATCATGTTTTACCCAAATATTTAAAAATTGATCGATCTTTACCATGTTTACTCAGCTTCATAACTGGGTGTATATCTGCACATTGTCTAGTTATGACTCACTGAAAGAAATCTTTGGAAATGTTTTGTAAATTGAAATGTAGACAACTTTAATGACATGTCTTTCAAGTACATGTGTTACCATTGAATTCAAACATGTATTTAAATTATATCATACATTTCATATGTTATAATGTAAAGATTAATTTTTGTCTAATATTTCGCATAATATTAAATGATTTGACAAGAAAACAGTAAGAACATGTAGACTAGATACATGTTTATGTAAATTATAGTTAACACCTTCACACTGCAGGTTTTTCATTAAATTTCTAGCTTGTAATAGATACAGAGACAGAATCAAGTTAATTTTTAACCAAAAGTCTGACTTAAAGTTCTGAATTAGTAAATTACAAATTTAATTTGTCTGACAATTCTTTTTAACCCTTTCACAAAGCCAAAATTTATAGAAGAAACGATTTACTGTTAGTCTGTAAGGAAACTAAACATGCTAAATGATAAAAGCATCATTAGCTGCCAGATTCTTGCTAGAAAAATAGAGATTTATACTCTAAATTTTTTATTTATTGAATATTTATGTTTTTTCTATAGGCAACAATTCATAATGCATGGAATCATTATAAAGTATCAACATCTACTGTTTATCATGGCATTGTAAGCCATTGACATATTGATGTCTAATTAACCACCATCACAAGTCACATGACACCTAAAGATTAATTGCTGATGAGAATGTGACACAAATATAAATAGAGACAAGTTCTAGTTTGGGATTTCATATCATAGATAAAACTATATTGTAAATTGTTTTATTGTTTTATAAGATAAAATATTTGGTGGAAGGACTCAATTAGTGGATGAAAAAATCTTCCAACTGCTTTAACTGTTGCAGATGACAATCTTTTCAATATCGAAACAGTGCACAATGGGTCTACAACTGTGGCTGATTGATGGCTTACATGCATTCAATATTCAATGTAGTCAAATTATTGTCTTGACAAAGATGTATCAGAAATTATTTAGCTTTATTTCAACCAATTACACACTGTAGAAAAATTTACTGCTTTCTGTGAATAAGGCAGGCAGTGATAAGCAGAAATTTGCATGTACATTATCTATAGTTTGAAGATTTATATGTTAATTACTTGAGGAGGAACAAATTAGCTGGGGAACATGGCCACCGTGAAACTTACAGCAAATGAACAATGGAATTGTATCAAGTTGAATAAAATGTTCATTTTTTCTTCAGTCCCATAAACCAGAAAACAAACGTATATTCTAATAATTGAGAATTTTATTCACATTTTTTTTTCTTAATTTCAGCTGCCTTCCTGATTGCTTATTTAGTCCTACAGTTTCTGATAGGAAAGCCCATGTACTTCATGGAGTTAGTTATGGGTCAGTTCTCTGGTTTAGGACCAACAGGGGTTTGGAAAATGAACCCAAGTGCTAAAGGTAATAGTGTTTTTGTAGTAGTATTTGTTAATTGATATTTCATGGTTTCAAACTTTGAAGAAAAAAATCATTGGTTAACATTTTATTATTTGTTTAATTTAAAGTTATGGTTACTGTAGTATTTCAATCTTTGAAGTTTGAGATGGAAGAGACACATTTGTTAGATATGTGATGTTTGAAAGAAATAAAAAAAAAAAAGGGTTTTAATCCACCTACAAAAACCGTTTCATTGTGGAATTTGACAACCTAGAATTATTTTTTTTTATTTTGATCTAATTTTGCCTAATAATATAACACTTGTATTGTTTTTCCACACCTGATGAGAAACGTTTGCTGGTACATATAATATTGAAGTATATCTGAAATACATTTAAAATTTTCATTTCTAAATGTGAGAAAACTATAGTTGTAAAATTTTATACAAAATGATTTTATGCAGGTTTAATGTCTTGTAAATGATGAGTTTTGTACAAACGTAACAAAGACTTATTACATAATACAAAATATGTTCAATTTCTTCATGTTATAAAATAATCTATTTCATATTAAATATAAATAACATACAAATGTATTAACATTGCAGGTATTGGTATATCTATGGCTCTAATATCCTTAGTAGTTGCAATCTACTATAATGTGATCATGGCCTATACACTGATCTACTTTTTCTCCTCCATGCAGAAAACTCTACCATGGACTGTTTGTGAAGATGTAAGTATGGTCTAAGGGTTTGGAACAATTTCAAGATGGACAATATAAACTCTGGAACCATTATTGTTCAAAATTTGACACACTTTTTTTTTATTTAAAAATAAGATGTATTAGGCCATATTCAAAAGAATGTTTGTTTCCTCTCCCCAGGTCTACCCTTTGTAAACAGATCAGGAAGGCAGGCTAATTTTTTTAACTGGAAGTCATAGCATGGTCACATGAATTGTTTGACTTGTCCAGTTGAGGCCACTTATCAGTTGTTTGTGTTCAATTTGAGTATGTATTTAGATTATCAATCCTTTTGCTTTCAAGTCCTTTTCAAAATTGGAAACAAATTATTTTCTGGAATAAAAATAATTTTGATTTTTTTTTACCTAGTTTAGGGGGAGGGGAAACATATATTTTATATTTTGGCCTTATTATCAATTTATTTCTCACAAGGTAAAATAAAAACTCTCCACAATACCAAATGAAACAGAAATTAATAGCGATCATTCAACAAGGTTTCCTATACTGCATAGTTATCTGGAAAAGGTCCCGAAATGATAAAAGTAAAACAATCAATATGTTTTGATGGTCTGATTAATGCACATTTTCAAGTAATAATTAAACTTTATTTAATAAAGTCTTCACAGTAAAAGCTTTGGACGTGCACTTTTATTTTTTTTAAGTATGATTGCCAATGAGACAAATATCCACCATATAAATGAACATAATGTGGATATATATATAATAAATTATAGGTCGTCCTATAGCTACAGTCTTGAAAAATGAGAAAAATACTGTATAGTCGGCTATAAGAGGCTCTGCCATAAAACATGTGAAGTTATAAACGATAAACTTACACAGGGTTTAAAACTATTGTTCATAGTTTTAGTGTTCTGCCAAGGGCAAGTGTGGAAATATTAAAAAACAAGCTGGTATTTGAAATTTCCGTATTTACCTGAGGATATTTAGTAGTATTTGCCACTGGATGTTAAAAACTAATCAACCATCATTATCACAATTGTCTTAATATATAACCATTCTTTCAAAAATAAATACCGGTGTAGCTGTAATTAACCCAATGATTTTTGTGTTGCAGGAATGGTTACCACTAGGATGTGTGGAGCAGTCGACACAGAAATTAGACTATTGCTCTATGAACATTACACAATTATTAACCGATAACAGAGCATGTAGATGTTTTTTGAACGCAACAGATTCTATATTGTCTGACCAGGGATTTAATTGTACTAATGTCACATACCAAGGAGATGTGCCAGTACCTGTAGCACAGCTGTATTTTGAGTAGGTCATAGCAATCAAGGTCATAATGGAAGTTCAAGTTTATAAATTTAACAGTAACAGTAACTAAGCTCTACCAGTTCAAATCTGCTTTAAAAAAAAAAAAAAGTTTTTCTTACACAGGTTAAAAAATTGATATGTCTAGGGTCATGAAATTTTATTTTTGTAATATAAAGAACTTTTTTAAATTGTTTAAAAGTAAAAGTTGTCTTTTGTACAACTACGACAGTTTAGCTATTAATAAAACAGCCCCCCCCCCAATAAAAAAAAGGTTTTGATAGAATTAGTTTGAAATAGAGGGACAAAAGATACCAGAGGGACAGTCAAACTCATAAATCAAAAAATAAACTGACAACACCATGGCTAAAAATGAAAAAGACAAACAGACAAACAATATTACACATGACACAACATAGAAAACTAAAGAATAAACAACATGAACCCCACCAAAAACTAGGGGTCATCTCAGGTGCTCTGGAAGGGTTAGCAGATCCTGCTCCACATGTGGCATCCATCCTGTTGCTCATGTTATAACACATCCAGTAAATAGTCTTAATTCGGTAGGTCACATTCATGAAAGGGAAGACCTTAATTCTAAGAACAATTCTTTTTCAGTAAAACCGTAATAAACAAGGCTGACGATTTCTACCCTGATACAGGAAATCCACAATGGAAGTTAGCACTCTGTCTACTGTTGTCGTGGATTGTTGTTGTTCTCTGTTTAGTAAGGGGAATAAAGTCATCAGGAAAAGTAAGTTTTATTATATATGTGTATGTAAGTCAATGTCTAATAATACAGAGCACATTCATTTGTATTGTGTGTGTAAGACTGTATAATTTGATAGAGCACCTTGAAATGGAAGGGTGTGTGATCTTATTTATATTTGTTTGTTTAACCATGGTTTGCCTTAAAAACTTATACATTTGTTTTGAAATGAATGGATATTTTAATCAGCAGTAATTATTTGCTCATTCCTAATTTTAGCTAACAAGATTTGTTTATTTTTGCCAGAAAAACTAGATTTTACATTGACAGGAACCCTAACGAAAAATTAAAACATTCACATCCCACAGATTTCTTTAGACAAATAAAAGGTTCCGACTGAGTTTGTCAAGTACAGGATAACTCCTTTTTGGGGTACCTGCGATGCAGCTGTTGCCTGTTAAGTTTACAGAAGCTGGTCCTATCACGTGATCTGTGATTAAAGGTCTTATCTACCTGCCAATGTAAATAAACACTGAAAATTCTGTGGCTTTTTGCGAATCGCTACTTGAAAAACGACACCTGTTTCTGTTCAATGAATAAAGACTACAGCTGAATCAATCTAAAAATTCGGTCCATATTTAACAGAATGACCAAAGAATATTAATTGTATTCAGAAAGAAGTTTAGATTATTTTTAGTTTTGTTTGATATGTTTATATCAATAGAACTAGGAAATCTGGAAAATATACTTTTATAAAAATTACACGAGTCTGAAGTAGAGTGTTTGCAGAAAATAATGTGATGCACGTGTAGTGACTAGTGTGCCAATAGTCCAGTCAAACTAAGATTTAACCTCAAACTAATTGCAAAAAAAAAAGTTTTTGAGTTCTTATCTATTGTATTATGCCCTTTATATACACAGAAAGAAGTCCCATAAAATCTAACTTGAGGAAAACTCAAAATCAGCATTTTAAATTTTCTATGGAAATTAACATTTGAAGGGGAGATAACACCGCAAAAATGAGTCTTTTTTGGTCAGTTTTTGGTTGATTTTCTTGAAATTTATGTAAAGTATGATACTTTGATGGGGTTATCAGTTGATATTTGACTAAATTATATAATCTCCTGCTGTACAAAACCGAAGTGTTATGGGTAGTTTTATTTTTTTTGTGCATTTTTCATTAAAGAAATTGCAAATTTGAAGCTTTGGGACCATTTTGAAAAAATAATGTGAAAATTTGGTATTGTTCAATGTTGTTTATATCTGTATATTATATTTTTTCAGCATCTAACTAATCTAAAGAAACTTTAAACCACAAAATAAATACAAAATAAATAATACATGAGCAGTTTAATTAATTTTTTTTATTATGGAAACCACATTAGAATTTATTTGTGTTTTTAAAAAGCTTATTGCGAAGCCTATGATAGTTTTCCATAGATTCAACTGCAAGTTACCTGTCCATTTAAACTTTTGGCAGTTCTATTGTCCCATCTAACAAATACAACAGGTATTGTTCTCTGTATAGTTCATTCACCAGGACCTTTAAATTTCTTCTAGGAGAAATATATCACTCATTGATTAATTTACCTGACCAAAAATTATCTTTTTTTTATTGAAATACTTCTATAAACTCACATAAACTGATGCAATATTGTATTTATTCAATCTATCATTAATATATTTTCAATCTGTTCAATATAAAATCTGATTTAATAATAAAAAGTTTATTTTAGACACATTTTTTAGTATTTTCCAATGAATTTGCATGTGTTTGTTGTTGTTAATTTATAGACTATTTTTATGAAGACCTTAATTTAAAAATAATAATATTCAAATTTTTATTTATCAAACACACAAAAATATTTAATATTTGATCAGAAATCAACTTTTAATTTTTAAATCAGTATTATTGCGAACCCTATGATAGTTTTCCATAGATTCACCTGCAAGTTACCTGTCGATTTAAACTTTTGTAAGTTCTATTGTCCCATCTAACAAATACAACAGGTATTGTTCTCTGTATATAAGTTCATTCACCAGGACCTTTAAATTTCTTCTAAGAGAAATATATCACTCATTGATTAATTTACCTGACCAAAAAATTATCTGTTTTTTTATTGAAATACTTCTATAAACTCACATAAACTGTATGCAATATTGTATTTATTCAATATATCATTAATATATTTTCAATCTGTTCAATATAAAATCTGATTTTTAAATAATAAAAAGTTTATTTTAGACACATTTTTTAGTATTTTCCAATGAATTTGCATGTTTTTTTTGTTGTTAATTTATAGACTATTTTTATGAAGACCTTAATTTAAAAATAATAATATTCAAATTTTTATTTATCAAACACACAAAAATATTTATTGAATATTTGATCAGAAATCAACTTTTAATTTTTAAATCATTATTAATATTGAACACATTAAAAACGAGTTTTTGGTATTGAATAAATACAACACCACATGCAGTTTTGTGAGTCCTTTCTTAGTATTGGTATAAGTATTTTTTCATCATTGACAGTTCAGTTTTTTGTTCAGGTATATTAATCAATGAGTGATATATTTCTCCTAGAAGAAATTTAAAGGTCCTGGTGAATAAACTATACAGAGAACAATACCTGTTGTATTTGTTAGATGGGACAATAGAACTGCCAAAAGTTTAAATCGACAGGTAACTTGCAGGTGAATCTATGGAAAACTATCATAGGGTTCGCTATAACAGTTCAGAAATATCATTAATAATTTCTAATAATAAACTTTTCCATTTATTTAACATGAGAATTTTATGATTTTCAAGCTTAATTAAAATGTACAAATGTACAAATGTACAATTACGCGTGATTAGTCAACGGCCCTCTAATGAATAAAAATCCTACTATTTAAAATTTTGTTGTTACTTATCCTGAAATGTTTATGGCTTCTGAGTTTTTTAGTCCTCAGGTTTTTTATGTTTTTTTTTTAATTTTATTTAACAGTCACAGGGATTTAGTTTCTTTTTTTTTAATTTGTTGTTAAAGTCATAAGAAACCAGTGACCGGTGAAAAATTATGTTCTTCCAATTCTTGAACCAATGCATACAAACATCATAAACTTAGTCTTCTATGCACGAATTTATCATTTTTTTCGTGTAAATTTCGTTTAATTGTCAATCGGTCAGTGTTGTTGTGAAAATATGGCAGGTAATTAAAGTTCGTGTTTTTAAGCCAAAGTTTAACGATTGTCACCTGTTTGTCAACAATCGACAAAAAATCAACAAAAAGGCATGGAAATTGAGCACGTGTTTAACATGTAGATTCAGATAATAGTTTATTTTAAGTTCATCCATGCGTATTGCGATCACCGGATTTTTACGAGATGGGTCACACTGAGGTCACTTTGCATACGGAAAATATGTCGGGGGAATTGCTTCTAAATATGAATAAATTAAAAAAATTTCTTCAGAAAAAAGTATATGTACACAAGTTTTATAATGAAAACTATCCATTGAGTTATAAAAAAACATATGCATTATTTTTTTTAATTTGAGGTTTCTTATGACTTTAAGCAGCAAACCCGTAAATTCTGACATATTTGTCATTCACATGGTCGGTAAATGTAATTTCTTTGACAATACACCTTATCGCTAATCCCGGCTGACCCGGCCGCTTCAACTTTTGACGCATACAACAATCACTTTTCCATTGTGACGTCAAAAATTTACGGGAACCTGTGTGATATCTAGTAATGGCGGACAAATAGCAATAAAGTGTATTGAGTACACATCCAGTTATTTTGGTATGTTCCATAATTACGATTTACGAGGTTCCAAAAATTTGATCGAATCCCATGCATCCGTAAGACATGTTGAGTTGATTAACAGATACTTAACAATTTAGCACATCTCACTATAAAAGTTTGAATTCGCTTGTTGGAGTTCCTGTCAATATAATACTTCCATGGTTTTACTTTATCAACACAGATTGATTACCAGTATGTATTCTGTTATTACCATGGAATACTGTCAATATTGCCACTGAATGTTACATTTTATGATAATAGTTTCAAGAGTTGTACAGGACAACCAACTTCATTTAACATATATTCAATTTGGATGCATACCATATAGGAGGTTGTTTCCTATGACCTAGGCTTAAAAAAGAAATTATAGGTAGCTTTTTATATACCTTTGCATTTTCAACAAAATATGAAATTTTTTTGAGGCTTTCAAACCTTGAATGACATTTTTAGGCAGACTTGTACTTAATACTTTTTATCTTTTCAGGTAGTATATTTCACAGCCACATTCCCATATGTTATCTTGTTGATTTTGTTGATCCGAGGAGCTACACTAGATGGTGCTATTGATGGAGTAAAATATTTTTTGATACCTGAATGGTCCAAACTTGCAGATCTGAAGGTATATATGAGTCATGCTTGTAAGATATAGTGACAGAGATTTTGGTCATTATCTCATAGACAATTGTACTGAATTTTGTTTTAAATTCAATTCCCTGTAATTGTCAATAAATTATAGCCTTTTTTTTATACCATGGGTACCTAAAATTTGAGAAGTCCTATATTGATTTGTAACTCTTTTCAGTTGGTACCTAACACTACAGGGAGATAACTCTGTAAAAATCGCTAAATGTTTTAATAATGTTGTATTAATACTTTTATGTATGTTAAGGAAATATTAGGTTCTCAATGATCAGAATTAGTGTGTCTATAACTGCTATATATATATCCAATGAAATTTTTAAATCAAGGTGTTTGGTACCACCTTAAGATTAATTAGTTAATACTTTTATATTAAAATTCACTTCTATGCTGGAGACAAGTTGCATTTCAGCTTGTGATTTTTAATGATACCTTATGAGGGTTGATATTCCTGACTGCAGACTATTTACCAGAGCTCCAGATAAGAATTCACAAATTGGGGTTTTTACCCCTCCATTTTTTATTTAATTGAGTGAAATAGTTTTACAATTGCATTATTTATTCCAAGTCACCCCTCAAGCAAATATCAAATGGGGGTTTTCACAACCAAACTTCTTAATGTATTGGTTTTTTTTCATTTACACAATATTGAATGTTTGTGTTTACTCAACTACTAAAATGACATATATACTATATATACTCTTGAACTAAAAATAAACAATGTTTTTGTCTAATTTTATTTACATAAATCTTATAAGGGACA